>NC_087550.1:12135167-12490528 GCF_036250125.1 Pseudopipra pipra
TATATTTAAAAATTTAGCCTTTAAAGTGCAGGTATTGAGATCAATTAAATCCATTGTGCTACTTCAGTATTTTCAGTATATTGTAGTGGCCAGAGCCCTTTCCTCTTCCATGTGCTAGTTTAAACCTCGAACTCCACCCACATTTAAAGACGGGTGAAAAGTGCTCCCACTGCATTATTGGAGCCACCTCTCAGAAAAAGTCACATTGCAGCCTTTAAAAAATGCTGGTGTGATAAGTCCTGCTAATTAGCAGATTTTACAAAGGAGAAAGTAGTGGTAAAACAAATTTATCTATAAGAATTTTAGCTTGATGTTTCCATTCTGAAAGCAGCCCAGTGCCCAAGACTGTGAACAGTAGGAGGTATCCAACTGCAGGTCTGTGCTATTGTATTTAATTTTTTTTTCTTTCATCTGCATTCACTGCTGTACTTAAAGTATCACACTTCTATTATAGTCTTTAAATTTCTATAAGATAAATTTTAGGTCATAACTCAAAAAGACCAAATTAACCTCAAATGGACAAAGCTGTTTCCCATATGATTGCCTTCAGAAATTACAAACTATGAAGCTCTGCATATTTAGTATATCCTTTTGTTTCTGTTCAGATCTGAATCTATAGCAGTGAAGGTCCAAGTTTAGCAATTTTCAATGGAAAAAATATTTTTTTGTGGAAAAAATAATGTGCAGCTCCAGTTGGTGTGATTTTTTTTTTTTCTGCATCATCCTGGTATTGGTGATTCTGAAATTTTCCAGCCATTCCATTGTTTCCTTTAATGCAGACTAGATATATATTTCAGCTAAGCTGAGAGCTGCAGTACCAATATTTTACCAGTATTTTTAACTAGAGAGAAGGAAATGAGATAAACCAATTTATTTCACAAGATTTTTTGCAGCATTGGTGCTCGTACCTTAGTGGAAACAGGTATACTAATCCATTTATTTCTCATTTCTATGTGATATATCTAAAGACCCTGAAAAGAAATTCATAATTGATTTTTTTTAATTCCCCAAACCTAAAAAAAAATCTCCAAAAATACAATTGCACTGCTATTGCAATACTTTGAGCTTTTTAGATCAATATAAAGAGTAAGCATGCTATTTGCCAAATATGTAAAAAGGGTATAGTTTTCTATAATTTTGTTATCTCACACTGCTAAATGTTTGCAATGTCACATAATAAGCGCACGTGAAAATATATGTATTTGCTGTTCTAATTCAATGACACAAAATTCAAGATCCCCAAGGTAAGGTTAAGCAGGAGCTCGTGTAGTCAGGGTTGAAATTCAGACACTGCAGATATAATCCATCTCCCTGACACATGCAGTGCCTCATTGTGAGACTGCCAGACACAGTCTGCTGAGATGGGAATGTCACAGAATACCAAAACAGGGAGAGACGCAGTTTTGTTCATCATCGCTTTTATCTACGAATATCCATCTAACAGTCTACATGCATAGCTACTGCCAGACAGAGAAATATGAATGCAGCATGGAGATGCAGCAGCTAACATTCAGAGAAGTGTATGGAGCATATGCTAGGAGCTCAGAATTACCTGAAGATAATTTGGGTAGTTAATCAGGTTAATTGCTTATCTCTAAGGCAATATTTCTGTGCAGACGCTGAGTCACCACCTCAGTTGTCTAAGAGAGATCAATGACAGGCCTGGTTGTCTACATCTTCTAGTGAATTCTGAACCTAAATGACAAAAGGGGCCCTGAAGCCAAAGAAACTGCACTGTCATCACTGGGGAGGCAGGCAGGCAGAAAGAGCTGCAGGAGCAGAAAGAAAAAAAGCTTTTTGGAAAATATCAAGTGCTACTCATCTTACAATTATTCTCAGTTATTCCCACTCCATTGTACATTTGAAGTTTCCATTCTAGGGGCAAAAGGGGAAAAACACTGAACCAACTGAGAGAGAACTAAGGTTCTGAAATGAGAGTTGAAAGTGTATGCCTGTCTTAGATATATGTGTAAGTTTGGTCTTATGCAAAAAGTAAGAAAACTTGGCTATATTGTCCAGTAATAGAGATTTCAGTGGATTTTTAAATGCCCATGCCGGACAGCAAAATACTAAAAGTGTGTGAGTGCCTGGTCTGTAGTTGTTTCAACCTGGCATGAGCATGGGAAGTTCTTCTGTGAACTGTTGGGATCCCTGAATAATTATGGCTCTAATCCGAAAGGAGGAAAGCTTCCAGGGCCCTGAAAAAATACACCCTTGCCACAGACTTGGCAGAAGCCAGGTTGACCATATGACCAACAGGGCTGGAGAGACATGGCTGTCTGGGTTTATGTCTGGACATATGGCAAGATTTGCATAGCGATTAAACACTGTTGACTCTAGCTTTAAATGTGTGTTTTTATTTGAAATAGTGCATCCTGTTCTAGGTATACTGAGCAACGTCTCTGTATAGGCATTTTTATGCCCAGTTGTAAAAGGCAGCCTTTAGCTAAAAGCACCACCTGTGACATGAATCAGCAGTTCTGTGACGCAGCTGAGGACCTTGGAGCAGTGGGATGGGTGGAAGTAAAGGACATGTATCAAAGTTAAAATATAACTATTGTACAGATGCTAATAGTTCCCAGGCTTATGGCAAAATTTCATGAGGAACCTGTAAGTAATTAAAGGTTTAGGAGAAGTTGCAGCAGGTGGGTTGTCTGTTGGGAAAAGGGGAGCAAAAATAGGTTAAAGATTTTAGCGTTGGTTTGGAGACATGCACACACATATCTCCCCCCACCCCCCTTCCTGTAATCAGTCATTTCATTCTCTTTGCATCATGATGGTTTTCATTGCCCCCTTCAAATCCCTCCCTTGAGCCCAATACAAAGTCCTGGTCTTTGCAAAGGGCTGTACACCACCACGGAGCAAACCCAGGGCTGGAATACTCAACATTTCAAATTTTTCCCATAATTTCTATTTTTTCCCATGTATCTTTCCTCTTTCCGCTCTCATGCTCCATCCCTTGCTTACCTATTGAAACCAAAACTGTCAGAGCTGGAGGAAAACATCATCGAGAAAACCTCAGTTTTTTAGACTCTATCACTTCTGAGGAAAATAATGGTGTTCACTCCAACAGTGCAAAGCTGTGCAGTTTTTTGTCTTCATTCTTCCACCTGCACTATTCTCATGCAGGCCTGGCATCTTCCATGATAACAAGTTCTCAGGAGCCTCACTTTGCATCTCTTCGGCATTAACGTCTCCTACTGCACATTTCTTCAGAAACTGGTACTGGTACATTGAATTACTGGGCATAAAGAACAGAGATAAATCTGGCTGCTACTGTCATTTAGAAATGCATTAGACATCTCTGGTTTGGTTGTCTTGTGAAACCAAGCTTAATATGTCATTTGACCTTCATCTCACATCCTTATATTTTGTGTTTAATTTTTTTATTTTTTTTTATTTTTTTGTTGTTGTTGTTTTTTTTTTTTTTTTTTTTTTTTTTTTGGTGTGGAAAACAAATTATTTCAGCCTAGGTTGGATTTGTATTTCCATATCTAGTAAAAAATGCAGAAAAAGTCTATGTGATATTTCTAAGCAGCTGACAGTGAAAAAAAATTACAGATATCATAAGTGAGTTTTGCCTTTTTTTTTACTATATTATTTTAGGGAATCAGAGAAATATGTTTTAATCAGAATTTTATAGAACAGGTATTATCATTGGCTCAAGTTTTTCTTATTGGGTCTATGAAAGGTTACTTTTGCAGTTTTGTCTCTTGGAAAAGTGAGGACATATCGCAAAAATAATACGTATTTTTTTACATATTATATAGAAAAAAAGAACTCTTCATTTTGAAAACTTTCAGTAAAAACTCAGATACATTTTTCACAAATAAATGAAAAAAGGTCCTGTTCTACAAGTTCTGTTAAGTGATTATTTTTTAACCACTAAAATTCAAGTTTAAAAAATTCCACTGCAGTTTTTCAAACTTAACCCTAAATTCAGCTGTCTTTTTTCTTTTTTTTTCCCTAAAATTAGACTAAAAGCCCATGGGTTTTTGTATTTATAAATAAGAATTAAATTGATATTAACATTTTCCCCTAAGAATTCAATTTCATATACTTGAGCTGCTTCATTAATAAAGGATATCATGTGTAGTATATGCCCACATCAAATCATACATATGAACCCATAATGAAATTCAGTTACCATAGATTTCGATGTGATTTCTTCCTGTATTTGAACATGCATTCTAAAAACCTACTGAGATTGGAAATTCTTAAGTAAAAATCAGGCAGCAATGATATTGCCCAAGTGATATCTTAAATAAGAGCAGAATTGGCAGATTCAAGAATTTATGCAACCACTTTGTCAAAGATCTATGCTGATTTTTGGGTTGCACAGTGTAAAGTGTTTTGAAAGTTTAAATAGTGTTGTTAATTGTCAAAACTTTGTATTTGTGCTCTAGGATACGCATCTCCTGCAAGAAATTCTCTTTAGGAGGTGCAGAGATTTCAAGTGACTTGTGGCATTATAGTTCACCTGGGTTGCTTTTGATTCACAGTTAAACCCAAATGAACATTAATAATTTCAAAAGGCTCCTTTTTGTTATTAAGTTCACTGAGAAGAATATATGTTCAGAAAAACTTTGATGCATCAAAAAGAGAATGTGTTGGTTGGTCACTGGTTGGTTTGGAAAGATAGGGCCTATATGAGGTATATCAAGTGTTTCACCCTTCTGAGAAAACACGTTTGAAGCACCATCATGCTGCTTGCTTAAAGCAATTAACCCAGTCCTTTTGGCATAGAGCTGTGGAAAAGCCAAGAAACTGAAATTATTGTGGCGTATGTTTTGTTCTAATTGCCATAGTTCATGAAAATTGGATGTTTCTAGTGTATCTTTACAGATATTTCTATCTATGCATTTTCGTCTTTGTCATGTGCGGGTTGCTTGTTGAAGGAGCTTTTACAGAAAGAGAGAGAAGGAAAACAGCACCTGTAAGAATTAATAGCACTCTAAAAACTATTTAAAGTCCCCCTGCCTGCAAGCTCTACCTGGCAGAGAGAACTGGGTAGGCACACTAGAACCACAACTCTATCTGCCTTGACTAGAAGGTGATGCTGTTTCTTGTGGCATGAGTACTGACATTCTTTATTGGTAGAATGTTGTCTTGAAAGCAGAAAGGCTGGACCAGCCTAATTGTACCACTGTCCTACTTGTGACTCTGGTACACTTCCCTCTCTGTGTCTGTATGCTCTGCCCTGCTCCTGCATTTCCTGTTGGCACCCTTGTCCCCTCAGCATGGGACAACTCTTGCAAAGTGTGTGGCTGACGCCTTTTGGAAGAGCTTCTGGTTTTGCCCTCTGCTCCGTTGCTGTAATTATGACATTAATGTGTACCTGTCATTTAGGGTGACCCCACATTGTTGGGGTTTTTGTTCAGGCAAGGACTCATATGTACATAAAAATACTCATAGGCTCGGCTCTTTTCTGCTCACTGTTTTTCTCCCAACTTCCTGTTGATCATTAATAGCTCCATGAAATTACACTGGACAGTATATTTAAAACCAATAATAAAAAAGGTGACAATACCTGGGGAGATTCCTTAATAGAAAGAAACTTCAGAAAACAGTAGAAAATCAAAGACAAAGCGTCAGTCTACTATGGGACTGAAGCAGCTGCTGTGTCACATGAGCAACAGCCGCCAAGGCCTTCAACTTGCAGGAATTCTGCCGTAATTATCCTGACTCATTACAAACCTTTGTAACGTAACTTACTGAATATTTTTCCATTAAGATGTTTCGAGTGTGTAAGCACAGCGGGTATTCATTTGGGGCCATCTGACTTTCTTTTTTTTCTCCTTTCCTACACTTTTCCCTCTTTTCTTAAGCAAAAGGGCAATGAAGTTCCTGCACATGTGAGCGTAACCGTCACATGAATGCCAAAAGAGTACAGCATGTTGTTTTAAAACAAATACTGAGTAAAGCAGTAAGGATTTGCTGCTTATTGTAGAGCTTTGCCAATGTAATTATTTGTTATGCTCTGAAGATTTACATGGGATTCTCATCAAGACCTTAGAAAGGCTTACAGCAGTGTAGCATGTTTGTCCCTTTCTCTCTACGATCTGGGTGTGCATCCCTGACTGTTGCACATGGTTTCCATAGGCAGTTGACTAAAGGACACTGTTTCTGAGGATTTGAGCAACTCTAGCTACTCTCTAATGATGTTTTGGAATTGATATAAAACTTTAAGGTGTTTTATACTGCAAAATCACTGTTATATTAACTTTAAAGGAGATGCTAACCTGCTCTTAGTCAAACATCTTTATTTCTTGTTGTTCTTTTTCACCACATCTGACAGCTTATTTTGACTGCAGATATGCACTTTGTGGATGTAAAAACAGGCCACTTTGTTCTTCTTGAAGTATATTTTGACACAAAGTGTTTTATTTATTTAGGAGTCCTGGAGCAAACGAAATGGAAGTTTGAGTTGTCCTCTTAGATTTAAACTCTCCTGCAGAGGAGTTGGGTTATAGGTACTTGGTACAACAATTTATGAGAGAGATTTTAAGGGAAGTGTTACTTACATTAATAGATGTTGTTGTTGTTTTGAGATGTCTGAAGGGGTTTATTTGTTGAACTTATTTTTTTTTTTTGGTGTCTGTGGGCTGGGTTTTATGTTGGTTTTGATTATTTGTTTTGTTCTTGTTTGTTTTGTTTTTTTAACCCAGCTGAGGATAACTGCGTATGGATGCCTAAGGAAACAAGTAATAATAACATAAAAATATGTTATTTACATATTGACAGCTACTTTCAAACATCCTCTCAAATTAGAAATATCTGCATTGATCTTTTCAGCTAACACTGGCAGCCAGTGGTAGCTCACAGAATGGTAATGCAGATAAAGTAACTGCCTTTATATTTGCACCTCTTCTATTTATATTTGTGGTTCCCCATTGCATGTGCCAGAGCAATTATATTCCATTTTTCCCATTAACATTAAGGGGTTTTAATGAGCTATTGATTATTTAAAAAAAAAAAAAACTAAAAGCTTTTTGAATGTCGGGTCTATTTCATGCATTTGTGAACCTGATTCAAAGTCCTCTGAAGTGGGTGGAAATACTTCACAGATCTTTTTTTCTTAATTGTTTTGGTGTTTTGGTTTTTCCCTGCTTCTGACTGGATTGTGAAGGCAACAAAGCATTGGTGACCAGTAATGGGATGATTCATGCAAAATTGGCAGAAACAAGAGAAACCAGCCCTTGTAGTTTTGTACCTCATATTTGAGGCTGTAAAACTGTGCAAGAATTGAGCCATAAGGAGAAATGTGCAAGAGAAATCTGATGACAAGTTGCAGAACAGGTCTTAGGAGCTGTACAGGAGCTGCAGGTACTTAACACCTCTCCAGCAAAATCCCAGACACAGGCATCCTTTTGTTGGGCTGGGGACACTTGACTGCTTAGGAAGGGTATATTAATTCTCCAGGTACAAAAACAAAAGTGACCACATGAGAGAATACCAAAGGTGATCAGCTTGCCAGAAGGCTTTGATTCCAAACATGTCTGTAGAGTGGTGTGGACTTTATGGGGAGGTTTGTACAGCTGAAAGACCATCACTGGGTCTGTTTCTGCTTCTTGTTCTTCCTCTCTGTTCCCCTTGTTTTATGATCAGAGGTTGCCATTAAAATCTTTCCTATTGCTGCAGACCTTGTACTAATTCACTGTGACATTAAAACTGGAGAATACTGAAATACTACTAATTAGGCCAAAGGAAGAATAATGAAGATTTTTATAGTTATTAATCCAAAAGACTGCTGCAGATAGAATCAGTCTTTAAGGTGCAATGAATTGCGAGTGCATGTTCTAACCTCTTTCTACTCTCCTAATGTAAAAATTGCCATTTTCATATTCACATTTAACATGAAGGAGTTTGATTTAAATATAATTTTATTTACCAGATATGTATAAAATGTATGTATATATGAATAAAGTGTCCACAATTATTTCAAGTTATCCTCTAATAGAAATCTGGAATTACTTGAAACAACTCTGAATGTTGTTATTTTGTGTGTTTTTCTTGAAATATTTTCAATAATAATCTGCCAAGAGGAGTGACAGATTGAAGAAATGTAGGAAAATATAAAAAAATTTTTTTCTCAATTTCTATTTTCAAAGCCAGATTATGGTTCTTAAGGACTCTTCTAATGGTGGTTTCTTGTCAGGAGTGCTGCATACAGGTTAACAATTGCACTGAAGGCAATTTTGAAAGGTATGTCTATGTATATTTTGGTACCTTATTCCCAAAATGTACTAGATGCTAACATTTAGTATATATTCCTGTTATTTTCCCAATTAAAATAAGTAGCAATTTAAAAAAAAAAAAATTCCTTGTTTCAGTGACTAACTGTATTTGAAAAAATAAATATTTCTTTGTGTATCATGATCTCAGAGGAGATGTTCTGTTTCTACTGAAGACCAGGTAAAAGCAAATGCTGCTCCATTTCTCCAAATTAGCAGATCTTTGGCTGGTTGCTTCTCCTCTGTGGGATAGACACACCTGGGAAAGACTGAAGAGGTATCATGTGGGTGAGCATGATGAATTAATAAATATTTTCTGGCTTCTCTTCATTCAGTGTTGTTTATTAGAAGCAGGAATGTGAAAGATGGTTCAGGGCTCTTTGCAAGAAATGCTGACAATTAAGTAGAGACTGACACTGGAGAAAAAAGTAGAAAATGTGGGAAGTGAGTCATGTGAAAAGGCAACCTGTAAAAGCAAGCATATGACTTGAATATGCTTCATTCCATGTCCTAGTTAATGTTGGATTGCCTCAGAAAACCAGCAGGTCACGCAGCATTAAGTCAGTGGTGAGTTACAATTTGCTCCAAGCTCCATCAACAAGAAACAATAAATAAATAAATAGTAAGAATAAAATTTAAAAGACATTAAAAAGCAAACTCAGCTTTTTAGGCATTTAATTTGTTTTGCTTAGGAAAAGAAGACAACCAAGAACTAAGGTACTGCAGGTTAGTGACATAAGCTCACTTTGTGCAAGCGTACAGCTATAAAAGTGACAACTGGGAAAGTCATTTGGAGAGGGAGAGAAACTGAAACTGCTTAGGAAATAAATGTGTTCTTAGCAGGTAGAGACTGTGCTTGTGACATCCCAGCTGTCAGTTATATCCAGGTGCAGAAATAGAAATACATTTCATGGATTAATTAAACAGTTTAGTAAACAGCACTGGTGTTCTCTTATTTAATTTCATGTGCACCAGCCTGATCCAGTTCACAAATAGGCTTGAAAGGGTACAAACCATCTTGCTAGTTCCCCTCTGACACTAGGGGATTTCAGGAGAGTTAAGCAGAGAAGGACTCATACCCTGAGGTCTGGCAAGATTCTCTGGTAGTAGACTTGTGCTAATTCCTGTGTGTAATGGTATATGTCCTCAGACTGTTCTTTTCTTTTCCTTCAATCAATGTCCCTTTGAGCAGAGTATTTGAATAAAAGTAGAAGTAATGACTTTTTTCTTTTTTTTCTTTTTTTTTCCTAGTTTTTTGGATTTTTTATTCTCATCAGTGATTCTTTTCTTCCTTTATTATTTGTATAATTAGCAAACAGTGGGTGCAATAGGCCAAAATGTCTATTAACACCATGAGTTGTGTGACACACCACCAGCTTATAGAGTTTCTGCTCATTCTGTTGGGTATTTGTTTTGTTTTGGAATTACCTTTAATAGTATTTAGGACCAACTACATGGACAAATTAATTATGGAGGAAGATCCCAAATATTTTCCATACAGATTTTTTTTTCCTGTCCCAATACATACTTTCCCTGAAGTTAATGAAAGTTACATGCATGCATCGAAGGCAGAGTATATCCCCAAAGGATTTACTGGAAAATCTTACAATGCTAAAATAAACAGAGGACTGGGGCAACATGCTCTGGTGAAAATAAATGCTGTCTCTGTTAGCTCAGCTGCTCTGGTGCAGCAAAGCAGCTCTCTTCCAGAGGCTCTCTTGTCAGGTGTCCATAGGACATCGACTCATTTAATATTTAACATTTCCACTGTGCTTGGCTGAAAATCCACACAACTGCCAAAATGTGATCAGATATTGAGGAAGTCCAGGTCCCCTCCAGTCTCTTACCATCACTTGCAGAGTCTGAGTCAGGGATGTAAGGCACGTGTGGAGAACAGAAGATTGAGCAGGGACTGTGGTTATCTATAGAACACATATTTATCCAATCGTTTTTATTATTTATAGTGACTTCTCCAGACACCAGCAACTGTACAATATTATATAAAATCTTGGACAGGGGAGCAGAGATTGAACCTTCCTTGTCTTTATTTAGATGTGTTTTGGTTGCTCAGTGTTCCCAGGGAGTTCCTGAACGATGTAGTGGAACTGGGCATTTCGTCTGGACATGCCATGACTTTCTGTACAGATGGCATGCATGCCCTCTTTCACCAAGGTTACCCCTTCACCTTAATCCAGTCATTTCAGACTGAAAGTCTGGGATTGTTTTTTTTTTCATTTTCAAACCGTGAAAAAGGTGGCAGTTCGGGGCTGAAACGGTGAAAAGTGGAGGAAAAAAAAAAAGAAAAGAATGAAGAAAAGTAATGTTTTGTCATTTCCAAAGAGGTTATTCCTCCTCTTTATTTTCTTTTTGCCTGCAACGCTAATGTATAATGTGTAATGAATATACTATTTAGGTGAAATAGACTTTCTGTACATACTCAAATATACTGAATAAGTCAGAGTTGGAGCTGGTTTAGTCAGGCTTTTGTTTGTTTGTTTGTTTAATCTGAGATATGATACACAGCAACACTGTCCTGAAATCTTGTTTGCAGATTTTTAGCATTTACAGATAAAAAAAGAATTCTTTTCATTACTGGGACTTTGCTATAGAGCTGCTGCCACTAATATCTATCTCACTAGATAGCAGGAGAAAAGCCAGTGCGTTCGTGGAAACAGTGCTCCCTCAGACAAGTAATAATCAGCCTAATGTCGATGTCATGCTGCAATCAGACTCTGACAAGGTTTGCAAATATCTTGAAAGGAAGTGCTCATCTTCAAATGCTGTAGATCAAAGCTCAACTGGAACAAAACCCAAGTGTGCTGCATGTCAGCTGCAGAATTCTGTGGATGAGCACAGCGTGTATAAGCAGAGACCACTGCTATCATCACCAGCAGGAACAGCCAGATGGACTGGGCTGGTTGACTACTTAAAATCTTGCTGCATAACCACAAAAGCTAAAAATGAAGCTTAAAAACCCATTACACATCTCCAGAGCCCAAGAGTGTCTTTTTAAAGCTTCAAGGCCATTTTTAATCTATGTCAAAGACTTTTTCGGACATGTCTGTTCTCAGGAACTTCTGTCTGTTTTTTACCATTCATGAGAACAGAATTATTCCTGGGGAAGGGATAAGATGTAGGATGGTGGTTCAAGCAGAGGGATAGTCCATCAACCCTCCCAGCTCTGCCACAGATATGCACGCTCTGCAACTGGGAAAGTCATTTGCTCTCTGTGTGCACTTATTTTTCCAACTGTGAAATGGGGGCAATATCTCATCTATAACTGTAGCACAAGCCCTTATTCATTAGAGTGTTTCCAGTGCATTTTAAGCTCTATGGGATGAATAGCTAGCACCCTGCAGGGAAAAAAACCAGACAGCCAAAAGGATGAAATATAGTTTGTTATACACCAGGCTAACCCTCCGGATAATGTGTTTTTGAGGCAAAACCATTTGCTTTTTTTCTGCTGTAGTGTCTCTTACCTTTGAGGAATAAGAGATTGTGGAAGGCTAAAGCAGTATTCTCCATGTGCTGGCACTTCTGCCACCACTGGGAAATGGTGAAGCCAGCCTCCAGTGGAAGGGCCATGTCATGCATCAGATCTGCTCACACTGTGGGTCTAAACTGACCTTCAGGATGGGCCATACTGGAATTAAAACATGTTATAACCAGAAAGGACCTAATCTGGTGTTGTCTGCACCTAAGGATAGAGAATCTCTCTCAGTGATGTTGTGCAGAGCTCCAAAAGCCTCTGTTAGATGTACTCTTACTTCCCCGATGTGGAGGGAGGCAGTGGCAGCCTGGCTGGTATTTAAGGCAGGGAAGCCTGTGTCTTAATCTGTGAAATCCAGTTAATACTACAGTTTGAGATGACAGACTGTAGTGCTACAGTCTGACAACTTTAGGCTCTTGTTTATGCAAGATAAAGACAGAAAAAAAAAAAGCCCTAAACCTAGAATTTGACATGAGGTTTGATGTCCTGCTATTATTATTGTTACTATTATTATTATTAAATACTGGTTTTCTTTTGTTCTAGACTTCCTCTGCAATGTTTAAATACGGAAGTTATGCAGTAAGAACATTTCTTTCTCAAAAAAAATAGATCACCTAAGAATCACAGAGAGAAAAGACTCTAAACCAATTTATTTTTTTGTTTATTTTATCTCTGTAAACTAATTGTTAACCTTTTATCTTATAATGAGTCCTGTGGGTCTACAGTTGATGGTTATTTCCATTTGGGCACATTCACAGATGGAAGATCTCCCTGGAGCTTACCAGGTTCCCAACTGAATCCCCTGAAACCTTTCCCTTGTAGTGCAATAGGATATGAGAGTGAGTGCATTTGTTACCTCAATTGTAGCTGTGCTTTCACAGTCCAGCAGTGCTGGGGAACTAAAAGGTGAAGAGATTCCACCAAGGCCTCCCAGCCAGATAGACAAGGGAAGCACCCTCAAAGAAGCAATGTGGGTGTCCAAAGCCACGTGGCCACTCACAGAAATTGCAACAGGTGCAGAATCCGCCCTCCTGTTCTGCTTTGCAAGTCAAAAACCTGTATTTTAAAATTGTGCCTGGTACTTTCAATTAGATAAAACAGCAAAACCAATGGCACTCAGTGACAGGTGGTCTTGGAAAGAGGTGGTATCCCATAACTTCGATGCCAGATCCCGGGAAATATGAATTTTCATCCCCTTGCAGGTCACACTAATTTTCAGCAATTTTGAGGAGGGGGACAGACATAACTCTAAAATAATTGCATGACATAATATTCCACTTTACAATTTCCACTTTTTGTTTACATTCATAAACTAGGGTGGGACTTAAGCTACATCTCTTTATGGTGAAACGGATCAAATTTGATTCTAAAATAAGGAACAACACAAAGATCTGGACTAAAATTCATTTAAAGGAAAGAAGTGGTACCATAAAAGAATTATAGAGCATAGTTAAGATAAAGTAAATTTACACAAACTTTATCTATGTTTTTCTGTGATTTCTGGTGAATTTAGGGGTTCATATGTTGAAAAATGCAGCGTTTCTGAGATGGCATTGAATCTTGGTCATGATTAATTTAAGCTTTTTTCACTAATTTATCCCTGCTAGGACAGTGCCATAACAGGAGACTTCAGTTTTTGTGCATGCTATGAATCTTGCCTGGCTCAGGAGAGCAGGTTAAACATCTTTGTCTTACCTATGTTTTCTTCCTGAAGCCTGAAGGTCTACTTAGTTATAACTATGCAGGGAAAATCTGTTCCAGTACATATAGACCTTCTCTGCATTATATCTCTAATAGAAAATGATTGGAAGCTGACATACACTGACCTCCAGCAGATAATTATCTGACAAAATTGATACTTCACTTCAAAATGCCTAAAAAATTATAATGTCAGATTGATGTTTATTCCTAAAAGCATTCTGGAGAACTTCCCCTTGATCTTAGATCAGTCCATTGTCAAATTCCTTAAAGGCCACATCATTTATAAATTATATGAACTGCAGATGTATAATTCATGTGGAGCATAAAATAAGGTTTAAAACATTTGTATTAAAAAGGTAAGGTGATCCTATATTAAATCATATTTATGGGCCTAATTTTAAAGTACAGAATCCTTCTGACTGAAGTTTAGCACTTTTTATTTTTTAGAATTTATTAAAAAGAAAAGTAACTGTGACAATGATGTTGGCAGACAAGTGGTCTTTTTCTAAAATCCTTGTGTTGGTATGTCAGATTATTTTCCATTAGCTACCCCTACACTTTTTGCAGATTGCTTTCAGCCATATTTTTACTAAATGTTTTTGGAAGTGCAAACTGCAGATTTCCCCATTACTGTTTTGACATTGCAGGCTCAAGGTTAATGGAATTTCTTAGTGGATAAAGAAGAAAAGTAACTACATTTTAAGTTAAATCATCTTGTGGATATAGCCAAATTTCAGGAATCCTAGAAACTGTTGCCATTATAAAATATATTTTAAAAAAAGAGATATATTTAAAATTCTGGATGTATTTTTCTATTTTTTAACTCCTTCTTATTGAGGTCTACAGAACTCCTAGAAGTTTGCATTTCTTGTGCTACTGTGTAAACCCAACTCTGCTGTTATCACCTCTTCTCAAACATCTTGTAATATATTCTGAGAAGTGTAATAATGCTGTTTGATATGATTATAATTATATTTTTAAAACCCTAGCCTTGATCTCATTATGAAATTTTTACTAATAGAAATCAAAAGTAAAAATTGACATATGGTTTTTGGTTCAAATGAATTTAAAAATTTGCTCCTGGAGGCTTCTCCCTAGCAAAACATAAAGATTCACCACAACCTAAGTTCATAAATAGCCTTAACCATTTAAAATCCAAGTCTTTAATTACATCTTTGTAGATCTGCAAGCATTTACTAATATGATATTGAGCAGTTTTGGACAGTATTCTCTCTGAGATTTGTTTTCTTTGAAGTGTTAGATGGAGTTACGCTGGCCTTTCTTTAATGATGAAGAAAAATGGCAACAGTAATTATTTTCATGTAATACATGACAGACTTTTCTTCCCATTTTGCCTTAGTGATGGGGATTGTCCTGAAGTTTGCTTTTATAGTTCATGGACATTAGAAGTTAATGACTGTAAGTGAAAACAGGTAAGCTTTTGGTTGCTTCAAAAACCTGATAAACTTCCGATGCAATTATTTTGTCCCTCTCTCTAGGTACACACTTGTTCTCACCTCACAGAACTGGGCACAGAATGCCACCACATCACTGGCATGCAGCTTTCAAAGCAAAGGAAAAGACAGGCTTCTATTACAGCTCCAAAACTGACAGTACAATTCCTTTAGTGCAGCAGGAATTTTGCTCTCAAAAAAAAAAAGCAACCAAACAAACTTTCCTTCTTATACCTTACCCCCTTACTCTGCTTTAGATCTTGCTCTTCCTTGTTCTGAGAACAACCATGCAGCTTATTGTCATATTCTACTTTCCCACACCACATCTACCATGCTGCTGTCTTACTTTTCTCCTCTGGACAGCTTTTCACTCCTGCCCCAGTGGGATATGAAATTTCCTTTGCTGTCCCAGGAGCAGCTCCTGTTTCTGGTCTTCTAATAAGTCACTTCAAAATAGTACCTCTCCCACCTATGGTGCGGTGGACTGGAGGTCTCTATGTGACATTCATGCTGCTATGGGGTTGTGTTGGCACTGGGTAGCTTCTTTCCATCTCCTATGGACCTTCAGGCATCAAACCTCAATCTCCAATGCTCATGGCACTGACTTAGTCTCTGATGTGTCCTATCAGCTGTACCCTTGAAGAGGGCACACGGAACTAGAAGGGAAACACCTTCTTTTCAGATTATGCTTTCTGTTTTTTGATGAATCCCATCTGCAGCTGACGATGAAGTTGGAAGCTGTGAGGGTCTGTGGGACACAGAGCTGGGGGAGATGCACAGCTCCTGTGGGTAGAGGTGCTGGAGACTTGGTGGGTGATTTGTGAGAATGGATCATCGACTGATGTTGGTGCGTGGGCCAACCATGTTGGTGCAGGTGATGTGTAGGCAACCTGTGGGGCACATTAGAGAGCTGAGAGTGTCCTCAGTTCAGGAGGGGCTGCATCAGGGCTATTGGAGACAGATAGAGGTGAATAAATCTTCTACGGACAAAGTCACTGCAGCTGGATAAAGGTCTGTCTCTGAGTGTGCCCAGTCCCAGGGCAGCTCTGGGGCATCCCTCAGAGCGTATTCAGAGCCACATATTTAGACCGATGTTGGAAATGCAACGTGCCAGGCTACCCTGAGCCACAGTCTGGGAAAAGTGGCAAGGATGAAGCTGCAGTGCTTTGTAACCCCGTATAAGCCATGCTTTACCCAACCAGCAAGATGGAGGTTATGAAACCTGGGGGTCAGGAAACTTCCCAGTTGGAAGGAGATGGTGGTGTGGGAAGGCATGCCTCTGCTTGCTGAGAGCATCAGCTGCTGACAGTGAACACTCTGAGGAAACTAGTTTGGCAGGCTCCTTTATAAAGCACTGGTCCCTGGCAGAGAGAGCTAGACCAGATTCCAGTTGATTCTGCACTTTCCTTTCTGGTAGAGAATCAAGATGACTCTTCCAGGCTGCCGTGTTCATGTTTTACTGCTGTCACATAAGCTCCCTTTCAAATATGTACTGAAATATGTCCTTCATGCCATCCATGCTCAAAACTCTTCTCTGATTCAGTGCTGTGAGAACTTCACAGAAATTAGGTTTTACACTCACCTCTGTTTGAAAATGGTCCTCTCCTCGCTTTCCATTGAAGCCACCTCTTTCCTTTTGTCACACACAAGCAGTGGCTGTGGGCACAGTTTTGTCATTAGGATGCTTTGCAGAAAGGCTTCCCAGGTGAAAATGTCAATAACAACACTCATTTTCAGGCTGAATGTTTAGTATTTTAACCATTTATCTTTCTTTGCATAAGTGTTACTACAGCATTCATAATTTGTCTGTGCTACCGAGTAATAATACTTGGGTTAGAAAAATATGCAGTATGAAGATCCAACAATACAATTATCATGATCTAGCTCTTATAGGTGTGGCTTTTCTACCATTCCTCTTAAGAAAACTCTTGTTTTCTTGTCTATTCTTATTCCTATTTCAAGATGGGAAGCCAAAAGATTTGAATTTACTCTGTTCAAGTTCACCCATCAAAATCTTAATCTGCCTCAGTAATTTGCATAAATATAATGAATATTTATTGAAACCATAAAACTCAAATATATTAGCAAATAAAAAAATGGGATATATTGATGTTTATTAAAGCACGATCATGCCAGATAACCTGATATTTTCATTAGATTAGGATTTTAAGTAACTGATTTTGTAGGCAAGGAAAATATTCGATTTTAGCCTGTGTGGAGTTTTGTAATGAATTTGAAACAACACCATGCAGAAAATTAGCAATTATTTAAGAAGATGGGGATAAGTAGCAGAAATTTGAGAACAATAACAAATTGGTAAAAGGTTGGGTCTTGGAACTGAAGAAGCTTACAAATTAAGTTCCCCTAGGAATACTCCTGAGGTTTTTCTTACCTGGTGGATGAGGGGAAGGCTGTGGATGTGGTCTATCTAGACTTCAGCAAGGCCTTTGACACTGTCTCCCATAATATACTCCTGGAAAAGCTGGTAGCCCATGGCTTGGACAAGTGTACCCTCTCCTGGATTAGGAGCTGGCTGGAGGGTCGGGCCCAGAGAGTGCTGGTGAATGGAGCTGCATCCAGCTGGTGGCCGGTCACCAGTGGTGTTCCCCAGGGGTCTGTGTTGGGCCCAGTCCTGTTTAACATCTTTATAGATGATTTAGATGAGGGGATTGAGTCCATCATCAGCAAATTTGCTGATGACACTAAATTGGGAGGGAGTGTCGACCTGCTGGAAGGCAGGAGGGCTCTGCAGAGGGATCTGGATAGACTGGAGAGATGGGCTGATTCCAATGGGATGAAGTTCAATAAAGCCAAGTGCCGGGTCCTGCACTTTGGCCACAACAACCCCATGCAGCGCTACAGGCTGGGCACAGAGTGGCTGGAAAGCAGCCAGGCAGAAAGGGACCTGGGGGTACTAATTGACAGGAAGCTCAACATGAGCCAACAGTGTGCCCAGGTGGCCAAGAAGGCCAATGGGATCTTGTCCTGTATCAAAAATAGCGTGGCCAGCAGGAGCAAGGAAGTGATCCTTCCCCTGTACTCTGCGTTGGTGAGGCCACACCTTGAGTATTGTGTTCAGTTCTGGGCCCCTCAGTTCAGAAAGGATATTGAGGTGCTGGAGCGGGTCCAGAGAAGAGCAACAAGGCTGGTGAAGGGACTGGAGCATAAGTCCTATGGGGAGAGGCTGAGGGAGCTGGGGTTGTTTAGCCTGGAGAAGAGGAGGCTCAGAGGTGACCTCATCACCGTCTATAACTACCTGAAGGGAAGTTCTAGCCAGGTGGGGGTTGGTCTCTTCTCTCAGGCACTCAGCAATAGGACAAGGGGGCACGGGCTTAAGCTGCGCCAGGGGAAATTTAAGTTGGATATCAGGAGAAAATTCTTTACAGAGAGAGTGATCAGGCATTGGAATGGGCTACCCAGAGAGGTGGTGGATTCACCATCCCTGGAGATTTTTAAACGCAGATTGGACGTGGCACTGAGTGCCATGATCTAGTAAATGGACTGGATTTGGACCAAGGGTTGGACTCGATGATCTCGGAGGTCTTTTCCAACCCAATCGATTCTATGATTCTATGATTCTTACTTACTATTTCATTAATATTTTTCACATAGGGAGCATGCTAGTGACAACTATTCATGCTGCTAAGTGGTGTTGGCAATACAGAGGAGAGCAAAGATTTCATACTGGAAGAACTGGAATGGTGATGCAGAGGAAGAGTGGACTTTTCTATCATAATGCGCAGGTTGTGTTTTGGAGGCCAATACAAATAGAATCCCTGTCATCAGGTAGGAGTGAACCATTTGGAAGTAATGAAAAATACATGTGCATTAATCTTAGAGGTGATCACCTGCTGCTCTTGCAATACAACTACAAAAAAAGGCAAATAGAACTCCAAGGGTTACAAAGTGAAGGGATTGCTGTTGTGCCTGGAAAAATTTAACACCATTGTTCAAAGACCTGTGAGATTTAACTTGAAATAGCACGGAATGAGTCTAAAATAGTTGGAATTTATCTGTATAATTGACATAGAGGACACAAGTACAGGCAGTCTTTGTATTTTGTTTATTTTTGGCAAACTGCAAAAGAAATAGTGAATGTAATTAACAAGAAGCAAAACTGGTGCTTATCTGTAATGCTTGTGAAAGGCACAGGATCAGCTGAGCATGTTTGTATGGAATTGCCCTGTCAGGACACATATGAAGTTGCACACAGTGATGTGATTTTGCTCACCATGGAAGCTTCATTCACCTCCATGGTGCTGTTATCATGTTCTCAGAGAACAGGAATGCTCTACTTCAGTCTGCTGAGTCCAGGTCTTGCCACAGGGCTTTCTGAACCTCTTTCTATACTGTTAACTCATGCTTGCAGAACTCGGCTATCTTTTAATAAAGGGTTTAATTACAGAGATGCAACAGTCTTATTTTCCATGTAAAACAAGTAAATATAGACTTATTTTTTGGTGCTCCTACAAAGGTGTTGTCTGTTTTTGGCCTTATACAGTCGACTACACAGGCTGCAGGGATGGGAAAATAATTTAATTCTCAAGGCCATTCTTCTCCTTTTCTTTTGATCTCTACTGCAAGGATTGTGATCGGTGATGATTTTTGTAGTAATTTTCTACTGGGAAAAGCAAAGAGTTGGCCCAGGAGACAATTTTGTACTAGAACCTAATTCAACACAATTCAATTTCAATTCTTTTAGGCTGCCAATCTTTATTGTTGTAATTCACTATGACCATACGACTTTCATGTAGTTTGAACAAAACTATTGGTCTTCACAACCACTGTTTACCATTTATCTATTCAAATATCTCGTAACCACCTCCATGCCATCTAATGCATTTCTAAAAAAAAAAAATAAATGTAAGAGAATAAATACAGGTGTTTTCCCAGTTCAAAAGAAGTTAATATCAGTTACATTATGTACTTAAACCAACTGTAGTTAGTACTTTGTTAAATATTACTTTTTACACTGTGGAAGATGTTACACCACGAACAGCCTTAGGTGTCTTACCCCTCAGTGATGAAGTTGAGGAGTGTCAGCAGCACACAAACCATAAGGGGGAAATGAGCAACTGGTGTTTGAGCATCTCTTGCAGGCATTTCTGTGAAACAATTTTAGGGTCAGTTCACAAGAGGGCACTGGCCATTCTGCTCTTGTGAATCTGCAAGGGTGATGTAAACCTAAAAGGGGAAAATTTGAAGAAAAATATTGTATTCTCTTCTCCGTGCCTTCAAATGGTAAGACAGGAATTATCAGTTTCTCTAGGGCCAGCCTTATTTCAGTATTAAATCAGACAGAAATTTTGCCTGTTTAACCTGGAGTGGGCAGGGAGGCCTTACCAGTGCTGCAAAGAATAAATCATAGATAGTAATAATAAGATTAATATTATATTGCCTTAATAAAGTGTTCATTCTAAAGAGTAGCAACATGTGGGTTTGCATCACCACCAAGAGATAACATGTCAAGTTGGCCTTTATGGAATGTTCCTCCAAAGGGAACTATATCAGGAAATACTCCATGGGCGTGGGAAAGACCACACTGGAAGAGGTGAAGTAAATAAAGCTATTTTGTTTAAGTATCCATGACTTGAATAAGCATGTGTTTGCAAGAGGCAAACTAGCAGATAGGCAAAGTAACAATTATTTTCAATGCAGGTTTGAATCTGCTTATGGTTTATGCTTCTTGGATTAGCTTTAAATGAGCAAAGACTGTATCTTTATCATTGTTATTATTATCCTTTGTCATCATTCTGCACTTCCTCCTCTGTCTCTAGCAAGACCTAAGTATAGTTTAAGAGAAGAGACCTTTTCCTTATCTTGTTATATGGAGAGAAAAATCTTCTGCCAAATTTTCCTAAGAGTAGCTTAAATGAAAGGAATTTTGAAGGAGATGCAACAAGTGAGAACATTAACATAAAAATAATCTTCTTTGCGGCAACTCCTATAATAATGAAAAAAGAAAATGTACGGACAAAATGCTTTGATAGCCCAGGACCTGGGCTAAAACTAAATTGCCATCATCATCCAAATGAGTTCCTTCTGCTGTTACAGTATAGTACAAACAAAGAAGTTTTACAATGACAAACATACCCTATGTTTTCAAATCAATTACTTAAAGTTCCTCTGTATCTCTTCACTTTTTTTCTCACCTCTTTTTATTCATCAGCCTTTCTTCCATATGTGTATTAACAGAGGCATGTGTATCTTTTTTTTCCCAATAAGGTTTAACATCAGTGGAGAGTTTATCCCCTGGATAGGTTCAGCATTCATAGGCTTAATATTCCCTTAACTGATAACAGATTAATTAGAGCTAAAGTGCTTCCTTCCCTATTCTCTCAAACACACATGTGGCAGTACATTTCATTAATTATTTTAAATATTGCTTTCATAATTTAGGGTCTGTATTATCCTAACTTTATCTGTGCCCAGAAAAAAGCCATTTCTGTGAAGCTCCTGCCCTTCTGGATAAACCAACAGCGACACTGCCATGCTTGTACTCTCCTGTGCTTTTCCTCCTCCTTCTGCTTTCTCTAGGGTTCAGAGGCCAGTCAAGAAGACTCAGAGAAGAGAGGTTTTGGGGAAAAGACGACTTGTATCAGGATACTAGGATTGTTCCTTAATTTGACTCATGGAATGGGAGTTGAATTCATTAGGACATTTAGCCTCTACCATATGTGGAATAAAAATCCTTTCCCCCGTTCTTTGTATGTCTGAGCTCTTAAAATTATAATCTTTTACTTTATGTATACATGCAGTGTGTACTGTTACCAGGCCAGACTCTTTCATATTTTTATTCTTCACCCTGTTAGATTGGGTTTATATCTTTTTTTGCTCAAACATTCCTTTGAAGCTTCTGCAATCAGTATGCAATTGCTTTCTATTAACTGAAACAATATATATATGAAGTGAGTATAATCTAAGCACAATACATTGTTCCAGGCAGCAGCAATGAAAAAGCAAAGTATTGTTTACTGCAGCACAATAGAAGTGGCTGGTGCCTGTGGTATCCATTCAGCTTGTATTTATTCAAATAGTCTTGAGAACACTTTAGCCAAAAGCAAATTCGAAAGGCAAAACAGAAGAGTAAAAGTGAATAAAAGACCTGAGAGAGGGAGAGAAGAGGAAAAGCTGAAAAAAGCTGGGGAAGTGAAATGGAAAGACTTATGAAAAGGGGAGGGAGGCAGAAGACGGCTGACAAGGAAAAGGAAGGAAAATGGGGAAGAAAGAAGAGAATTTTAACATGAGTGTTTTAAATAATGTTTGATGTCGTATTCATTTCTGATGCTACTCTCTGTACATACACAGAAGCAGGCTCACAGTCAGCAGAATTAAGAATGGTGCAGTGGATGCCTAAAAATATCAGTTAAAGTAAATCCTGCTATAGATATACAGAATACTAAATTCTTACCTATGGAAAATGAAGTGAGATAGAGACTGTTATTGGAAGGAATAAATATGGAGTCTCTGTCTTTTTTTGAGAGACTTTTATTTCAAGATGCCAAACCCTTCTCCTGTGTAGTTCTCTACCTTATACCTCTCCCTCACTTCACTCACCCAGTCCTAGGCTTTTGCCACTGTTTCACTGCCTTCTCACAGGTGGCTGTTTCTTCTTCGCTTCTGGCAACTGTATTCAGAGATGGGATCCCATGAACTCCTTTGACTATTTTGAATAAGAGATGTCTTGCCGCCACATCCTCTGTTTTTATAGTTACAGAAGCTTGTTCTTCATGTGAAGATAAAGAGTACTTTGTATACATTAGTCATTAATTCAACTGATCAGAAAATAAACATGCATATGTACTCTATAATATTATATTCTGGGATGGTTTTAGTCTGGAATAGGTTGATGAAATCTATTTGTATCCTTGAAATTACAGTGAAAATCATCTCTCGTGCATCATTGGTAGTACCAGTTACCAATTATCTAAGGACATAGGTCCTTAAATCACAACAGTTAACTAATTTTGTAACTTTTGTAAGATTTTAAGGAGGGCTTATACCCGCCCATAAGTCATGGAAATCAATTTTGTGATGGATCTCCCATAGAAAACATTTTTTGAACACCAGGTTTGGAATTTACCAGATTTAAATAATATTCTGCTCATTGAGAAAGGTTTTACTTGTTATTGTACAAGGTGTACATACTAATAAATAATATCTGTATCCATATGTAAGCCTTCCAAAAGACCTGTTCAAGTGAATTGGGGGCTTTGTGCAGAATTGTCTAATAACGTGTTGTGCTACCAATTTTTTATCCTCAACTCTAGGTGGTTTTTGTTAGGTGGTGTGTCTTGCTCTTTGTGTTGGGGGTTGTGGGTATTTTTTAACAGTACTGCAAAGTGATGATCCCATGATGATGGGTCATGGCAATCTTCTTTGTGCAGGGCTGGGAGAAAAAACTAGGGGATTCATGAAATACTCATGAAAGTTTTGATCATTTGCTAAAGGACTGACTGCAGAGCAGAAAAACCCCTTATTTTGGCCCCTATTGAAAAGGTTGACTTTTTCTCATTTTAGCTTGCTTTTGTGGCCATCTAAACCCCCAGGTAGAATAATGAAAGCAAAGGAGAGAGTATCTGAAAATTATCCCTAGGAATGCAATTTAGCTGAAATAATTTTTAATTCAGTGCCAGGACTGAGGTTCGGAGAGGGAAGCAATTGGCCTCCATTTGCACACACAAAATTTGGGGATCTGGGGGGTTGTAATTTTTTTTCTTAATGGATCCACATTCTGTAAAATCCCAGTTTAATGAAGGGAGAATTGTAGATGATTATATCTTTAGAGCTTCTCAAAGGTCTTTTTAGGTTGAGTCCATGGGCCAGAAATAATTGTGATGAATAGGAACAGGTTAGATTTCTGGTTTTTTTCCCTTGCCAGTGTTGGTTTTTGGGTTCACCTAAATATTCTCAGGCTGACTTTTACCCTGCTCTCAACTGAACAAAAGCTGCTTGTAAACCAAATATGTCAGAGTACATCAGATTTTAACCCTCTTTCTGGGTCTATGCTTAATACTCAATGAAAAGAAAGGTATTGTTTCTGAAACAGGATTTTATTTCTTTGTAAAGATTGGTGTTTGAAGCTACTCTAGATTTGTGGAATTTGAGAATCCTTTAGTGGGCAGAGGGAGGTTAAATGGAGCAGTAAATTCCAAGTGCAGGGTGAGGTTCTTCAGAGCAGCTTAGACAACATAGATATACAGCCTCTGTAAAATGTAATGGGGGCTGCATAGTTGCAACTCCAGCACAGTTTTAAAAAGTCTCTCTTGTAGTGAGTTTATGGCACAATTTTGAAGCAATTTTGCAATCCTTTTGTTTCCTTTTGCTACAGTTAATCACAGACTTTTTTCTTTGTATGTTGTGATTGGTTTCAACTCTTCCATAGCCTTCTGAAGTCTGAGTCAAATTTGAACTGTAAAAATATGTAATTTCTGAAATGCTGTGGCTTTAATAACAGTAAAGAACGGGGAGTGGGAACAGAAAACAAGGTCATGACCTGGATTAACCATGCTTTGATAGATTAAGTTTATTTTAGCAGTCTGGGCTTCTCTGGAGTGGAGACTAGAGAAATTCACCGGGTTGTTTTGAATAGGTCCTATTTTCTGCAACTTTCCTTCTGGTCTGTTTTCTTCCTGTCATCATCTCCTTGGGCTCAAGAAACCTGACTTGTTTATGTAAACCTGATGACAGAATTTGGACAAACAGGAAAGTAAGGAAATCACTATGCTCTTAATTCTAGGAGCAAGGCAAATATAATCCATATTTCAAGCAACATTTGGCTTTAATAATCATTCTACAAAGGGAAGAGACGTTGCCCAGACAGAAAGCAGCATTCATGGGGAGAGAATCAGAAAAGTGGAGAAGGTATATTCAATCCCTGGAGATTTATTTGTGCAAAAGTTAGCTTAAATGGAAAACAGAAACTACATATTGCTGTATAATTTTTTAATAGTCGTAGCTTAGCCAAATCCCTGAGGATAAAATGTTTGAAGAAAATAAGCAACAAAAGAAATAAAATTAAAACAAAATAGTCTCAAGTGCTCTGTAAAGCAATCTTGAAGACTATCCAGAAAGTACATCTGCTGTTGGATGATGGAAAAGTACATGATAAACAACCAAACAGCAATGCCACTGGCATGGAAGGATACATTTTCAGATAGTCAAGATAAAGTTGTGAAACATAATACCTACCTCTTGTGTCTGCAGAATTTAGTGCTTTACAGGATAAAAACGAGAAAAAAAAACGCAACAAAATCCCTTTCAAGGTGGAGAAAGCCAATGCACAGACACAATTTACTTAAGGTTGTGTATTAGAGCTCTAACACAGCTGGAAATGGAACCAAAGTCTCCTGTGCCCAGACTGGTGTCTCATTTGATAGGTCAAGTCTCTCCACGGCACAGTGGGGCAAAGCTCTGTCAGGTTTTTTTTGTAAGTGCATTTACTTATCTCCATTTTCTTGAACCATTAGAGAGCTCCTGGAGAGAGAATGCAGAGTTGTTTTGCTTTCTGCCATCACGTGCAAAATTATTAGTGTTACTGATTTGGTATTATCTAATTAGTACTGTTTAGATGTCTAGAAAGAGTTCAATACCTGTTTCAGTTATTTTAGCATAGTGGCAGTAAGATTAGCCCAACGTGTGAGTGCTGGATGTTTAAATTTGGGAATTCAGCCGGTGGAAGGGGGTTAAGGAAGGCAAAAAATTAGAATTGCTAAATGTGTGGGTAGCATTGTCCCAGCCCATGAACTCAGAAAATAAGAGAGGAGGTGGATAGATGTGTGGAGGCAGCATTAACAGAGTCTCAATGTGCCATAGCCCTCAGGGTGATTGCAGTCTGCCCAAGTAGCCAAACTCCTACAGAGATCCAGATATACTAAGCCCAAATCAGCTCTTGTACACCTTTGGACTTTCTTTTTTAAACCGCTAATGCAAACCTTTGAGTCTTTTGACTCTTCAGTCACGACATGGGAAGTGGGACACAGATGAAGGATCAGTCTCCCTCTCCAAAGTTAAGTTTATTTTTACAGGTCAGGTGAGGTGTTAGTACGAGTTGGTTGAGGATCAGGATGTGTTGGAGTTGCTACCACTGAAGCAAACACAGTTTAAACAGGTTTAGTCTGACTTAGCACTGTCATAGATCTCAGTGTCAGCTATAAGGCAAGCTTAGGCACCAGCCTTATTTTCACCATCCTGAGTTGGTGTTTGCTGTCTTTGTTGGGAACAGGGGGTAAGAGCGAGTTCCATTTCAGTAGCATGTAACTGTTTAATATTCAGACAGGCACAGTAAACTGGCAAGGCCAGAATGTTGCATGTCAAGGTTTAATTCTCTGCTGTACAATAAGATTTCTAGACAGCTTGCCAAAAAACACCGAGGAATAAAGCCATGAAGCTCCTCTAGTCAAAAGATTTGGAGAGACAATGCCAGGGGTCTGCTAAGTGTTAAGGTTTCCTGTGAGGCTCTTGCATTCAGCAACCAGTCTTCATTTCCTTACTTCAGCCAGGCTTTTGTAATTGTCTGTGGAGAGAGAGAAGATACAAGTAGTCTTTTCCCGACTCATAATTTAGATTCAACTTATAGCCTACTCAACAGGTAGAGAGGGAAGGATCCAGACTTAAGCGCTTCCCTGGATCCATTTTTATCTCCTGTGCCTGCGAGAGTGCAACAGTGTCTGCCAGCAGTAACTGTCTGATCTCCTACTTTCAAGCTGTTCCTTTGTACACATTCACAAAAGTAGGACTAGATACTGGTCTCCTGGGAGAATGCCTTAAGCAGTGGTCAAGCATAGACTCTTTTTTGCTTTTGCCTCAGATATTTCTGTGGTTTAGACAGAGCTGAACAGGAAAGATTAAGAACATGGGTGAAAGTTGTTGAAGGATGTGCATTGAGCATCAGGAGTTGGGTACCTCTTTGTGCACTTTTCAAGGGAATTTGAACACATCATCCCCGTTGATGGAGGCCTAACTATGCAGGGACTTTATGTGCCTATGGATAAGGAAATGTCTGTACTTAAAGATTTAAGTATATAAAGATGCAGAGCTCAAATTGAAACTCTTTGGTTGTTTTTTCCCTCCACATGGGAATTTGTTGGACAAATATATCTCCAAAAGTTGGATTCCTTTACTTTGTCAAGTCACAAATATGCTGTAACTATCTAACCTGTGATCCTGGTTGTCTGTTCTTTCAGTACTGCTTTTAATGATTTGCACACTGGGCAGTACATCTTGCTGATTTAAAGGAGGAAAGTTATGCACCTGAGAATCTGTGCAGTTTGTGTTTTCCAAATTGCTTGGAAAGTATTTACATTCTGCAGTAACGATGTGCTAATATTCAACAATAATATATCATCGTGTATTAACTGATTCAATATTGTGAAACATGTACTACAAAAAAAAAATGAAGTTCCTCCCTTCCCTACCATGAAAATTGAAACTGCCTGTTAGGACTGGATGAGTGCAATGATCAGGTTGTATTGCTATGAGTTCATGTATTGCTATGACCTGGTTCACTGACAGTCTAGTCATCCCAAATTTTTAGCATGTTGGTAGTAATCAGTATTTTTAGTATTTCTCTAGATTTAAAAGGACAAGAAAGATAACTCCATATTCAGTGAAGTTACTCATTCAGGAGATTATGTTAGAGCAATTTGAAACGGTAAGGAAAATGGTCACAGTCGTATTCTTCTGTCTCATTCGAGCCTTGAGATATATAAAAGAGGTAAAAGAATTAGTTAAGAGGAAAATCCAATGTTGAATTGTAAATACATATCCTGGAATGCAATTTTTTGTTGTTTTTAAGATTTCTGTCAATATCTTCTTTCCTGTTATTCAGTTGGGTTGTTTATTTTATGAAAGAAAACCAACTCCTGCTTCAAGGAGATGGAGAAAAGGACAAGAACCCTGTCATGTTGTGTACAGTCAAAGCTATGACTCAGAAAACTGGTTGTGTGGACTTAGAATTTCACTTAGTGATTGTAAAGTTGTGGTTTGAAAAGGAATTTGCAAATTACTTGATAGAGGAGATGATGCTATTCAAATAAACTCTTAGCAATTGGATAAAAAAATTATATAAAAAGTGTTTAGAAGAAAGAGCAGACAATGAATGAAATAGATGTGATGACCTTGAGTTTATGACCCTGACTGTTGGGTGTCTGAGTTAAATGGATGATCTATCAAATACATTTTATGACTGAAAAAATGAAAATTTAGTCTGCCTTCTAATTTTATGTGTACCATGATAGGCACTCTTGTTTTGTCGGAGTGAAGACCACTTAACTTTGTTAGGATGTTGCTGGTACTCAGACGTAAGCGTTAATAGATAATAGCAGAGTAATAAGGAACTGCATTTGGAAGATCTTTTCATGATTTTTAGAACTCTTGCACTTCCCTCTCATTGTCCCATGTCCCTGGTTTCACTGTATTAGTGAATGTTTCCCTGGAGCCTTCTATAAGTGGAGGGAAAAGCTGAAGAGCTGCTTATTTGCTACATCAAAAAGAGCGGCAGCAGAAATCAATGAACCAAAACTTCCAGCAGAGAAGGGAACTGTTTATAGGTCAAATAGTAATGAAATAATTTTTTCCCTTTAATATTTCCAAATACCCTCAGACACCCCCCCCCTCCACTGGGTTATTGTAGTCTGACATCACTTGCATTTGTGGATTCTGTAATTGGCTTACAATAAGTTTTATACATAAACATGGAAATTGCCATGATTTATTTTGAACTGACTTCTCCCTGCTGTCACAGAGTTGCTGCAGCTATTCCACAAAAAGAGCTTTGAGAAGGGTAAAAGAGGACTGTTTGCAGCTATTTCTGACCTCTCTGGACAACAAAAAATTGGAGAATAAAAAGGGAACTGAAAAGGCAACCAGGATGGAATTATTGTATTTATACTTTACTGGTACTGTAGACTTTTAAGCTCTATGTACAAGTACAAAAGATGTGTCAGTGTTGAAAGAAAGGTAATTCCAGTAGACACATCAGTGCAGCTGTGTTTTCAATAAACTAACATTTATAATTTTTTTATTCCATGTTGCATAGCAATACAGGTTTTAAGATAAGGGAAATCCTTACCTAGAACTATTAAAAACAGGTTTAGGAGAAATAATTGCTTGTAAGAAGAGATCCATGTGGTTGGGATTTGTAATAAAAACTTAAGAAAAAGCAGAAAGAGATTATAAGAAAATATTGAAGTTTGATTAGTCTGTGTTGTCAGGGACCTGCTGGAGCTGAGGAGTCCTTGACAGTGAGTATCTACCCCTAGAAAAAAAAGAAATCTTAATTGGAATTCAAGACATTAGGAAACCATTAAAATTTAGACTAATGAGAAACTTTTATTTGTCTGAAACAGTATTAGTTAGGGATCTTCAAAGGAGGTAATAAGAATTTGTCATATTTAAAAAAAATAAAATCAAACTTTCAGTAGAAAACCAGGTTTTTGGAGCTGAAAAAGCATGAGGAAAAAGGGGGCGAGGGAACAGTAAGATAAATAATGTCTCAAAGGGAAAGTAAAAAGGAAAATAAAAGGTCCAATGGAAGCATGGTATACTGTGTAATGGGTTTTTAGCAGCCAAGAGATAACATGACAGATGCAGCCATGGTCATGCCGTGCAGGACAATGCACTGCCTTCTGCTAGAGGAGGAAGCCCTCAATGCCAATTGTGAACTGGCCTGGCAAGCATCATAATTTCTATAAAATCAAATAATATTTTAGGAGAAAGTTTTGGGGTTTGTTTGTTTGTTTTAATTTGTTTATTTGTTTGTTTTGTGGAATTTTTATTCTTTTTATGTGTCTAGAACTAGAAATACAAAATATCATTTAAAAGGTACCATTAACCATGCTTCTGGATAATAAAAGCGAGAGTGTGGGTAAAGTTTTCAACTGCTTGAACCAGCTCCTTTTTGGGTCAAAGTGTTTATCAAAACAACTGACCCTTTTTTTCTAGAGTTGACTCATTGTCATCATTTTAAATACCTTTTCCTGCAATGATTTTCTTTAAATCCTCGAAGTTCTGTTTCAATCTTGAGTGAACATCAAGATAGCACGACATTCTTGTTCTCTGCTTGTACTCATCACTCTTTTGTTTACCTTAGCTCCAGTGCAAGAGAAAGAGACCTTATTTACAGAAAGTACATAGACATTTGATTTCTCAGTCAATGTTGTATGTCAATATTAAGATGACATACTTCAATTCAGTTCTCAGCTATTCCAGATTGTAATTCTAATGCTTCAGTTTAAAGTTCTATGCATAATATTAAAGTAATTTTCTTGACATTTACTTATGAACAAACTATTGATATTTATATAATCTGTAACTGGGGAAATGCAAAGTAGTCAATTGGGAATCTTGGTCACTTTTGGTTTCAATTATTCAAGCATATTATTTTTATTTGGCTAGAGTTGTGCTAGAGGTTTAACTTTAACATGCATTATAGCTACAGCTTGAGAAGCACGTCCATATTGTAGTGTCTTACATCCACACTCTAGTCCTCTGTGGGGTTTTTTTTATGAACATTAGTAATCATACAAGCATATTGTGCTTAAGAGCTGTACTTGTCACAATTAAAATGTATGATGTATAGCTGTACTTATGGAGATTTAATTAATGCAGAACAAGCAGAAATGAAAATAATGTGATTTTTATTGTTAATCACATGTAGATTCTCCCAAGGAAAGTAATCAAAATCCTATTTCAAATTCCCTAATCACCCAGAAGACATTTTTTAGTCCTTCTCAATCTTCAGGTTTCTGGCTTTGTTTGCCCTGGGGAGTGGTGAAGGAGAGAAGTCAGAGAAAGGTAAGAAAGGGACACTGTCTTCTTAAGTGAAGACAATTCAGTGAGATTACGTGAGTGGAATGTAATATTTTGTGAATAGAACCTGAAGATGTGAAAACTGGATCAGGAGTACTAAGTTCCTGGTGACCTCATCAGTGTTAGTTAAAGCATTTCGGGAGAGAAGATGCCTTTCAGTTTTGACCTTGATGTAAAATATAGGAAGGAAATTTATTTCCCTTTTGTTGCTTCCGTCTTTACACAACCTTATAAGTCTGTGGCTGTGGAGCTGCATTTCCTTTTATGTCACGACATAAGATGCAAATGATTTCAAATTAATTGGCCAATGTTAGTGCATTAGTGCATGGAAAATTACCACACAGTTCCTGGATGCTAAAGACTGCAGATCAGGGCTCCGTGTTATGGGATAATCAGGCTTGCAACTCTTCTTTAGGCAGTACTAGCTAAAAATCTGGCAATTCAAAATATTCTTTCCTTATGAACAGACTCCTGTGGCAAAGGCAGAACAGAAACCCCAAAACCCAACAAAAAAAACCACAAAACCCAAACAAGTTAATCAGAGCTAATCAAACATTAAAAAATATTCTCATCAGGTTTACAGTCTGACTGACAGCTCAAAGCCATCATAGTGTACTCTTTTATGCAGAACTTAAACTTTCGGGCTTGCTTTGGTCTGGCATTTTTTAGGGTTTTTTTAGAGACTGGAGATCCTGTGCACTTGTGGCACTCTGAAAGTACTGCCTGATTAACAGCTCTATTATATAGACTTTCTGGATCTGTAGGTTTTAGCAGGGCAGATGTGAAACAGAAATGTACAGTCTAGTCATTTTTGAGGAGCAGCAACAAATATAGAGGGTGAGATGGAAGCAGGAGGTTTCTACAGCAGAGCTTTTTGCCTGGAAGAAAGTTTTTGTATATGTCACCTCTGCTTTGTACAGCAGCTTCAGGGTTGCTGATTTAGGGCTACAAGACATGTGAGCTTCCAAAGAAAATGGGGACAGGATGAAGGGTGACCCTGATGTGTTGAGGTCCTCAGTGAATACCACCATTCCTGCTGCCCATGGCTAATCCCATGCCCTGGGCTGCCCGTCCTGCATGGAGTCGCCCTCATGAGGTGTGTTCAGGTGCTCCCTCTCAGCCTGGGCACAGCAGATTCCCACTGCTGGCACTGCAACATGATCCCAGGGTTTCTTGGACACAGGGGAGCTCATGAGCAGACCCACCACTGTAAACCACTTCTCTTGCCCTTCCTGCCCATCAGCAGAGCCAGATGGATGAATATTCACTATTTGGAATGCTATGCTGGTGATCACAAAATGAAAGCTGCCCTCTCAATCAACAGTGTTGGTGAATATGAACAAGCCTCTTGTTGAACTGGAAATCAGATTTCTGGAATCCATGGGCCGAATTTTGAGCATACAGGAAAGTGGATTAGCTGGATGTGGGTCTATTTAGCATTCATAAACACTCTTACACTAATACACACAGACCAAAGGGTGTTAACGTGACAAGAACAAAATTGTGATGTAACCAATATCACATGGAATTGCTGCTCTCTTTTCCAGTAACTGCTAAGGGACCTAGCTTATTTAAAGTGTTTGCTCTGTCCTCACAGCTATACAAAACGCCACATTTCAGGCAAAACGGAAGTCATAAACCAGACCCATGGTCTTGCCAGTCTCCCCATCCCAACTCCTGCATTGAAACTGCAGCAGTCCAGCTCTGAAAATAATACACAGACATGCATCTACGGAACATTCAGACTTAACTAAATGACCACTCATTTAAATACCCTTTGTCATCCTGGGAACTGATTCTTTCTAAAGAGCAGCTCCACTGGAGATGATAGCATGGATTACATGATTGTAAAATCGGTGTAAATAGGATCAGAAGTTGATCCATTAGCTCTAATTAGGGAATGTGGTGTGATCCTATTTCACTGCACTGTGTACAGGCTGTATGGCTCTTTATTTCGAGTGACAGACGTTTGTTTTCCAGCACTTAATTTGCACATAAAATTAATGGTAATGCATCCAAGAGCTGATATTGCTAATATGCAGCATTAGCATAGCTCACTCTGTCCCCGGCTTCTGCTCAGAATAGGATTCCAAAAAGAGAGAAAACAGCTCAGACTCAGTGGAATAATGGCATTTTCTGTCTTCTATAGTAAACCATTTCAGCCCAATGAGTGTTGAAAATAGAGATGACTATTTACTTTCCATGGTGGTGGAAACAATTTTCAATGGATAGCACATTTCCATCGGGGTATAACATTTGCTCCTCCTAGAAGCAGGAAAATTCTGTAGACAGATTTTTGCCTGTCTAAACCTCTGACCAGCTGACTAACCCCCAAGGTTTAATAGCTGGTAGACATCTGTAGGCAAGAGCAAGAGAAACGAGTTCATCAAGGAACTATATCATGCTTCCAACATGTGGCAACATGAGTGCCTCTTCGCCATCTGTTATTTGTGTGAGGATTTTATTATGTAAATGACAGTACACACTGCGCTCTAAACAAAGGAAAATGATTCCCCTTACAGTATGTTGCGGCTGCCAGGCTTCTGTGTCAGCCCCGAAACAAATAATGAAAACAGCAGAGGAATGGCAGGCGGAATGTCTTGGGTTCTTCTACTTGTCCCCTCAAAAGGGAGCAAATATCCCGAGGGACAATTTGTTTCTTGTCTATGTTATGACTCAAAGAGACAGGTCATGAAACATAAAGATTGTTAATGAAACAACAAACATTAGATGGATGAAGCCAAATTGAGGTGAAGTTTGAAGACTTAAAACAGGCTGAAGAGAGAATCCTGTAAAGCTGTGGAGAGTTGTCGACTCTCTGGTCTCACTGAAAGCCGGAAATAGGAAACTGGGCCCCTAAATTATCTGCAACACACAAAAAAAAATGTTGTGGAATAAGGCTGGAAGTAAATATCCTACCCTACATCCTGGTTTAAAATTTTCCATTAAATTACCAATTTAAATTGAAATGTAATTATCTTAACTGGCATATTTTTGGCGGCTGTGATGAAAAAAAAAATCCCTGTGGTACACCGGATCAAGTAAAAACCCATAGGAGTTCTAGCACTGGCCCTTAATCAAAGTCTGCAAAGGCACAAAGGCTTTGAGGTAATCTATGCCAAGCCATGTTGGACAGTATGGCACTGCCTAGAGCATCCTTCTGGTGGCATTTAAAACACCTGGTGCCCTAGGAAAAGAAATTACATCCAAAGCTGTAAATTCTCTTCTCCTTATCCCATCTACCGACCAACAGGGGTTGCTCTGATAGCAGCACAATATTTTACGGGCAAGAAAACTCACTACTATTTTTATTTCATTAATTTCTTTAATGTGCAATGTCCAAGTAGCTGTCTGCACTCACACCCTTACTGTGTGCTTCATGTGGTTTAATATAATTAATATATTGCTGCACTTATTGGCTTAAATCTTAATTTGATAATTGGAAAAGATATGCATTAGGGATTAATTTTTATTCCAAATGAACTTAAACAGAAGTAAATGAATTCAGTGTCAGAACTGACCAAATTGATGATTTAAGGGTGCTTGGTTACTTCCTGCATTGTGTTTGTGTGGTTTCTTAAACTTGTGTTTGTCAGCTTTTTCTGACTTAATTATGATTAAGTGTTGAACTTTACAGATGGCCAATTGCTGGTACTGCTGTATTGATCAGTTGTTTTTATTAATGTGTTAAATTTCATGGTTCCAACAGGATCATATTTTTTGATGGAACAGCTAATAGCTGAAAAACTCTACCATAAGTTTCAAGTAGCCCAGCTTTAGCAGGTATTCCTCTTCTTTCAATTTATCTTTTTTTTAATGTTTAATTATTCATTTACATTTAACTTTCTTAAGGATACTTCTGAAATGTTTTCATGCTAAAAAACAAACCTGTGTTATTTTTTAACATGTAGCAGCAAAAGAACAACACACAGTTACCACTTACACTGGGAAACACAAGTACAACTGGTTTGTTTTTTAGGGGGTTTTTTTGGAAGTCTTGAAAATCAAGACTGTTGTCATGGGGTTTTCTTGCAGAATTAGAAATCGATGGCAACCATAATCTAACTCCTCAAGTCAAACAATTTAGTTCAAGTTTGCAATGAGACATAAGCTTACTTTCATTATTGATGATGTTAGAAACAGTTCACAATAAATTAAAATATTGATGAATATTACTGTGTCATAATCTTTTCCTCTCATAAGGCATATCTAAAATTCAGACATCCTTTGAAGCTTAGTTTTTATGCAGATGGTCATCAAAACAGCATAACAGATCTTTGTGAGGTGAAAAGGGACTGAAAGTTAGGAATATATGTGAAATATATGCTTTTCCATCACATTTTTTCAATTGCTACATACATCATACACATTTCTGAATCCATCTTCCTCTTGTTGTATGTACGGTGACATTTTCATAAAAATCATGGATAAAGCTTTTAATTTTGTGTCCAGTTTGCTGCCATTTTAAATTTATTTTTTCCTCAGTGACCTATGCAGACAGACTCCTTACTTATAACATAAAACTGAATTAAACTGTAAGTGTAGAGTTCCTGTCTTTTATCTAATATACAGTGTTTTACATATCACATGTATGCATATGATATTCAGAATTATTTTATCTATCCTGAAACTAAGAAGAGATCTTTCAAACGGGAATGCCAATATAATTTTTCTTGAGACACAACGTTATGTGTAACTACAGTTCATTCCTATGTGTTTTTTCTCTACCAGTTTGTATATATAAACTTATGGGGAATAGTTACATAATAAACACTCTGTACAGCCGAAGTCTTTGTAACCTTAGAAGCCTGGAAATGACATTGTTAATATCCCATGTGAGGTTTTACCCAGTTGTCTGTTTTCTGTTTCTCAGAGCTCTTCGACATAGGGGAAGGAGCCACGCTTGTGCACAACTCACTGATCTGAAGAGGAGCTGTTCAGATTTTGGGAGAAATATCAAACTTGGGAGAAATATCAAACTTGGGAGAAATATCATCCCCCTCTAGCCATGGTCACAGCAGTAGGACCTCAGCTTAAGGTGGATTGTGCACTGCAGCTGCCCCTGAAGGTCAGCAGAGGGAAGGCACAGCCACAATTCCGTGAGAGCCTGACCAGGGTGATGGGATGCCGCAGCCCCTCGGCACCGCTGGGACGGCGCAAGTGGGATGCCAGTAGACATGTCACAAGCTCAGCAGGATGCTAAACTCAACACAGCTGTCAGAAATGCCTTCCAAGCTCTTTGGTCAAACAACAGGGGGTCTTAGGAGGTGTTAAAAGTATTGGCCAACCTTCTAACCTAGGGTTATGGAACTACCTCTCAGAAGAAAAAGGATCTTGTCCTAGCTTTTGGACTGCAGAGAAACTAGGAAATGCAGTTGTAGTTTGGATTTTGTAGTTGGCTGTGCTATTTGCACATGCAAAACCCCAGAGAAAGAACCACAAGCAGAATTAAACTGAAAACTGTAAAGGCAATGCAAAACATTTCAGTGCATATTTTTCCTCCAGCATGCCAAAAGAAGGTATAACAATATAGCAATTACACAATTTGAATAATTTTTCCATCTTTGGTTCCAATAAATTCATACTGACAGTCACACCTCTCCTAAATTCTGATACATGTCTCTTCTTGATTTACATGTGCTTTGTTTTGCAAAACAAATTTAATTCCTGATTGCTACTTGATGGTGCTTCCGTTGGTGTTTCTTCTCTTACTTTCTACTATCTGCTCTTTATTTTTGTGTTACTGCTCAGACTCCCTTTTTCCCATGTCACCAATCATTTCAATCCTTCTGTTTTAACACTTTCTAATTTATCTTTTCTTTCACAGTGCTTCCTTTTCTTTCTTTCTGTATTATCAGTGTACAATCTCCAAAGTATCTAGCAACTCTATGAGTAGCTTGAATAGCTAGAGCACGGTGGACTGGATGTCTGAAAGTCAGTATTCTCTGCAGCTGCCAATAGCTTTGAGCATGTCAGTTTGTCATTCAATATTTTGCTTTTTTCTTCTCATTTCTAGTAATGCAGATACAGTTACCCTCCTTCTGAGAAAAATGCCATGGTTTTCACAAGAGCTATAGAGATAGAAAATAGTATTGGTTGCAGTGAGAGAGAAGCTTTCATCATCGGAACTACATGGACCTAAAGGTTTTGTAAACTAAAGGCCAATTATTCCCTGAGGTGTATGGGGGGCCACTTCTACTGTAATCAGTCTTGTAAATGTGAAGGCAAAACAGGACCTTGACTGTCTGTATCTGGACTTTGTCAGACCATTTGTTTGTGACCAGAATTGTATCGTTACTCTGGTTTTCAATAAAGGGATGTTCACTGAGGCATCACATTGATATTTTTGAAGTATGTTCCACATTTTCAAAGGAACAAATTTATCAGCATAGAATTGAAATGTCTGGCTGTTTCAGTATGCTATCAAGATTCCACATCACACTGATGTACAAGGGCATTCATTTTTCACTTGGTGAATGTAATGGGAATGAGACCCCACCTGCAGTGCTGCCTCCAGCTCTTGGGTCCCCAGCACAGGAAAGACATGGGCTCATGGGAGCAAGTCCAGAGGAGGCCACCAAGATAACTAGAGGAATGGAGCACCTCTGCTATGAGGAAAGGCTGAGAGAATTGGGATTGTTCAGCCAGGAAAAGAGAAGGCTTTGAGGTGACCTAATTTTGGCCTTCCAGGACCTGAAAGGAGCCTACGGGAAAATGGAAAGACACTACTTACAAGGGCCTTTAGTAACAGGAAAAGAGGGAATGGCTTCACACTGAAAAGGAGTAGGTTTAGATTAGACTTTAAGAAGAAAGTCTTTACTGTGAGGGTGCTCAGGCACTGGCACAGATTGCCCAGAGAAGTTTTCACCCCTTCCCTGCACGTGTTCAAGTCCAGGTTGGATGGTGCTTTGAGCAAATAAGTAGTTGTATGGCTGCTTTGAGCAACCTGGTGTAGTGAAAGGTGTCCCTGAACATGGCAGGGAGATTAGAACTAGATAATCTTTAATATTGCTTCTAACCCAAACCATTCTGTGATTCCATGATTTTCAACAATTGAAGGTATGTTAACAAGGAGATAGATGATTTGGCAAAACTTTGCTCCTTCCTCCTAAGAAATAAAAAAGCCCTGGAAAAAAAAAAAACAAACAAACACAAAGACACCAGCTTGTTTTGATTGCTCAGAGATCAGATCTGATCCTCAAGCAATACAGTAAGGGACAATGTTGGCAGTAGACCAGTGGGATTTCAGCAAAATTGAGCTCTCACTCTTCATCTTGTCTGTACCTAGGCTGACTGCTGCCTGAAGGATCTTAGTCCTTAGGAATCTCTTCCTTTATTGCCTTAAATCTGGCTCTTCATGGAAAAGTCTTGTTTGGCTTTAATCTCTGAGTCCTGTACTAGGCAGACCCTTTGCAGGTATTTTACGTCTTTTGGTGTTTCTGTAAAATACAGCCTTCAGCAATGACCTTTGGGCATTCCATTGAGTATGTTCCCAAAATCTGAGGAGGGGTCCTGTTCACGACCCTGAGAGTTGAAGAGCTTCCTTCAGGAACCAGGCTGATTCCTTGGGCACTGAGTCTCCATCATCACTTGCTAGATGTGGTACAGAAAGCAGTGGCTGAAGGTGTATAGTTACACTGCAACATCAGTTCTTCTTTGGGAACCTATGGAAATTGGGTGGGTGAGTCCAGTATGGGTCTTTGCTGACAGGCTAATTGGAATAATTGGTGTCTCTTTTTGTAGCATTTCTTAGCAGAAAGACCATGGCTGGAGCTGAAAGTAGGAAAAATCTCTTTGTGAAGTGTTTTATGTCTAGGATTGAGACCTTTTGAAGGATTTAAGTCCCAAATACAAACTAAATATCTGCGTAGCTATAATAGCTATTGGGAGACAGAGGGAGAAAAAAGGAGAGGAGAGGGAAAGGGAACCACGTCCAAGGAAGGTGATGCTGTTTGGAAAAAATGTCTCTTACAGTTTGGCATCTAGCTTTTAACATGCTCTTGCCAACCTGCGAGTTCATTTGAGGTTTATAGCAAGTTACAGGAAGAATAAAAAGTTAATCATGTGCAGAGCCCTGGTGTTGTATTCTTGCCATCTATTTCAATAGCAGTAATAACATACAGACTGTGAAGGGATTAAAGAAATGGCACAAGCTGCTTTCTACTTGAGTTTGTAAATGTATTTCCATTGAAAGCTTAATTTTTATGTTTTCCATCCAAATTTAAAAATATGTGAGGTCCAAGAACGCTATATATGGGTTGGATCTGGGGTCAGATTTTTCTATCAGTTTTTACCCAAGTTAAACATGGGGACTTTTCACCTGCTATCTAAAAACATTACAATATTTTATCGAGGCTCAAACCCACAAACAGCTATAAGAGGAAAAGTGGGGAAACTCAGTGATGAAGATGTTTGCTCAACAGACTTAACTACATGTTGCAGCCTGCATCTTCTTAACAAATCCCAGAAGTTCTTGTTAAATATTTTTGGGATTTGAAGCTGCGGAAATCTATTGAAATTCTGTCTGGGCCTGGATTAACACTCCAGACTAAAGAATAATTTCATTTTCTTTTTAAGAGCTGTAATTTTTTTTTTTTCAATTAGTAGGTATGAACTTTACTGTCACCAGATGAGATCAAATATCTTAATGCATCTAAAATTATCATTGTTACTTACAACAAAGAAGTAAGCTTCTCAATAATAACCCATGGACTAGGAATTCTTTCCAGTGGATTAAGCTTTTTCCTTTCTGTTTCTGAAATATTTTTGGGTGGTAATCACCTCCCTGAAAATCTGGGGGTTTTTTTCTTTCGTATGGCTGCAAACTGGACAGAAGTTTTTTGTTCTTTGCTCTCACACAACACAAATGAAGTGTCAAATTTTACCCAGGGCAAATATATGCCTTTAACTACATTTAGCATCTTTCTTAGTGTGTTAGCATGCATCTAAGCTATTTGATTGGATTTATTTTCTTTAAAGAACTCAAAATTTGGCAAAAGCTTGCTGTGGGTGACTGGTTTAAGGGTGACTTACTCATTAAGGGTGACTTTTAACAACTTTAGCCCACACATTATTGCTATCCTTTGGGGAAAACAAAGAAATTGATTTCAGAAAAAAAATGTTGTCTTTGCATTTCTTTACTTCTTGTCATTTTTTCTTTGTTTGATATTTCAGTTTCTTGTGCATTGCTTTCTCTCCTTGTTTATCAAAGTTACTAATTTATGGTCTACTGATGCACAACAATTCTTTGAGCTTAGAGTTGGTACATGGCTGTCAGTAAGAAAGATGAGAAGCAGAAGTATGAAGGATTTTCCCAGGGTAGGACAAGAGTTATAGCCTCATCTCTAAGTGGAAAACTTAGGCAAGTGAAAAAAGATTGGACTGCAGAAAAGTGGTAGAGGACTATCCTTTTCTTTTGGGAGATAATAGAGTTAATGTGTTTAAAATACTTATTAGGGTTAGTTTATATTTAGTTACTTCGAATTGTCCAGCACTTTCACTATGTAAAATACTGAGGCTTTTTGATTTATTTGTTTTTTATCTTGCCAACTGGCCTGCCTCTTTCCCTTCTCTCTTTCTCTTCTTGCCTCTTTCATAGTGTTATGCTTAATATAGGAGAGAAAGTTTTCCACTTACTCTGATTGGAAGAGTTTTCTCAAAAGGCTCAGTCTTTGCTTTTTTACCTTGGGTTAATGGTTCAACCACCTTTTTTTTTTTTGAAAGAAAGAATTAAATTTGGTTAACAATGTAAATGTCTGGTCTAGCAAAATTTTACTGAAATTTCTGGACACATCTAATACTCTTTATGCATATTGACCATATTTATCTACATGGAGATTCTACTGGCCTTACTACCATACTGATTTGCACTAGAAACATGTTGCCTGTAGGAACCAGCATGCTCAGGTTCTAAAAAGAGTTGGTTGATAATTTGAATTTCAACAGGAAAGACAAAGCAGAGAGAGAGAAGACATTAAAATGCTGTAGAATAATTTCTTTTCTTCAGTGTTGTCACTAAAAAATTTAAAACCTAAATCTTACTGCTTCTTTTCACTCCTTCAAGAAAATTTTGCATTTCAAGAAGGGCCTGAAGGCTTAGTAGCAGTTTAGTAAGGATGCAAGGATGTCACCATCTTTCTTGATGAAGTTTTATCTCACGAAGTTTTGCCTTGTTCTTTAAAATGAGGAGGAATTTTCATTCTCGTGGTCTGTGGTTTACACAGATTTTACATTCATCTAAACTCCAACGCCACTCCTGCCAGTCGGTGCCTTGATGCCCTTGTGGTTTCACTCCTGTCCTGAAGTGAAGGCATGTGGGTATCTTTGTAGCTCCAGCGCTGCAGGTAGGAATATTAGGAGTATGATTTCACTCATTTGAAGTTATCAGAAAGCAAAGATCAATGGCAAATAGATGGGCTGATTAACCACTCTTATTTTCTCTCCTGGAAGGTTGGTTATATCCATAAGAAACACTGAAAACACCTCTTTAAAAGAAGTGCTTGTTAGGGAGCCAGAGAAATGTAAAGTGCAATTTGTCCAGTTCTCTGAAATCTTGACAGATAGATAAATATGAAGTGAGCTGGAGTGACTGTGGTGAGAAAGCTGAGTTTCAAAAGAGGAACACACTAGAGTATTGTTTCAGTCGCAGAGGAATGTCTACGTTTTTCTTATAAATGTCTTGGGGGGGGAAAAGCATCTTGTGCACCCCATCTGCAGTTAGAATTTGTATAATTAAATTTGTACAATTTAATAAATGACAAAAATATTTCTATGTTAGGATATTGCCACGACAGCATTGTTCTTGATATATACTTGAATATAATAGTCATTACACTGTACAGTGTTGTAAATATATGTATATACATCTTCATTTTTTCTACATGTGTGCGGAATAATTCACCTTCTGTGATTTATTTTGTTAAAAGATACACTTGTTCTATATCTATTAATGGATGTACATGCAATTTATAAATTGAAAACACTAAAACTATTCATTTCTGATTTTTAAGTTCTACTGAGACTGTACTGTGATGATGGTAAGTACAGAGTAATATCCTTGCACTTCCTGAGGCCTTAGCTGGCAGAGTTGTCAAATTAAACTGGAACATTTTGTAAATGTATCTTTAATAAATACATATGTCTGTCATGCTTCCCTACTCAGTCTTATAAATCAGACTGTATCTAGCTGTCAGATACTCTCAACCCAGTTGTCCTAATCTGTCAAGCAAAAATTATAGCATCTAGGCTCACATCCTTCTCTGAAAATATTTATTTATACCAGTGACATGTCAAGGACACACCATTTTTTTAATTTATTCTTTTTTCCCCAGCAACAAAACCATTAACAGCTGGCTCAAGTCCCTGCCAGGAGGGCAGTGGTTAATACATGAAGGGAATTTATAATGTAGGAACACACCAGCCAAGTAAAATAAGTGCTGCATAGCATTTTAAAATAATCTTGCTAAATTCCAGATATTGAGCATTCAGACTTGTCTTACTCAGTATACAATAATAATTTTATACCATTCATCATCCTCACCCCCTTTCATCTACAGGTGAGCCTACACTCCTGCGTTGCAAAGAGATGTAGAGGTTGTCTCCAGGTTTTGTGTCTCTGCAGTGTCTGGTAATTAACCACTGCAGTTCTAATGACACGTCAGACCCATCATAAACTATTGCTGTAACCTGAGAGAAGGATTTAACAAGTCATGGAGAATATGAAGTTATTGCTTATTCTGGTTCCATCAGCTCTCCCTGAACAGAGAATGCAACATCAGAAGCTGAGACCTGGGGGAGAAAGAGTGGGTGGAGGAGGATGAAGGAATCCTTGGCATTTTTAAAAGAATAAATCTTTTTATTCCATATGCATAAACAGATTTAAAGAAAATCTCTTGTCACTTTTCCTTTTTAGAAATTTTAGACTGCACTCCATTTAGAACAACTATTTAACATCACCTGTATTCAGTTTAGGACAGTAAGAAAATGAATCTTAACTCTTTGAAATCTTGTGCCCAAATAATTAAAGAATTAAAATCCCAGTTCACTTCAAACTCACAACTCATTCTAGTAATCCTAATACTTTTTAATTTTTCTTTTTATTTTTTTTTTGTCTCTGAGATGAGTAAATTCTCAATACTTTTTTAAGTGTGATAGACTCATCTTTATTTTGAGCCTCTGTATTCATGTTAACTAGTTTGTGTGGTGATCTGAATTCTTTTGACTAAAGGATGTATTCTTGCAATGTCCCATAAGATAAGAAACTGTAGTTTCCTCCCTTTTTGCTGTACTATAATTGAGAGACTTACCAACTGTCCATAATAAAGTTATAAAAATGTTTAGATAAAAAAGATGGATTCCAGTTTGATATATTATGAGAAGATACAGAAGTTTCAGGCTTCTTATTATGGATATACTGGAAAAAGTACAGACAAAAGGGAAGAACATCTGCTCCAGAAGTCAGGAGGTGTGTTTTCATGAGCCAAGGATGAGCGGGACAGGACACAGCGTGAGGAGCAGGAGTACTGGGACATTGTCTAGAAATCTGCCATAGCTTGTCTCCATCACTGTTAAAAGCAAGGCCACAACTCTGCTTTCTATGGGACTAATTGCTGAAGGAATTGCTTTGAGAACAGGGGTGATACTTTCTCAATAATAATGACTGTTGCCTCAGTGAGTGGAACTTGAGTGAATGTATTGCACATGGGAAAACAGAGTGGGAATGGCCTGGGGAAGAAGCACGTTGCCTTGCAATCATGAAAAGGAGTTAATCACTTTGGAATGCCCCCAGGTGTATGACAGGGAATTGAACTTATCACAAATGAAATCTTTCATCAGTGGCATTTAACTAGTTATCTCCTTCTCTGACAGGCTGTCTTGTTTGTTTTAATAATATTACTCATAATGGCTTTTGGAGAATTGAAATATGATAGCTGAAGTGAAAAAAATTCATTCTGAAAGTAAGGCATTTTTAAAACCCAGAGCCCTGAAACTATAAAATGAAGGTTGGTTTGGCTTCCCTGCTATGGGTAACTTTCATACTGATACAGCTGTCTGTTTGCTTTTCCTGAAAGCCCTGGGCTAGTTCAAGCATAACCATTCAATTTAAGGCAGAGTCTGATGAAGAGCAGTCCTATGGACTGTGATAGACTGTGATGGATGTTCACTGTGATCCCTTCTGCCCTTGAGAACTCTGTGTACTAGTTTGAAGCCAGATAATTAACTAACTGCTGCTGGTGGGTACCCTGTAACAAAAATATGGATGCAAAGCTGAGGGATGTGGAAGGAAAACAGTGCTGCAGCTTCAGTCTCTCAAGCCAAAAGTTTGAGGAATTTAAATAAAAATTATGAGTGACTTATAAGAGAAAGAAACCTTGGATTTCAACCTGGTGAAATCAGGATGAGAAACAGCAACAACAACAGCAACAAAGTTTGGACATCTTTTAGGTTTAGAGAGTGACAGGTAAGATTAAAGCCACTCTCTATCCTGAAATCTGGATAGTAGTAAAGCATTTAAGTACTTCAACTTAAAACTGGGTAGGTCAAATGTTCATGTGTGTGAACTTCCTTCACAGTTTTACAGGGAAACACATCAAACTGAGCTGAAGAAAGGCCCATTGTAGATGCAGACATATAAGGAAGCAAGAAGAGAGTGATTAGCTTGGGAAATTCTGTTTTTCTTTTGGTACCAGCATTCCTACTCTGGTTTTAAGAAATCTAATTCCTTGTTGTTATACTCTCATAAATTTGTGGTAATAGTAACACTTTAAAATGCACAATATGGATTTACACTCTTGAACTTTTTTCATAATATTTCATACAAGTATTTTTTGCCAAATAAACCACTGATGTCCTTACGTGGAATTAAGTTGGTGGTTAAATTGCAGGTATTATTTGCAGCAAATTTACCATTAACCTTCTCTAGAGAAGGGTGCAGTTCTTAAATACACATAGTGAATTAATCATGAGCTTGTTTCTCCAAACAAAAGCAGTATTTGAAAGAATTTATTGTGAAAGAAGTTGTATCATACATAATGAAGTGTTATAAGAGTCCTGAATGATTTTAAGTGACTAACCCCACATTAGGCACTGGGAAATCTGTGCCTGGAATAACTAGAAGTACGGAGGGCCTGATGTAAAGCATGTTGGAGTCAATGGCTCTTTTCCATTCTCTGCAATGGACATAAGGTTGTTCAATTTCACGGGACGGAAAAAATTTATTTTATGGAACAAACATGCACAAAGAAACACAACTCATTCCTTAAATACGTGTGCTTGCTTCCTGATGGTTTTTAATGGGAAACATGTGTTCAATGTGAGGTGAGCTGAATTACCCAGGTTTTTGGAGGGAATTAGTCACTTTTGCAGGGGAATCAATATCCAATAACAGGAGCTGATCAACAGTGCTTGATTTCAGTTGAGCATGCCAACAAGGTGCTGTGAGATACGAGCTTTCATTGGTTTTCTGACTCTTTAAAAGTTAGGGGTTGAGGGAGCTACACTGTCCTGGAATCAAGCATTGAATTTATGTCATATTTTTCCAGATCTGGAAATGAGACAGTGAAAAGCATTGCTGTATAGTTAATGTATATTCCTTCAGCAGCTGATGCAGCAGAAAAAATGAAATAAATAGTACAAGCTGCATAATGCTTTAGCAGTGAGAAAGAGCTCTAACAAACTCACAATTGTACACAATGCAATAAAATATTAAAAATTCACTAGCTTTTACATCCTGAGGAACTGCTTATTCTCTGGATTATGAGTCACCTCATGGAGATCAACCTCAGTAAGAGAAATAATTTTCTTCAGAAATTAAAGAAAGTATTCCAACATTTAATATTCACTTCCTAGGTATAATGAATTTTTTTTAAGCATTTTCTTTATGATGAACTTAATCCATGCCTTACTGTAGTGTGTTATCCACAAAGCGAGTGTCTTTATCAACCAGCTGATCCTCCAGTTCTGTTTAAATAATCATTGGAAAACTGCTATTGCAATTGTCATCTTGCAGAGATTGTAGTTGTCCAAAGTGGTTTTTAAAATTTATATCTATAAGCATGACTCTGAAATATGTATATTTGTGTTAATAATAATTTTGCATATATTTCTAGCTAATGAAAAGTGTTATTTAAAATAGAGACATTTCTGTCCACACAATTAGTGTCCATAAAGGTTGGGTTTTTTTTTTCTAGTGGTGTATTTGAAGCCCACACTGGATTCTCCCATTTTATTTTAGGTGTCTTTGCAATTTGCAAATTCTGGGCCTTGACAACTAGTTTTAACACTATCACTTCAGTGGAAGAAACAAACTCCAGTAAGTTTCGTGGAGAAGTAAGCAGCCAAGGGGAACATCATATTTTCTCTTCTTATAAAATTGTTTTTAAAATTAACAGTGTAACTAATAATCAGCTGCTATTTCAGGCTGTTTCATGTTATCACTAAGCAAAATGGATAAGTTAAAAACAAGTAAGAGACCACAGGTTTGTTCATCTGTGGAAATAAAGCAAGAAGTAGTAAAAGAAAGCAAAAGGCAACACTGAATTTGAAATAAGGGTGAAGAAAAGATGCATACCACATTCTTTTCTTTCTTGTATTGCTTTTCTTACAGCATTTAAACAGTCACATAATGTGCTCTTCTTTTACAATGAATCTTACAAATTGAGGGGATTTGCTCTTAATTCTTCTAGATGGTGCAGGAGGAGACTAACAACTTTAGTGCTTCATTTCCTGACCCTATAAACATGGATTTTGCTTGAATTCAAGTGAGAAGGCCCACTGACACACAGAGGGACTGCTCAGAGGCTTAAATTTAAGCAGGTATGTAAGTGCTTGTGGAACTGGGGCTTTTTTATGTTTATTGACCGACAGGTTCATTGCCCTGCAGGGAGTACTTCACAAGAGTACTTGCAGCGACTTTTTTTGGTTTTGGAAAGCTCAGTTTAGGTCTAGCCCCAGTCACAGCTCCACAGATTTATGCTGTGGGATGATGTGCACCAAAGGCAGATTTTGGGCAGGGCGCTTTGGTCAGCCGTGGTCTGCGTGAGGGCTTGCAGGCTGCCCTGGGGCATTCCTTGAGCTGCCAAAACGTGTGTAGCATGTATGGCAGGATGTCTGCAGCCCACCCTGTGAAATCCACTCCCATCTGTGCTGGGAGAGGAGCTTCTGGTACAACTTTGAAGAGACCAGCTGAAAGAGAGGTATGAGAATGGGTTAGAGGAGATGATGCTCACAATTGCATTGTTTGTAGTTCTTTTGGGAGAGGAACTTCGGGGCTGTAACAGTTGTCCCAGCTTTGCAGAGAGGCTGCAGGTGGATGTTTCTAAAGCCTGCTGGCAGGGTCTGGGGGATCTTCTCCACCACAACCCCTTTTACAAAGCTGCGTTTTTCTGGATGTATGCTGAGACAAGGGAGGAGGGAAACAAATCATGTTTTTTATGCAGAATTTACTTGTGTGATCTATAGAGAAATACCAGATTTCTTGTTAGTATTCCTTCTTTCTTTTTTTTTTTCAAAAGAATTTCCTCTCTCTCTCTGTGGAATCAGAATTTGTCCTCTTTTTAATCAACTCCTAAGAGGACATCTTGATACTATGCTGTAAGTGATATGCACTAAAAAAATCCTGAAGTTTATTGAATTTGCATATGCAGTTCCTCTTTTTAATATTATGCCATTAGACCACTCACCAGCACTGATGAAATTTATTAATCCAATGAATTCTGCTCATAAACTTCTTTCAAGTAAATATGACTCTACGTAAGACATCAGCTATTAAAATTAATGAAGACTTAAACAATTCTGATTTATGAAGAAGATGTTGTATTTCTCACTGGTAAAAGTCTAAAATCAGATGGTGTATGAGAAACTGCATACTAAACAGACTGCTTTCATGATCTGCTGTTTGATTTTTTGGCATGAATATTTGTGTTAAATTGTGCATTCACCTTGTAAAGTTCATTCTTTCCTAACTACATTAGACTGCTATTATAAGTGCTCCCTGTTAAAATAGCACCTTTTTATTATAGAATGGATTGCTAATATAACTACAGCAAAAACTCGTCAACCTTTCCATTATAAATATAAATCCCTATTTTCAGGGACTTCAAACTCTGCTATAAATACTCATTTGAGGCTGATGTTTGGCATGTAAAGCCTCATCCAAACAACAAAGCTATTTATTGTAGAATTACTTTAGCCATTTGAAAATATTTTAAAGCAGAAAAAGTAGAAATAGTTGCGTGTTTGTTTTTTTGGTTGGTTGGTTTTGTTTATTTTTTTTTAAACTCTGATTTTACTCTGATATATTCCTAGAGTTTGAGAAGCTGGGCAGGGAGGAAGGGGCAGGGGCAGGAAGGCTGGGTTGTGCTTCCTTCTGGTTCCAAGTTGCTCCTGTGCACTGTCTGGTTCTGCTCAGGTCAGTCTGAGTTCAAGGGGCATTTTGTCTTTGGATGTTTTTGGGTTTGGGGCCTTTTTCAAGCACTGGGTTTCTGGTGCACTCTTCCCAAGGCACTTTAATGTCATACTTGAAAAATTACTTCTGACACCCTGTCAAATTCTTCATATGAAATGGAAAGTTTTTAAGTCCCTTCTCCTCCCATGAGTTTCTCAAAGATTTGAGCCCAAGAAACTCAGTGTGTGAGGTCTTCACTGATGTAGTTTAAAACAGGATAATCTTGACAACAGATTAGTAAGATTTCCTAGACCTTTTCTAACTCACCACGTTCTTTGGCTGCTTCCAGTGCTGAAATTTAACATCTTTCTGAACATTAATACAGTTTTCTCACAACTGCTAAAAAAAAAAAGCGGTTTCAGGCATACTTCAGGTTGTGTTTCATGATCATTTTAAACTGCCCTGGGTAGCAGCTCTTGCTGAAAGTAGTTAGTTGTGTCACTTGTCCTCCCTGTCCTATGAGTTTCTGCAGTTTCTGCACTTGCATGGTCAGTCAGACAGACCCTGAAGCTGCTTTTGCTGGGTGGGAGAACATAAAATACGCATGGGTGCAAGTCGGGTTTGGGGCAGACAAGCTCCTTGCCCACCTCAAGGGCCTCATAGGTGTGACAGTCATGCTCAGCAGGGCACTGTGAAAGTCAGACTGTCCCCCTGCCACCAGCAACTCTGTCTAGGCTTGTCTTTAATGAAACAATGAAAGTGCAGTAAGTGATGCTTAAATGACTGCTTGAAGACCTTCCAGAGAGTGACTGCCATCCATTGCAGGGTGCCTGAAAAGATTTTCTGAAGTTTTTGTTTCCTTGCAGTATCCACAGGAATAAAATACCCAGAGGTCCAGGTGTCCATAGGAAAAAAAGAGCTTTGTTGTCAGGCCAACACTGAGCAAATAGCAGCTTCTTTAGTGTAGGAACAACAAAGGCTTAAAGGCAGTGGGCTTGCCTGTCTTTGACAGCACTGCAGACAGCCTTGGTCGGCCAAAAGTCTGTGCATGTGCATCTGGAGGAGAGGAAACGAGCAGGTGTTCTTGATCACTCAGCCTGGAAATGCATGATCTGAGAGGAGACCAACAGCAGACAAAACCCTCAGATGGTGAACTAAGTCAGAAGTGGGTGGGCTCATAGGCTTGGTTGCTTTTAATGACAGTTTGCTGGGCCTGGCAGTGGCAAACAGTTTGTGCAAGTGGTTGGTAGCACCAGAAAAGAGCGTGCGGGGGATTTCTGTGGTTGCTAAGAGCAACCTGCTCTAGCAGGAAATATTTTATTATGCTCAAAGCTTTATTCTGAGAGCCCCAGGGTTTATAAATTGAAAAGCAAAACAACACAAGAAAAAGCCCTCTGCCTTCTCACAATTAGCTGTGAAATTTCTCAGAGGCCTCCCTTCCACCTGTGCCTGCCCAGATGGTCTCATGGGGTCTCAGGCATCACCTCAAGGTCTGACCTTGTCTCCGCTCTGCCAGTGCACTTCTCTTATCCAGGAGAGTGAAGACAGCACCAATATTAGGGGGAGACTTTTGTTGACTGGTATGAGTCCTTACACCCTCTTAATTATACTTTTTTTTCTTCTTCAGCTTCTTCTTGAGATCCCAATGCTTCTCTTTTTCCCTGGAAGCTGTGTGTATTCCCTCCTTTGCCTCCTCTCCTCTCTGTCCCCGTGTCCATGTGCCTCCACTATTCTTTCTCTCTTATGTTTTCCTCACTATTTTTTTCAGGTGTCCAGCTTTACCAGGACTTCTTCAGTAGAAACTGCAAACTCCTTCTTGAGGATACTGCCAAGGAGGGGGAAAAAAAAAAGTGTCAGTAGTTAACTCAGAAATGAGTGATATAAAAGTCAAAGGGCCTTGAGTATGTGGGTGTGGTGACAATTGGTGGAAAAGTAAAGGTTATGTTAAATAAATCTGAGATATTTAGGAGATTTGATGGTTGGTTTATTTCTCACTCCTCTTTTTTTCTTTTTAGTTATTGATAAAAGCTGGATATAGAAAAATAGAAAAGAAAAAGATTTATTTTGAAAAAAGGGAACTGTACAGCAATTTTTAACAGAAATCCTTTTACACTACCATTGTCATTTTACTTAAAAATAAGTTTTGCTTGATACTTTAAAAAAAAAAAAAAAAAAAAAAGTGAAAATGCCCTCATTTAGGGTAAGCCAGTTCTGTGTTTCAGACTTGCTGGTCTGTGCACCTTTAGGATCAGTCAAGCTCTCGTGGAGTTGTGTTACATATGGGTGAGGCTTATTGTGTTATTATTTGAGTTTATCATCAAGTAAGTGAGACAGGGAGTTATTCATGGGACCACCCTGACTAAGCCATTTCTTGTCTTAAAGAAATGAAACCAAAGTATTCCCACCAGTATTGAATGCACTCTGCTGCTTTGACTTCAGAAAAAGACCACCTCTGTTAAGCAGAAATTTATTTTTTTTGTTGGTCTCTTGGGTGACCACTGATGGCAGATTTTCCTGTGTTTCCTACGGCAAGAGCAATATGTTCTGAAATGTTTTGATTATGTTTAAAGTATATGTATGAAAATGTGATATATGGTAAAGTGATGTATGGCAAAAAATAATATTGATATGTATATTGGATATATCAAGAGGAAACGTGGAAGATATTTTCATAAGCATATGTTCCACTTTATTTGGTGGAGGAATATTGGAAGGCATGGGAACACTTATGAAAATGTATAGAAGCCTTTTATAGAGTGTTGAAGCACTTTTTCTGATAAATGTTTGGAAAATATCCAAAAGTGTTATGGTACATTAAGAAAGCAATATGTAACTTTTTTAAATTGTTCTTAATATGGTTAATTTATGTTCATTTACTTTAGAACATATTGGAACCATATTTCCTACAAATTAAACTTATTTTGTGCTACCTTACCACACTATTGACACTTAGTTGATTTTGTAATTATCTTATAAAGTGCATAAGTGTATTTCTCCGTTTATAAATATATATGAAATGTGCAATACCTATATTTATTGAGGAAAGGACTTGTTTATACAGACTTTTACTAGTCTGTCTTGTGTTCTGGACAACTCATACATACAGAGTAAATCCTGTTTTTAATATGCCTATGGAAGCTTTACAGGTCTGTGCATATACCTGCATTCCTCTATACAGGTCATAGTTATGAGGAGTACTTTCACAAATTATATCTATCCTTTTTTGGTTTTCTAAGAGTGTCTGAGAAAATTTGCTGATGAGAGAAATGTCTGCCATTAAGCAAAGTATTTGACACAAGAAAACAAATTTTGTTATCTCTTCAAAACTATAACTTAAAATTTCTATTTCATTTTTACAAACATCTAAAAAGTAGATCTCTGCTGACAGTTCAATGCCAAATTTTATATGCAGTACCAAGGACAGAAAGCTCTTCTGAGCAGGATTTTTTGAAGTCTTATATTCAAAGAGTTTAATGATGGCTGAAGATTGGTACTTGCTCTGCTTCCTTACATTTCTAGGAATGTTCTCCATGCTGCCATTTTGCTTCGCACTGGATTATGAAATTAAATGTTAAAATTACACAGAGTTTCCCTCTGTTAAGCCTGAGATTTTGTTTTGTTTTGTTTTGTGTTTTTTTCATAAGAGAACTGTTCTAGGACCAATAGAAAATTGCAGAGGCGACCTTCCAGAGCCTGGGGAATACATCTCATTTGATACTCCCTTACACAAATGTATTCATGTCTGTTAGAGTCCCTCAGACTATGACATTTGAAAGACTAAAATGCACTAGCAAATGAAACTGTTACTTTTAGATCTACTTTATTTTTTCATTTTTTTTCCTCTTATTTTTCTCTTTCTTTGTATCTCTCACCTTTCTCCTTTCAAACTACAGCACACTTTCTTCCTTTTCAAATTCAGTAAGTGCAACTTGAAAGAAGTATTAATAGGAAAGAAACTCTCAAGAAATTTAGGGATTTGGTCTTTGCACAGTAACCTGATATGAACTCATTATTTGGGATACTTCAAATTAAAAAGGGAAGGGGAGGGGAGGGAGGGAAGGGAAGGGAAGGGAAGGGAAGGGAAGGGAAGGGAAGGGAAGGGAAGGGAAGGGTCTTTACTTTAGTTTTCAGTATTTCAGAAATATATGTTTTGTAGTTTTCTGAGTCATTTCCTAGGAAGCTTCCTGAGAGTTGCTAAACCCACACTGATAGGACCCTTGATTTCCTAACCTGATGCAAGTTCTTTTTGATATTTGTTTCATCACAGAAATGTTCAACCTTTCTTGCAACTTGAGAATGCTGTTGAGAATGGAAAAGTGCCAGGGGCGCTCAAGAGGGGCATCAGCAAAGCCCAAATTTTGCCTAGAAATTGTCTTCTCCCCTACCCTCTCTGCCAATGGAGTGACTAAGAGTTAGTATCCTCATTTAGCCCTTGGAGGACCTGCCTGTCTGTAGTGACTACAGAATGAAGCTTGGCACATTAGCACCTTCCAAGTCTTTGTGATTCCTACTTTGGCATATTTGAAGACAAGGACTTCAAAAGGTCTGAAAAACATGTTAAAAAAGAGATCATTTTCCCATGCTAAGTGTCTGATTTAACCAGTCGCATGGGAATTTTTTTTTCCTCCATTTCTCAACTAAATATAATTGCTGCTATCAAAAAGGGGTTTTTTTCCTATTTCACTAGACATTGTTAGAAATTATATTTCAGGTTAGTGCTTGAACCTAAGAAACAGCTGAAGACAATTTAATCATGATGAGTTTTCTCCAAATTAGAAAGAAAAGGTTTCTCTAAATTACCAAGATGCAGATCAATACGCTTGAGAGAAGGCGTATCAAGTGATGATGTTTCTAAAAAGAAGCATTTTGATCATTATCATAACCAAATTCCCTCAGAAGTAGCAGATACACAGTACCCTTAAAAATCTGGATGGATTTGAATCTGTATTTATTCTAAATTTTATTTGAAGATATCTTCCAGGTTGGATTCTAGGAAAAATTTCTTCACAGAAAGGGTTGTCAAGCACCAGAACAGGCTGCCCAGGGAAGTGGTAGAATCACCATCCCTGGAAGAATTTAAAGGTGTGCAGATGAGGCAGTGAGGGGCACAGTTTAATGGTGAGTATGGTGGTGGTGCTGGGTTGACAGTTGGACTTGGTGACCTTAGAGATCTTTTCCAATCTTAAGGATTCTATGATTCCACTGATTTATTTTTTTTTGAAGCTATATTTTTTATATGAAATAATTATTAAGTTCTTCATTTTACCATCTAGATGGTGTTGTAGCTACACAAATAATGTTTCAGCCTTCTTATCTAGTTGACAAGGAAGTATAGACTTGAACCTTACTTCAGATGTGCTAGTAAAAGTGAGGGTTAAATGTCCAGAGCTAAATCATTGAGCCTCTTTCCAATGCTTCAGTTTTGGAGGACTGTAAGAATGGGCTGCCTAGACATTTTATGCCACCACTTTTTCATGGAAAGAGGAAGGTGCTCTTTAACTACAAAGGCCACTGCAATTTCTAGTCGCACCATAAACTCAGCCTGGTATAAGCACCTGTATTTGTTAAAAATGGCATCTCTCGCTGTAAGAGCCTCATCCAAGATCTCAGACCACAAAGTAACTTCTAAATCTTCCTTTAGAATGGAGGAAATTTCTGTTCTAACTGCAGTCCTTGGGATCCTGGAATGCCTCTGCTCTTTGGTTTCAATAACATACATCTATATTTTCCTACGTTCCCCCAGACTATGAATTATGCTGCCCTTTGCCATGAGCCTGAGGCATTGTCTGGCCTTGCATTCTGGCTTTTCCATAGTGCCTAAGGCTTTATAAAGATCTTGGTAACTCTCTTTCTTTTTTTTTTTTCAGAAGGGAATTCATATATATTCTTATTTGAACTATAATTCTCTAATGGCGAAGTGAACCCACAGGCAGACAGGTAGGAGAGACAGAGGAAAAAATCTACAGCTAAGACTAGAAGGCAGCAAAGATGTTGTCATAAAGCTGGGTGATAAAGTGACAAACAGGGTGCTCTTGGCACATTACATTTCCTATGAAAAAAATGCAGCCCTTTAGAAACTTTTTAATGTCTTTTAGAACATTTGTAACTTTAAAGAATAGTCACATTATCAGGAAGGCTATAAATGTTGTATACTAGCTTCTCAAACTATCCATTATTCTAGTGACATTATTTGGTAGAGAAATGTTGACTGATCTGGTTTGTAGTGGATCAGTGGGCCACAACCCTCTTTTTAAGCTGCCTTACCAATATCTTGATCCTTTGTGTTCTTATTAAAATTGACAACAATACTTCTATACATTGCACATTTTAAATAAAATAATGGAAAATTAATATTGAATTTTTCATGTCTTGACAAATTTGTATGTTTTATTAAGTCCTTTGGCACTTTTGGCTCTGGAAACCTACGAACAGGAATCAATTATACTTTTCTAGAGCTGAACTGAAAATTGTATTTGTTTTTATAATAGGAGTAAGGATACTCAAACTAAGTTCTGAGGGAACAAAGCAAGTGTTTGAAAGGTTCTGCTTTATAGCATGGTCAGTCCTTTCTGATGAATTTATAAAAGCAGCTGTCTTAGTACTCATTTATTGATTTTTCATGTTTTTAATTACAGAATAACAGTATTTTAGTCTTACTATAAATTAGTGAAGTCAAGCTATGTTTCTTTAAGATACTTCCATCGTATTAGTAACTTCATGTTTGTTATCACCATAGAATAAAAGTAGTATAAGTGTAATGTTGACCAGCAGAATAAAGTGCACAAAACATGACATGAAACACAGTGGAAGTGGTTGGTAAGTGCTTATGTAAAGGAGATGGCTTGGCAACAAAAAGGTAGGATTAAAAGTTAATTAAGAGGAGTTGTTTGTCTTACACAGGAATATACTTTTTCTTTTCCAAACCAGAGGAATTATAAATGCAGTAAATCACTAGACTGCTTGTTAGAATGCTCACTTAAGCAATAGAAGATTGACCTTACATTTGGTAGCTTTCTTTTATTCAAACATGCAACATTTCCTCTAACACAGTAAGCAGTTTTCATGTGGCAGTTTTAAAGAGCATAGCAAGTTAAACCCCTGGTATTTAATTTCTTTATTTCTGTTGCTGTTCCTCTCTAATGGTAACCAGAGAATAAATGAAAGTTACAACTGCTTGAGTCCAAATAGATCATGATCACGATTTTTTTGAGTGAGGCTCATTTTGCCCCTGCTAGGTCTTTTATCCATCTTCCTCAGCAGTGGAATGAAGTTAATCATCAGTTAGTGTGATGGCATAAAGTTACTTTTTTATGGACCTTTTTAATGGATGCAGGATTTGTGCATGAAAAATGTGTCTGTTACCTTCTTGGAATATGACTTTGACTCCCTGTAACTGGTTCTGCTGTAGTTGGCTCTGGCTTTATTCCTGCTATAGGAGATGGAGGGAGTGGATTGGCTTGGTTGGAGCATAGTGCTCGTAATGCCAAGGTCGTGGGTTCAATCCCCATGTGGGTCATTCACTTAAGAGTTGGACTCGATGATCTTTGTGAGGCCCTTCCAACTCAGAATATTCTGCGAATATTTGTGAATATAACTTCTACTGACTGGCTTTGCGAATTCTCATCTAATTAAAGTTGTCAGGCATGTCCTTCATGGCAAATTGAATTTGTAAATTCATCAGATGTGATTGTGCCAGAGTAACTGTGACATACTTTTGCAGTTACTTGGAGGTGTGTGAGCTGAGACCATTGTTATAAGTGGTGATTGTTTATGGGGACAGGACAGAATATGTTGGAGACTTAGACCTTCAGAAACCTATTTTAAAAGCTATAGGTGTAGACCAACCCTGCAGTTTTGCATAATGCTCCTTTTGGCTGAGGAGCAATGAGAGAGAGGAAAGTTAAGAAATAGGAAATTAGGTTGCTTGAAGGTTTAATTTAGATGAACTCTAAAACGACAGAAGGAAGATGAGCAAAGAGAGGAAATAGCCAGCTGTCACCTGTAATCTATGAGGTTTCTCTCTCTGGCTCTATTCCTTACTGGTGCAAATCAGAGCAGTTCATTTTGAGTTGATAAAATTGTAGCAATGGGATTTGGTTCTGGATCGTTTTGCAAAACAGGTTTGGTGGGTTTCATTCATCAGGAAACTTTTCAAGTTCAGAATGAGGAAGAAGAGACAGCTGTAGTAGAACATTAAAACATCTGACTGATCAAACCACCCCTGCAATAGTTCACAGACCCATACAAGGCACTGCTCTGGATTATCACTGTGGAGAAGCTTTCCAGCCTTGGGTGAGAGCCCCTGTCAGCCAAGCTGGTGAATTATTACTGTGTTTGGGGGCATTCTGTCCATGAAAGTGATTAATTTTACTCAAATGTGTAATATGAAAAAGAGAAAGAATATTTTGAAATGTTTCATAAAACACTGTTAGCTTCTGACCAACATTAGCATCAATACAACCACTTCTTATTTCCTTCTTCTCTGTGTTCGTGTCGTCTTCTATAATTCTTTTCATTTTGTACCTCATATTTGACTGTTCTGACAATCTTTTTCACTCTATTTCTGTAATTCATCATGTGTCTTTAGCAAGAGAATGTAAGAACAGATTGATTTGCCACAATCCTCTTTGACATTGCACTGTATTTTTTTTCCAAGTCTGTAAAAAAGGGAATTCCTTTGTGCCTAAATTATTTATATGAAACCAAATAGAATACAGTGGCAGTATAATCTTTTATTAATAAGCCTCTTAGATACTGGCCCTGTTGCAGATGAATTCTGCTAGAAAGGAAATGTCTGTGACAGCCTAAGAATGGCAAGTACCAGACGTACTGTTCTGGGAGATGAAGCCTTCAGCATGACTGATGTTTTCTAATGCCACACATGAGTGAGGACAGGACCTTTGGAAACATCTACTACTAGAATTTTTCTTTCAAATGTTTTCTAATAAGGCCACTTAAAAAGCAGTGATACATTTTGTAAACGATAAAGAACTAAAAAAAATAGAACTTGGTCCTTTCGCTTGTGTTCTTCAACATTTTCCATTTTGAAATGCTTGCATAATTTTTCATTCATCACCTTGAAAATGAATAGGCAATGGTGTTTGCCTTACTCTTAAACATGAACATTGCAGCAGCATAGATCATAGAATCATAAAACCACAGAATCCTGGAATGATTTGAGTTGTAAAAGACCTTTGAGATAATTTTGTTCCAGCCCCCCTACTGTGGGCAGAAACACCTTCCACTAGACCAGATTGCTCAGACCCCCATCCAACCTGGCCTTGAATACTTCTAGGGATGGGACATCCACAGTTTCTTTGATGATCATGCAATCATACAACTGCCCAGAGCAGAAGGGATCTTGAGAAGCTCCTCTGGTCTAACCTTTCATGGGAAAAGGAGCTACATAAGATTACCTAACACCCTGTCCAGTCAGCTCTTGAAAACCTCCAGGGATGAGGGCTCTGACACATCCCTGGGGAGGTTGTTGCAGTGGGTGATTGTTCTTACTGCAAAAAAATTTCATTCCTCTTTCAAGATGAAACCACTCCTAGTGCAACTTGTACCTGTTGCTCCTTGCCTTCTCTATGTGGCCCTTTGCATGGAGAGATCCTCTCTATCTTTTTTGAATTTACTTAAACATGACCTTCAAACATGATTCTTATTTAGAATAAAATCGATTACCGTAGTTACTAATTATGTCAGTTAATCTCCTATTGTCTCCTATTAAGATATTGACTAAAAGTAAGACTATGTGTCAGATTTCATAAGATTAATTTCCAAAACTAAAATTTCTTTCCTAGCTCCATGTAAATCATCAATAATTAAATTTTATTTTGAAGTCATTCTGAACAAGAAATCAAGCAACCCCTAATTTAATAAAAATTATTTCCTACTATTTTTTAGCTTTTTGGTTAGTTGGCGCAGATCACCCAGTCATATACTCCTCAATATTGTTTTTGTCTTTTGAGGTATTTTAGAGACTAGAGCAAATCCGTTTGTATTTCCTCTCCTTTCCCCTGGATAATAAGTTTAGTTCAAAATATCTAATATTTCTTCACATCTGGACACTTTAAACCCCAATACTGAAACGTTAAATATAAAGTAATTTGTGGTTTTAAACTTAGGTTTCCACTCTCCCATATAAATGCAAATAAAATGTTTTCCATTAGAATAGCTCTGCCTCGTGCTTTTTTAATGGAGGCATTGGAGACTAAAAAGTAGAGTAGAATCCACTTTGATAATACTGCATCTTCTCTTCTAGTTCCAATCTAAATATTTCCATCTGTCAGATTTATTATTTAGTATTCTGAATAATGGCAGTTGCAGGAAAAAGGGAACATTCATTTTTATTTCACTTTCTTCTGCCAGGCTTTGGTGGTCTTACAGTTTCTTCTTGGATTGCAGAAGTGTGTGCGTGAAGATTTATAGTCCTATCCACTGCCAAGATATCTCCTAGAAATCCAAAGGTGTCATTTGCAAACATTCATAACCAAACATATTTTTTAAAACTAAATAAAATAAAATAAAATAAAATAAATCTAGCTTTCCCCAAACTCAAACTGAGATCTCTACTGAAGCGGAAAGAAATGTGTAAAAATCATCTTGGGAAAATGAAAGCAAAAACTACAGAGGATCTTCCTCTTTGTGCAGATACATGAAAGAAGACACTTTCATTATAGAATTTGTTGTCTTGACATCAGTCCAGAATGCTGCTACTGCCTTTGACATTATCTAAGTGAATATGAAGCACACAACCTGTCCCAGGTCAGCCAGCAAACCGCTAAATTCCTGAGGCATTTGCTGGGAAAGGGAGGAAAATCATGATCAAGCAGTCTGAGAAACTAAAAGGTCAAAATATCACATGAAAACGCAAGTTTCAGTTTTTAAAACTCCACTTTCTAGTGAACCTTGCTAAAGCAGTTGTTGATCAGGATCCACCTTTATGAAGTGTTTTATAGTTTCATGTGATTCAGCCATAAACAATTGCCTGAGTTAAAGACTTGCATAAGGTTATAATTGAGTAGTTGTTTACAAAAAGCTCTTACATCCAGAAAAGAAAAAAAAAGTATTCTGTTCTTTTATTGTTTAATTCCAATTCTAATATCATTAAATGTTTTCTACATTTTTTTATTATTTTGTCTCTCTGCTGTAAGTTGGATGTGCCAAATGACAAGTAATACAATACCTAATGCACAATGGAATACCAAATGTCCACAAATCAAAGCCTGCCCTCTCATCCAAGGTCTGCTTAGGAGTAAATGTTAGGAAAATACAGAGAGATCTCCCAGCATGTCCTATATAAGAGTCCAAAACCCCTGAACTCTGTAATGAAAAGTAAATAAATGACTTTGTCCTTCACTGCCAAGCTGTTAATCCATAATGTGGAGTTGGCCTGTTGTTGTCAACAGTGACATATAAATCATATCAGACAAAAGAAGAACCAAGCTGACCCTTTACTCCTTCCTTAAGCCCAGTGCAAACATTTATAATGCCTAAAACCTTTTCCCCCTTATTCTTTTTCCCCCTTTTCATGTCTCTCACTTGACGATTTCTGCCAGGATGGGAAGAGCAGAGAAGTGTGTGGGAGCCTGTCTGAAGTGTTCTACATGGAATTTCAGCCTGATTTCCCAAGCCAAAGATGTCTCAATAACACCAACCCACCTACTGTTTGTTTGTTCATAAAACCATGGCTCCTGCTGCTCAGGACTTTCGGGAAGAAGAATGTATGGAGAAAGCAGCTTTGCAAATGAGGTGTCATGTACCCAGGGATGACACAGAAGAAAAGCTGCACTGGAGAAGGAAAGCTAGAGGGAAAGGTGGCCTTTCAGAAAGATCCAGAGACACCAAACCAAGAAGGCAAAGAAAGGAAACACTACCTGGAAGAGTTCAGGGGAAAGAAGGCTGATGGAAAAGCACTAAGGGCGTGCTTTTAGTAAAACCCAGGGTAAAACACTTTAAAGTCAAAGGAAAGAGTGTGGATTAGGTATCAATGAAAGAGGTTCCTTTAGGTTTTACCTAAATTTAATTTAAGTCAAGAAGTGAAATACCCAGTGACTCTTGTGTTAATTGGACAGTGTCTTAAGTGAAAAAGGGCATGAAATTAACTGAATTTTGACATTGTAAAGCTCCTACTGAGCTCATTTCAGGATCAAAGCCTAGAACTATAATTGTGTTGCTCACTAAAATAATGGAACAAATATTGAGAGAAAAATAACTAAATCCAGGGCAGTAATGTCAAGAGTGATAAACAGCACAAGTTTATAAAGAACAGCTCTTGCACTACAAACCAGATTTCCTTTTTCTAATAGAATTACAAAAGATCAAATTCTGCTATGTTTATTAGGGCTGACTTGCTAAAAGAACCACCAAAGTGTATTCCTGGTAGAATTTACCTATGTCAATAACAGTCCTCAATGCTGATCTATAATTAGCAGATGAAGGCAAAGTAGCAGTTTAAGACCATGCCCAATGACATTTTTCTGATCAAGGGTAAATTTCCAGATAGGTTTTGTGATGGAGGAGCCAGGGTGTCACTTGGATGTTTCTGGTCTGTTTAGTATATGGTACTTTCATGTGAATCACTTTCCTGGGTGAAGCGCCATGACCAAAAAAAGCAGTGAAAAATGGCAAAGTACAGCTTCTGGCATAGAGCTTTGAGTGCTCTGGCAACAGTGTGATTTTATTCAGTCAGAACTGCAAAAAAATGCTTAAGAGAAATTCCCATACTGAATTATAAGACATTGGGAATGTGATAATTATGTTGTGAAAGCGAGAAACCTGAAAAGGTGTTCAGAGGTAAAGAGGAGAAGTGGTTGGAGAATGGGATTTAAGCAAGAACCAAACCTGTTGGTTCACACTTACAAGGTGAAAAGATGGGGGAAATGCTTATTCAAATACTCAAAAGCCATATTAAAATCCTTCATGTCACAAGCCAGGCTGGCCAATAGACCCCCTACCAACATAAAGCTGTAGTGCTCACTCACTTGGAGAAGCATATAAAGCTACTAGGATATGCATCATGTTGGAGTGAGAAGGATAAAGTAGTCAGATCCAGGGGGAAATTTATCATGTCTTGTGTGGTAGATAAAGGGGAGATTACCTACAGCAATATAGCTGTATCCATACCCTGAAGTGTTTGATGAAGGGACAATATAAAAATCCATCAGGCATATGGCATGAAATTGAGAGGAGGGAAAAAATTTGTTGGAAGTCTGGAAGAATTTTGACTTGAAATGCAGTTTGTTGTGTGGACACCTAACCTGGCCTGGCATAAAGGTAATGCATGTGACACCCCCTCTAAGGGGTAGCAAAGATTCAGTAATCCCTGGCTCATCCAGGAGATCCTCATATTGCTTAGACCTTCTTTATCCATGTCTGGGGCAACAAAAGGTTTAGGGATAGAGTTAGGAATGGATTATTCTGGTGTTAAGTGCTGGCAATTTCTAGGGACTATTGGATTTTACTTTTTTTTTTTATCTTGTATCTTTTTCAGGGGTTTTAAGGATTAGTAAATCCTTTTTTAGTCAGGCAGTCCAGTGAATCAGCAGAACTATTTGCATATTTTTTCGCATGTCAGTACATTACGGCTCCAGAGTTCTTATTTTCAACTTGCTTTTCAGCTGGTCTGTCATTGTACTGTTGAAATCAATTGCATTTAAGCATCAGCCACTTCCAGGTGTCCAATATTTGCCTTTTTTTTCTTGTGGCTTGTGCCAAGAAAGAAAAGGGGATCCTTTTCTAGTGCCTTCGATGACATGGAGTGAAAAATGAAAAAAACCATATGTACTGCCCTTATGCAATCTCTAAAACTCAAGTATGGAGGAGAGGTCAACTATTTCTAGTGTGAGAAATAAGCTTCCAGGTGGAGTTCTTTGATAAGCCAGAACACATACTGGACAAATACAAAAAGAGCAGGAGCCTCCATCCCCTCTGTACCAGCTATTGTGTTTGCAACACTTGGAATCCAGTGGAAAACCAGGCTGGAGTGGGAAAAAGTATCACCCACCCATATTCTTTTTTTAAGCAGTGCTTTGTAGTAAATGGTTTTCTGTTTAATTTGGTTTATCCCAGCAATGCTGCCCTTGGTGAGGCAGCATGACTCCCAAAAACTTCAGTGTGAGCAGGATCAGCCTGTGCATGCCCTTGTTGTCATGGAGTATCTGGAGTGCTGTCCTTTATGGCTAGTCCTTATGCAGGAATCTAATCACCCTCACAACCAATGGAGACTTTGCTTTGGTAAAGTCTGAGCTGCTTCTGAATAGCTTGCTTGGAACACTAAAATAAAAACAATTCTGGCTGACTTTCATTGTTGCACCTACAAAAAAAGAAAGTAGCTATTACTGTAAATCTTTCATAAACTCCAGCTTTTTCATCATCTTAACTGCATTGATTTTCAGAAATATTATGAAACTGTTAAGTAGAAGATCACAATTTAATAAAAGAAAAAAAAATCTTTCTGTATAGAATGTATTGTCTTGTTTTAAGATTCGGTGAGTGGGATATAACCAAAATGATTGTTCAATTACATCTTACATTAGATAATTCAGTAGAGAGATATACAAGCTGTCTGGCAATTTGGGTTTTGGTTGATGAAGAAATAAGTGAATATAAAAAAAGATTTTAATCTTCAAACACACCTTTTCCCTGAGTCACAAAGAAGGATAGATGTTATATTCTAGACTAATCAGCCACACTGATTTTGTAGACAAATGTTAATGAACATACAAAAGAACCCAAAGAATTCTCAACACTGAACAACAAAAACTTGTTGTGAATTTAACTATCTGGAAAAAAAGAAAGAACATTCATTTGTTTCTATATAATTTGCAACTATAATTTTGGAACAACAAGGGTGTTAAATTACTGGAAAGCTTTCTGGAATACTAAAAGTTGCAATTCTATACCCAGCAGATATCAGAGCATTGTCATTCCAGCTTGTCCTCTGTGAATAAAAGTCTCCCCTCAGCAACAGTTTTTATTCTATCTTGTATGAGCCTTTCACAACCAACTGAATTTCATGCAGTGACTTTACAGAGAGCAAAGTACTGGCCTCTGAAGGCAGTGGAAAAGCTCCCAAAAATTTCAGTGACATCAGAAGTCAACTTGCAAAGAGCAAATGTAAGAAAATCTTTTTGCAAGAGTTGTGACAGCTATATATAGAACCCATGTCCATCTTTCAGCAAACACATAGTGATGAAAGAACTTCAGGGAGTTTGGAAAGGTAAGAGGTGGTGAGCTGTAACCCCAAGGAGTTATGGATACCTGGGTGTTTCATATATGCTTTGGCCATGTTCTGCCTTTGCTGAGTGAATAAAGCCAGGCTCTGCATATTCCAGAAGGGGAATACAATGTAACAGGAATATGAAGTTAATATTTGTATGAAAGCTGTAAAAATAAACTGGGTGTGTCTCTGTTGGCACTTACTGGTCATAAACACACTTAGGCAGAGTTACCAGGAGCACTCGTCCTACACGTTACTCTTCTGTAGGATGTGCCTCTTCGGAAATGTGCCTCTGGGAATGATGCAGGTGACTATATCTGGATATTTATACATATCCAAGGATCAGTCTGAAGGTATGATCTTGCTACTGCCTTACCTCAGCCCTGTAAGGAAAGCAGGAAGGGCGTGGCAGCAACAGGATCATCCTCTGGGCACCAGAATTACAAAGTCATTCCCACTACACCTAATGATGAAGCCAAAACTGACCACCACTTTTGGGGTCATAGCAAGTTGTCTCAGGCATAGACCAATACTTTCTCCCCCTTTTCCCAATATTGTTAGCAAACATTTCTCAAGCTGTATAACAAAGAGGTCACCTGTTCAATGGGTAAAGCCCATTTGTATTGATTTTCACTGAAAAAGAGATGCTAATTCATCTATGTGTAAAGAACTAGCACATGTCCCAGCCTAAGTATCATCAAAGTGTTATAAGGAATTTACAATGCTTGGCTGAGCCATTAATTTTTATGCTCAGTTTCAAAAGCAGTTTGAAATTGATGCATCACGAATGCCAGAGAATCCCTTCTTATGCCAGAGGTATCTCCTTTGCTTTAATCAAATCATTCCTTGTGGCACCAATGTAACACCTTTAACACCTTTATCTGTGGTACTGGAGATATAATAAATCTTTTCTGTAAAATTTTGCTTTTGAGGCTTTGTTTCTGCAGGGAAAGATAAGTACCATTAAGAGCATCTTCCCTGAGAATTCAAAGGAGATCTTTATGAGGAGGGAAACTGTTGCCAAGACCCTTAATCTGAGAATCTGCTGCAGTTAAGCACTGCTAAATGCTAAAGAGATAGTGGAAGGCGGTAGAAAGTCTTCCTCACATTCAGAAATTTGAGGATGAATGAATTTACTTGGATATATAGACAAAGTCCACAGAGACTAGAGGAGCACCACACCTCCCAGCAATGGATGTGTTCTACCCAATGGTTTCAGATCTTCAGCTCTAAGAAGAAAGAAGAAGATAGAGGAAAATATTCCTAGTTATATCGACAGCCTAAGCAGTGCTTTAAAATTTTATGTACCCTCTGCAGAGCCTTGAAAGGTGCTGCTGCTGGTCTCTAGCATATACTTCCACCATAACACATGACAGCACTCATATGATTGTACTGGATTGTTCTTTAGCTTTTATTCTATTGTAAAAACTATGCTTTCCTTTGTTGTTGATATCATCCTGTTGATCTTATCTTTCTATGAAAAAATAGTCAGAGAAATATCTAAGAATTCTTTTATGCTAGTAGGCAATGCTTATTTCAAAGTATGCCTGTCAAAGTTTTGATGTGACACGACATAAGAGGAACTTCAAACACAAAAGAAAAATAAATGCTTAACTGTTTCTGGTTAGTAACAGTAGCAGCTTAAATGCCCCAGAGCCGCAGGGAGACAACAGAAGAATATTCAAACTTTTGCTGCCCCACTGTACAATAAAATATAACACAAAGTCAAAATTTGATGTTATATTGCACTGACAGGATACAAGAAAAAAAAACGGAATTGCAAAAAATAACATTATTTTAGACACTTTTTCCCGATCTCACGTCATAATGAGAAAAGAAAAAAAATTATAGAAAACACATCTCAGTGAAAATTTACTAAACAATATTTCAAAATTTGTTAAAGGAAAACTTCGCTGAATGCTTTGGCTTTGATAAAATTGTGGAAGACTCTTCCATTAGCAGTTCTTGGACCAGGAGTTGCAATTGTTGCAATGACCGTGCCCAGAAAAGGGCTCTGAATTCCTGTGTAACACCTATTTGCTATTTCAGTAAAGATCCTTATAACACCTTGGAGAGGAACCTCCAGATCCAAGGTAACTGGTTCCCATGGCTGGGGGAGGTAGCACAACTCCCCTCTTTTACTTGGGAAAGGTGTAAGAGAGAATCGTGGCTCTCACTCCCAAAAAGGGGCAATTTCCCACTCAGGGCAGAGTCAGAAGTGACTGGGAGAGGATTCTTTCCCAGTGGTTTGAAGGTGTGTGTGGGAATGCAGCAAAGCTATCAGAAAGCAAAACTGCAACAGTGACAAAGTTTCTGGAATTCAGTTCTGGTGGAAAAAGACTTGAAACTGAGATTAAACATTGCTTTTCCTCGTGTTTCTCTGGGCTTAAGAGGTAATTTTTGAGGAAAGTGCACTGAATCAGGGAAACTCCTGACTCCACTATCACTTTTCCTGCTGACATGAGGCAGTCCCCCCCTTTTTGCTGACTTTTCAGATTAAAGAGTATCAATGTCTTTTATGGTTCAAATAAAAAATTGTTCCCTGTAGGATCTCTCCTAATTGAGCACCTGTATACAAACAAAAGGGACCTGGATTTTATTTTAGCCTTGTAAATAAGAAGCCTTGGATTTGATCCAGCCATTCAGTGAGGGAGCCAAATAATTGACAGTCTGGTCACAGCTGGCAGCCAAGCCAGTAGGGTTCCAAAATACGAGAGGAGGAGGGAGGGCAGGTATAAAATATGTGCTTTTTATAGGATAGGTTCTCACTAAAACAACATACTAGTTCTTCAGCTGTAAATCTCAGAACTTTGTGGCTAAAAGAAATAACTCTCTGTATAGAGCTAATTCCTGCCTAATTCTTCCTTTCCACTAGAATAATCTCAAAGTAAACCTTTTCCCTGTGGCAAAAGTTGATGATTTTTACCTACACCCAGAGGGCTGAAGATGTCAGAATCTGATCCTTACCCACTTAGATATTGACTTGCAGCAATGCCTATTTTGACCAAATACTTTATCAATAAAATCTTGAGTCTGCACACAAGTTTAAAATTTAGAAAACTACTGACAAACTAAATGTTAGAATAACAATGCCTAAGAAGTGCAGAGGACCTTGTAGAAGTATGAATTGAGTTTCTCCAGCAGGTATTCTGATGAGCCTCCTCTTTTTCTTCTCACATTTTCAGGAATTCATGCACATCCTTGAGATACCCATTGTGCTGTCTGCCTGGTCAGAACACCTCCTGAGTTGCATTAACAATATTTGCTTAGGCACCAAATAACCTTGAAAGGGTTATGAGCAGAGTATAAAAGCATTCAGAAGCTTTTATCAGGTGTAGTTGCAGGGTTTATTTTAAAGTAAATGCTTAATATAGTTTCAGTTTCAAAGAGTCTTATTGGGTGCTGGTTTTATTCAGTATGTAATAGTAAAGCCTTGCAATGTCTAAACTTCTTTCAGATGTTCATAAATGGTCTTACAGAATCTTTTTGTGCTTTTTAAACAAATGTACGCATTCAAAAGATAAATGTACTAGATCTGCTGATATTCAGTGGAATGCTTCAGTCTGGCTTTGTTTTGTACATATAAAAGTTTGTGTGTCTGGCCTTTTTCACAAGTTATTTTTCCTCCATCTGCCTAAGCCTAGGTTATAATGTTCCCCACATGAATGTACACCAAAAACCTTTACAGAGGTACACATCTATAAGTTTCACTATTACAAGAGGAGTTAGTTTGTGGAAAATTTGGTCCAGGGGTAGTTAGTAAGCAACAAACATAATTTCAGATGCTGTATCTTCCTTTGGATTTCTCCTGCCTATTTTGATAGCGATATGAACACATTTTGCTTTTTTAAAAAATTTTATCTTGCTGTTGGTTGAGAGTCTCGCTACACTTTGGATGTATGTGAATGATAAGGCAAACCCACAAGATGGGATATGGGTATCAAAATGGGAAGAAGAAAATAAAGTAGTTAGATTTCTTGCTGGCCTTGTGAAAAATTAATAACAGTACCCAGAGCTCTGTCACAAAATAATGCAAAAGAAGAGAGAACTGTGCTTTTTTTCTCATCTTTCTTTCTGGTCTAATAATTTAATACATGAGCTGTACAATAATTGCCACAGGTTTTGATAATTGTCTCATCCCATTTCACATTAAATTTTAGGAAAAAGTCTGAGTGTAGACAGAAGTTGCTGAATTTCAGTCTAAATGAAAGATTTACCTTAAAATAAAGATCCATCTACAATAAAAAAAAATGGTTTAGTCCTTGCAAATGTTGAAGACACTAGTTATAGTACTGAAACTGTAAAATAGAAAAATAGTGGGTGATGGAAAGGCCAGAATAGGGCTGTCAAATTTTAAATTTTAACATATGGACTGCTCACTCCCTGCTCTGGTTGCTAGTCATTCCCAGATGGTGTCTTCAGTGAGTGATGGTGAGGGGAAAGGAGCAGGTGGCAATGGCAATTTTTTTTTTGGATGGTTTTTTTTTACATATATCAAATGAAAATTCTGTGTTCCATATTAAAAAAAAAATGGAAGGGAGAAAAGAATACAGGAAGTACTGGAAAAGGTAATGCATAACTTGGAATCTGAGGCTGAAATTAAGGGAATCCTATTGTTGAGGGTTGATGACTCAGGATCAGGATTTGGATGCAGATCTGAGATCCCTTGTAAATGGTGAATAATAGCTTTCGTGCAGGGCCTTGTTCAGCCCATAGTACAACGTGGCCCAGCAACTGCAGGAGGGAACTGCCCTCCGGAGTGGAGTTACTTTCTCCTTCGGTGCACAGAGCATCAAAGCTCCCCAACACATGCTTAGGAACAGGTTTGCATGCATGTTTAAGTGTTTTTGTCTAGATGGAAACCGTATGCCAAAGAGAAGGGGCTTGTGGTTTTAGTGCTGAACATGGAGTTTATGATGTCAGGGATGATACTGATCTCTTTAAGCCTAAGGAATTTTATTTTTTGCAAGAGATTTCTTCTTATGAGAAACATCCTTACACTCCTCTTTATTAACTCCTTGTTGGTGACTAATGCTGCCATGTCCTAGTTGAGAGGGAGATTGTACCTCAAGATGCTGACTTCAGGCTTTTTTTTTACAGTGAACCCAGTTGCTCCTTCACATCTGACAACAAGAGCTCCTACTCCACATTACATGTTTCCATTGTTCCTTCTCATTGTTCCTTTGTGTATAAGTATATCGCTAGTTTGCCAGGTTTTTCTAGAATATGTAGCACATATTTCTTTATGTGCTATAACGAAACTAAAACTTGTTTTTATTTCCTTATCATTTTCATTAATGACCTAGCTGTCTTTCTCAGTCTTTCTAGCATAATCTGGTTGAGAATATGATCTTATAACTAAAAAGGAAAAATGGAAGGAAATTACTTGTGCATCTCTGTTATAGGCACAGCCTTTTGCTATGCAAACCCTAATAAATGTACGAACCTGAACTATACTTCTTTTGTTATTGTCAGAAATCCTGGATGCCATGGCTGCCTTTAATCTTCCAGCTTTGGCAGTAAAATCTCCCAACTAAATCAGAGCTGAGGAGAACACCAAGGTGTTAAAAAGCAGCAGAAGCAGAGAGTTAAATTTCTATTAAAAAAATCATAGCACTTAAAAATGTTTCTTTTTTGCTAGTCTGGACAAGATTCAATGGTACAATTAAAAATGTTAAAATGAACTTCAGAGCTTTGTAAAAACCAGCATTGCATAATATACCTCATGATCATTCTAAATCACTACCACACAGCAGGTAAAAGCTCTATCTTTTCTGAATCCAAGGCAACTTAAAGGAAGTATTGATTTTCCCTTTACTGAGAAATGAGAATCACATATTAGGAGCGAAAGCTGCAGACACAATACAATGACCTTTCTCCTTGGCTTCTCTTTCTAACGCAAACAGAATCAGTTTCATTGCTAGAGTGGATATTAAACAGTATATCTTGTAGCAATGGGTTTGCAACTGTCTGTGCTTGTTTTATCCAATTAGCATACTTATCACAAGAGCAAAAAAAAAATGAGTAGATACAGCTTTTAATTTCTGGATATACCAGTACCATCCACAAAAACATTGAAAAGGCTCCAGCTGGAGGTCTGTTCCATCTGTCTCAGTACTGGAGGGAGGAGGAGAACTTTCTTCTTGCAATTTTAATGCTGATGCATGATTTAGAGTAAACAGGTAATTTCACTGAGAGCAGAGGACCTTGGCTGACCTCTGGTTTATTCTATGCATGTTCTTCGTAGCACAGTCCCACATATACTTATCTATTATACAGTGTTTCAGGTCACAGACATGTCACTATTCTATTTAATGCTTTAATTATATAGAATTTAAAACAAACTTATCTATACCTGACACATTACCTTAGGGGGAAATATCCTAACCATGAAACAGCATGAGAGCTATACTAAACCTACCTCAAACAAAAGCTAGTTTCCAACAAAGCCATTAAGGGCAGATTTTGTTTTTACACCTGCTGTGTTTCCATCTAATCACCTTTTGTGAGAGTGTGTGAAACAATGGCTTGAAGCTGTATGGGTTTCCAACTTTTTGATGTTTAGTTCCTTTGCCTCTGATTTAAACTAACTGCAACTTCCCCCCTGGTTATCACTTCTTTTCAGTTAAAGCTGCTCCTGAGTCAGCAGTGTGTGCATGCGTGCATGAATGTGTGTGAAATGACATCCTTGACCTGCTTTCTCTGGCTACTGGGGAAAAATATGGTGGAATTCTCATGGTGGAATATTTGAAATGCAGCACAGTGCAGCCATCCTCTTAGTCCAGCTGCAAGTCAGAGCTGTGGCACAGCACAAAGAGAAATAAAAATGGATGCGTGAAACCTGAAAGCAACACAACTCATTGTGCCCCTTGCTTCTGTGTTGTTTATGCACTTACAAGCAAGTTCATGATTTTGAAAGTCCGGAAGATGCCTGGCAAAGCACACTGGTGGTAAAAAACACAGTGGTTGGCAACTTGAATGAATTTGAATAAGATGATTTTAAATTCCTTGTTGGCATCTTCAGTGCTTCAGACAGCATCCCTTTTTTGTAAGAAGGGTAAATACATAGGGACAACTGATATCTAGTGCATTCAAAATAGGAATTTCATTAGAATGGGGAAAAAAGGAATTAATTGTAAGAATTTTTTTTATCTGTGGTATTCTTTACTATGATGAAAAGCTTTTGACTATGATCTTAACTTCCTACTACAAGTCTGTCCATTGTCCAGAAGAGAGGAGCAGTCAGTTCTGAGCAACTTGTTCTTCTGGATTGTCATATCTTGACCATGCAGATTCCTGCTCAGGCCAAGAAGAGTTTTCACCCTCTAAAGACTCCGACCCTTTACCAGGTACTCCAGGAGAGGTTTAGCAATGCAAGTGAGCTGAGGACCACCTGTGAAGTGTCTTAGCATCAACCAAGGCTCGATATTGTGCTACATGCACTGATGTTTTCTGTTGTTAGAAATCCTATTTCTCAGTCAGTTTTATTAGTACATCACACTTTCAGGCAAGATAATTTATAAAAAGTCAGAGATCAGAAAACTGCAGAGTTCCTGGACATTCAGTGGTTTATTTGGGGCACAAGTACGTTCCAGTTGGAGGTGATATTGCTTTGGCATACCAGCAATAGAGAAGATGGATTCACTGATGACTCACATGTAATGACATGTCAACTGAGTTCCACCTCATCATCTTTTGGGGTATGCAAATTTCTATTATCCTGTGTTACTTTGCTCACTTATTCCATGATATATGTCATAATTTTGATGTGAAACACCCAAACTACAATAATTCTAAAGTTTGCAATTTGCACACTCTGCCACCCCTAATCCATCTAAAGTATTATGTCAGGAAATATGCAGTCCTTTCTTCATGATTGGGTGTCTGGATCTAGTAAAAATAAACATATAGGAATCTAAAGAATATGCACAGTAGCCAGTAAAATATTACTAAATATGTATGGTTTATTTCTCTGTACATTTTCTTCAAGAGTCTTACATATAATAGACTGGGAAGTTCATGATTCTTGTTTGACTTCCCAGTGAAGTTACTTGCTTTCACATATTGAAACAGCTGCATGTTTGTAAAAAACATAGTAGATTAGAAATGGGAATGTGGCCACTAAACTTTTCAGATTATTCCATCTGTTTTGTGTGACTGAGTTTGCTAACTATTGCTCCAAAATTACCTTACTCTCTTTTCCTTTCTCAAATGAATGTGTTTTGGTGGTTTCATTACCCAGTCCACAGATACCTGAGATTTTTTTTAGAATGATTGCTGAAAAATAAAAGCATCCAGTAGCCCAAAACCAGTCACTCAGGAGGTAGAATCTAAGGTAGCAGTAAAAGCAGATTGCAGAGTATAGGCTGAGAAAGTCGTGGAGAGAACAACCTAAGTATGGCTAATGGGATCCAGAGAAAGCAATGATTATTCTCTCAACTGGGAGAAGAATTGGGAAAGTTGTCTTTATCAACAAAAATATTTGGGAAAAGCTTTAGAAGAAGTTCCTCATGAAGGGAGCCTATAAGAAAAAGGAAAAGAAGTGTGGGGAGAGGAAACACAGTTTAAGATCACAAAGATTATAGAAAAAGGTTCCCATGGGACAGAAGTAACATGTTGAACATGAGAGGTTATGGGAGAACTTGCAAAAGCATCTCTAGCTGGGGGCTTGGATCAGGAGCCAAGCTGCAGAGGTTTGGCTGACTGGAGCAGTAAAGGAAATGGAAGAGCCTTGGGGCCAGATCAACAGGGAAGGAACAGAGATACTGCTGCTTGATTACCTGGGCCTGTGGTACAGAATCTCAAGAGGGAATTCCCCTTTGGCTTCAAGGTGAATATGGCATTACCGTGTGATCCTAGAGGGACTGGTATGCCACTTGCAGTGGAAGCTGAGGCAATGAACATACTGCTGACATCAAACAAATTTAGTTTCTTCTTAATTGCAAGCTCAGCCACGGGTTTTGAAGGATTTTGTTAGGGGTTTTTTGTCTGCCACTATCTGATGATTATCACCTCTGAGCCTTAAGAATCGCATTAGTTAAAAATGTAATTTGTCTCTAATGATCTATTTGTGTACTGCAGTGACTTTTAATCCTGTTACCAGTAGATTGTATCGGCTAATTCAGAAGGGTAAATATAAATGAGGGTGCAAACTACTGTTACAGTAGTCAAGATGAAAATCACAGACTGCCATCATATTTCACAGCACAAGAAGAGTGGCTGAGGCCAGGAGAAACTCACCTCCTGACCCTATAGAATCCACAATTAAAGCATGTATCATTTGGGGTTTGTATCTTCATCCTAAATGTCTTGTATATATCACCGGTAGAGGAGCAAACTTTCGTATTATTCCTTGGTCTTCCTCAGCATGGTGGTCCCTGTGCTCCCTTGGTGCCTGATTATTTGAACAGTTAATGTTAGAAATAGTCTCTTTCTATAGATACTTTGCAGGACAAAAACCCAGGCCTCTATTTAATCTCCATTGTTCTTATTCCATTAGGACATCCATCTCTTGTTAGTCCTCCAAGGAGCAGCTCAACACCACATCCATCAGTTACATTTCCCATTTTAGTATTTTCTGTCAATGCAACACAATAACACCAAGGTATATTATAGGCAGTTTTACATTTCAGAGCTAATTAATGTAATTCAAGATAATAAGCTCCCACTAACACTTTGGAAAACCAAGTCTACCTGAAGAAAAGGGCATATTAGAACTTCCAACACATATGGCTTTTGTCTGACAAGGTGCAGATAAGAGTAAGACATACATTTTCGAGAAAGTGCAGAGCCCTTGGAATGATATAAAAGGTAGTTTTCTGCTATTTTTGGCTGAGCAATGAAACAGCCTTTAGTCTGCCATTGCTGGATGCTTTTGAAGATTGTACTTACATTGCCATTAACAGCATAAGATGTGGGAGTGATGAATAATTTGTTGTTGTTATAGCTGTGTAGTTATGCTCACAGTAATCAAATGAATGTCATCCATTTTGAGCAAAAGCACAACACTGAGGGTTTTTTAATTAAGGTATGAGGGTGAGTGTTTGTACTTATCTTACTTTTAATAGCAGAACATGAGATACCTGTGGATAATTTATTACTGTTGTTAAAATTGACAACATTTGCCTTAAAGGAATATTGTATGCCACCTTAGCTCATTTCATTGTAAATACTTCCTAAAATTAGCCACATAGTGTGCTTGTTCTTCTCTCAGTCTCAGAACTTGTGAGGCCACAAAAATGGGTGACACAAGGGATCAGCAGAAGTCATGACAAGACAAAAATTCTCTGGGAATTTATAAGGAAAGATTATATCTGCTTCCAGGGGTTGAAGCTGAGGTTGCACAGAAGACCTTGGGTTTTCTGTTTTTTCAAACTTATAAATCTCTGGCATAGCAATTGCAATAGTAATCCCTTTATGTACTTTTAAATGTCATTTCTTATACTCTTCAGACCTGAAAAAAAAAGTAAACACAAAATTGTTTATTTTTGACTGCAGTGATCTCCACACCTGTCTTCAATAAGACAGAGGCTTTTAGACTTGTCGCTCACAGTGCCACTACTTGAGCCATCAAACTGTATTTTACACACAAATTGTTTTTCAACTTTTAGCAATTCAGTTCCAGGAGAACTGCAGATCTTTCCTGATCTGCTTTATCTTCCCTTTTGCCACAGTTTCCCCCCTTTTACAGCTCTTGTTTCTGTCCTCTCCTTCTTTCCCTTGTCTTATCATGAGAATGACCTTGCTCTTCTTCCAGTCCTGCCCCTTCTCCCATGTTTGCACTTGTTCCCTCATCCCCAGTGCCCAATGGCTGTCCCCAATCCCCTGGAGACTGAGGCTGGGATAAGGGAGGTGGAATCTTTGTAAAATCTGCAAAAGTCAAAAGGGATGGTGCTTTATCCTCCCTCAGATCTCTCATTCCAACCTGCCTGCTCTGACGTGCCTATGAAACACTTGGTGGCATTTGGATGCTGTGTCTGCAGTGAGTGTCATTCATCCCTTGTGCAGAAACATCTCACTGCTCCCTGTTGCTCCTTTCATTCATTATATCTGCTTATTGCCTCTCATCATTAAGCTAATTGTGAACTCTCTTGGGCACAAAAAGTCTCTTTGTTATGTAGTGCCTGGCAGGAGCAACATTGCAGTAACAGGGATGATGATAGTATTTTAAAATGCAGGCTACCATCACAAACATGTAATCTTAAAATCCCAGGGATAAGGAACTCAGGAATGGAACAGGTTGTTACCTGTCATACGACACCTCATCACTTTCTGAAACTCGCTTTCCCCAAGGCATTCACCAAATCATCTTTCAGTCTGGTCCTTCAATATCTCCAAGGGGACTGAGGCCTGGAAGTCATCCTAAATCCCTCCCATAGCTGTTTAAGTTTGTAAAAATGAACCCTGTTTTCTTCCATGTAGTCCTTAAGCATCCATAGAAACTATGAGTATAAAAAGCTGGGTTGCTCAGATGGTTTTGTTTTCTTTGTGATTGCAAAATATAATTGATGGAAACTGGCTTTTTAGAAGCAATGGGACTATCTGTAGATAAGTCTCAGCCTTTTTAAAATTTGTCTTTTTTTCTTCCACTGATAACCACATTAACAATAAATAGATTTTAAATTTCATTTTCTATTTTCATCAAAACAAACTAAAAAGAGCTGGCTTCGACAATCATTATTTTAGATACCATAAAATAATTGCATTTTTAAACTTCCTACTCTCACTTTCCACTCTTCTATGTATTTTACTTGTTACTCTTTGTTGTACTCCCTGAGGGCCAATTATATTCTGGTGAAGTTGGATAGTCAATATTGTGAATAGTAGCTTTTTTCCTCTTGGGATTTAGTGCTTTTCTTGTATCGAGCATGCAAATATGCACATACACACAGAATCAATCACAGTTTTTCATGTTTTATTTTCATTGTATTAATTATATTCAAAGCATGCTGCCAATCAAATTGCTATAGTTTTTTATGGTTGTAGGTTTTGGAAACTATGTGCAACAACTTAGGTGACTTAAAATACATTTGACACTTAACTCGTAGCAAAATGGCAAATGCAAAGAGTCAGGCTTTTATTTAGTGTTACAATTTATTAAAAACAATAAGCTCCTTTAGGGCAAAGTCATACAGTATTAGCACCTATAGAAAAGTTATATATGTATCTGGAGTTCTAGGTATCTGTTGCAGTTAGGTATTGTGTCACTTATGGCTAATGTGAAAAAAACCACCTCTTTCACAGGTTTTTCACTCCTGCATGTGCTGTAATTTCTGTAGTGGAAAAAGGGCATGGAGCTGAAAGGGAAAGAAAGGTGAGATCCATTTACAAGGCAGGATTTTATCAGTGTAATTAAATTTCTTTGGGATTTAAGAAAGCAGATGAAATTTTCTGGAATTTCGTTCCATGCCAAAGCTTGCATCCACCTTGGACACAGCAGATTTGCTGCGTGGTCCAAGCTTAAGGCAATATTCCACTCATTTGTCCTTTTTCTGAAAGGGGGTGTGTGTGTGAGGGGGTTGTTTCTTTTTGAAAACAGTCACTAAAGTCAATAACATTTAAATAGGCCCTCACCTGCCCAGACATAAGTGGATTGTGAACCTAATGAAGAAATTTTATCCAGTAGGTAGAAAAAACCCGTAAGCAACAAGAATTACAGTTTTTGAGCTTTGTAAGTCCACTTTAGCTGTGGAACAGAAACTACTCTGGGAACAGAAATGACAGGGAGTTTTTTCTGAAGTGTGACTTCCAGTGTCCCTCCTGTCCCATCACGCAGGACGACGAGTCCAACAGAAAAGCAGAAAAGAACATTATCTAACAAAAGCCCACTGGCCCAAATCTCTAAACCTGCCTCATTCCTCACCCTCCTGCTGCTGTGCTCTGGCTTTGCCCAGCACTGCACTGTGCAGAGGCACCTTGGCCAGCAGTGATCCAGGGATCCGCCAGCTCATCCTCCGGGGACAAACCCAGGCCAGTGCAGGCGCTGATCCAGTGACATCTGCCAGTTCAGTGCACCTTCTCTCCCTCTTTTTAATCGCTGTGACATGTTCAGAAGCACTGTGTGCCAAAGCATGTTCTACACAGAGCAATTTTTCCCAGCTCCGTATGCCTTGGCACGTCTCCATCAAGAAATGAGCACCTCTTGCACCGCAGCTGGATGGTTAGGATACGGACAGGTTTGAACAGCATTGGAAGCTGGAACTCCTCATGGAAAGTTCAATGCTTCCAATCCATGCAGAAAACACTTTCTTCCTACCTCTGATGACCTAGATGTCGGTAGTCTGTGTCACATCAGAGCATCTTACACCACAGCGTCGAGAACACAAATTTGCATTTTTGAAAGTATTTCTTAGGCCTGAAGGGTCACTGGTGCACTGAAACACTGGTTAGGTTGAAACAAATAAAAACCCAGAGGAAAATTGCTACTTTTATTTCAGCAGTCTGTTTTCATCCTCGTTTTTTTTTAATAAATGAGAAAAGGGATTCATATTTGTGTCCAAGTATGTGGGTTCCAAGGCTTTAACATTTTGATTCTGTTCTGATTATGTGCAAAACTTTAACTCCTGAGGCCTAGGTAGTCATTTCTATGCTCTCTGCTACCAGGTGTGCCCATGAACCTTTAAATCTGCTTGTGAGCATACTGAATTTAATAGAAATATATATATTTTTATGCAGTCATCTCTTGTTAAAAATGTGATGTGAGTGGCTAAAAATGTTTAAAAAAAAAAAATTTCTACCTGTAAAACTCCCACAAAACTACAGTTTTGAACCTGTGAGGACAGAAGAGTGAACCCGTTTTAGCCATTAGGTTTGCAAATAGACACCTCTTTTATTTGCTCTGTTCTAATGTCTGCTTTGTGTTTATTCTTTGTAAATAGTCCATTGACAGAGTGAGCCTTTTAACAGAAATATTTGCAGAAATGCCTATTTTTAAGAAAATACTGCAAAATATTTGCAGGTGGTGAATCTGAACTTGGAGTTTCGACCACTTATGAGCAGGGTTGTATTCTTGAAGTTGTTTTCATCCAGTCAGGGAGCAGATATTCACTCCCGGTTCAGAGAGGTTTTTCATTACTTTGAGGATGTGACAGCCAAAGATCACTTGCAGGTTTGGTGGTCTGAGAGTCTTCCTCGCCGAGAAGCATCCTGCTAGTGGCAAAGGGACTGCAGTGACTCTTATCTCCCTCTTCCATCTTTGAGTAATGTATAGCACCCAACAAGAAAAATACAATTGGATATCTAGATCAGTCTCTATCTATTTAATTAAAAACAACTTCTGCTGCATTTTGAACTCATGAGAAGAGTCTGAGTAGCAGGAATTAGCTGAAAGGATGCAGCAAATTTTTAAATAATTAATCAAAAAATCTAACATAGACTCAAGGAATGTGCTAAGTTGTTCTGGCTTTTTTTTTTTTTTTACATTACTCTTAAAATTAGTTAACATTTATAGTCTTATACTTTAGCATGAAATAGTTAAATGTATTTTTAAAGCTTCTTTCCCGAGACCTTGCAAGCCATGTTTCAGAGACTTTCCACATCTGAGCTTTATAATCCCTGTAAATAGGGGATTTTAAAAGGAAAAGCTGTCAGACCTTTATCTATATGTAGCACTAATAGTTTCCATGGTAAGAGAATGTTTTTCTCTTTGACTTTTTTCTCTATCTTTATCCCTAATTTCAGTCTATTTGTTTGTTTACAGCCACTATTTTTGTTAAATCTTTCCATTTGTTCTAGTCTCAGTCTTAACATTTTCAATTGCCTTGGCTCTGCAAGCATCAGATGCCTCAAATGCCCTCAATCATGCCATCAGATGGTCCCTCAAAGCTCTGAAGGCTCTGGAGATATCACGTGTAACGTTACACTCAGCAACGCAGACTTTTCAACACGTAGCAATAGAATAAGGTTATATGGATTTACACGGGGGAGAGATGGAAAATGCTTGGAGAATGTTGACAAGAGCACGAACCCATGGAAAACAGTGCAACTGGGTGAAAATGGGAGAGGCAACTGCAGGAGGCCTGCAGAAACACACTGCGATGAAGACATACCCCTGGGAAAAAAAAAAAAAAAGAAAAAGAAAAAAAAGAGGCAATTAGGAGAAGAAAAAAAAAAGCATTTCTTTTCTTGCTTTTCAGCCTTTGGGAATTATGAACTTGCCATTGTTGAAATCTCCCATAGCTTTTCCAGCAGCTCAGAGGAGCAGTGTCAAGATACAGAGAAGTGACTTGGGATGGGACAGGCTGTTTGTACAAATTCCCACTTCCCAAGCAGCTCAGTGCAGCCCAGCTGCAAGATGGCTGTGGCTCTTTGTCTCACAGCCCTTTCATTTCCACCAGCACAAGCAGCAGCACAAGATCAGATGTGCCAGCAGGCAGCCAGCTTAAGGCTGGAAAATATCTTTCAATTACTAAGGGTAAGCTGCTTGTTGCTTGCCAAAAACTGTAATATATGACAAGAACAGAGCAAAGGTATATCATAAAAATAGAATCACAGAAATATAAAATCTCCCTGTTTTCTAGTAGAGCATTTCAAGCTGAATGCTAAAATGCAATACTGCTTCAGGTTTTTTTATTTTTTCAATCCTGAAGTCGACAAACAACATTTACAGATATGAAATTAAAACCCTGAGATTTAAACTGGTACAGTGTTAGGTGGGGTTAATGTTTTTCAACCCTATTGTGAGATGCTCTCTGTCCAAGATTTCTACTGACCAAAAGGCCAAAGTTCACAGGGGTCTTGATATTCTGAGAATCCATTTCGGTCCATCTTTGGCACTACTTGATTTTATTTCTATTTTCAGCTGAGTACAATAATTCTGTACAGCTGATAGAGTCAGGCTACATTTATTATCATTCTCAGTTATCAGTTCACAGCAGGGACAGCTCAGTGGTTGCTGGCTGAAACATAAGCCTTGTGTATGGGTTTTAGTTTTCCTTTCTTTCTCCCTAGCCCAAAGGAGAAATCAGACTGTGCCTCTTTCTAGCTCATTCCTCCCTAGGCCAGTTGCAGATTTTACTGTGCTCCTGCTTACTGAAGGTAATAATGGATATTAAAGGTGGCATCTCTCACGGTAAATGTTAGTTCCATGCCCATTAAAAAACTTTGTAGAATTTCTGCCAGGGTATGGGTGATTAGCCTCTATTTCGATTAAGTACTTATTTAGGTTTAAAAGCGCTGCCTACTGAAACCCTCTTTTCTCAAATCATAGCATTACAAGAGACATGGTACTCTCTTTATTCCCAGACCTGCTCCACTCTTGGATACTGAACAGCTGGTATATTTTCTCTCTGAAATGGGTGAAGTGTTTGCTTCATTTACAAAATTGTAAAAGCCTTTGGACTGTTAGAATAAAATGGGAAATACAAGTATAGAACACTGTAAAAATAACAAAGAAGAGAGAGCACCTTTTATCTTCTCTTTAAACCCAAGGTTTCCTTGTGTGCTCTGAACCTGCAAGTGCTATTGATTGGGAGATCAAGGTGCTGAGTCTGCCTGTGATTAAGCACTTTGTATTTACTGGTATCCCACCAGCTAATCAATTCTCCCTACCCTCCACATTCATTCCTATTGCCCATCAGGGCTATTACACTTCACAGGCTCATGTCATCATTTGAATAACAACCAGTCCAGTCTGTGGACTGTCCTAGGTGTGTGGTGACTTTGGTAACCAGAAAGCATCACCTCAGCACAGAATATAAATGCAGTAGATTTACTTGATAATTTAATATCTTAAAATTAGAAAGGGTAAAAGATTAGATCAAAATTCCATTCTTGAAGCCACATATATACCCACTGGAGCCAGTCTGATTTTGCCCGAAAGACTGATTTCCCTTATTTATCAATAGCTGTCCTCCCTTCAAGAGAAAAAAAGATGTGACTACACTACACCTCAATTTCAAAACAGGTGACATTGAGGGAGTTGCAACTTGCAAGATACTTGTAGGATTTAATCCAGTATGTGACTTGGTGTCTGTGTTGTACAAAGCAGGGCTCCCTGCTCTTACCATCTGGCATCTGGTCGATTCAGATACTCAAAAGTGTCTGAGAAAAACTAATCTCTGAGTTTGCTGCTTCTTTGTTCCTTTTGGGCTTGAACAGGATGCTGGGCATAGATTGCTCATTTATGAGACCTTCTGGTGGGCTAAGGTGTACTGCTATCAAAGTCTTCAGAGTCCAAAGGTGTTGCTGAATAGACAACTTTGCTGAGCCCCATAACTATCAGTGTTGGAATTGCTGAGATGTGTCCAAGGAGAAGGCTTCAAGAAAAGGCTGTGCAGAAGAGTAACCATGAACCTGCTTCCTCCTCCACTGCTGCTGGAGCCAGGGAAAGGTGAGCATCCTTCTGCTACCACAGGTCAGGGCATGCAGGACCACTTCAGTTAGATGAGCAGCAGTACCCAGCAAGGCAGAAAACCTACCTGTTCTAGCTTAATTTATTTCATTCTTGACCTCAGGACAACCATTTTTGCTACTCTGGTGAAAAGCCTTGAGCTGGGTGCAGAGGTTTGTCTCTTTCTATACAGCAGCCTCTTGCTGCTGGAGATAGCCAGAGATGAGGTCTGCAACTGAGCCCTAATCAGCATTGAAGCTCAAGGCAGAAAAGGAGGACAACTTTGCAAAAAAACAACCACTAATTCAGCATTTCTAGATCTGAAATTAGTAGCAACTTATCTGGATGACACCTTGTGCTTAGTTGAATGGGCTCACCAGTGAGATGTGCAGTGTGGTGAAGCTCTGTGATTGCTTTCTCATAGTGCTTTTAACACAGGTTCCTTTGAGGACAATAAAAAAAGTTGCATAGTGCAGTGATTTGGTGGACTGAACTTTACTAACACAAGATATAAGATTGGATTTATTTTTCCCTTGGTTTGGAAAAGGGGAAAGACACAAACTGTTCTGAAATTTTACAATAGTGTCCTAGGTTTTGACTTCTGTCTTTGCTTCTGACACCGCCTAATAGAAGAATTACAGCATAAATTCAGAGAAAAGTGAGGGAGTGGGGCATTCCATGGCATCCTTTTCACCTGAGTATTTCACATACCCATTTTGGCCACTGATCTAAGATATGACTGATTATACATGGGGCTCCTGTTAGGGTGGAAGCTACTGGATACATTTTTCTGTTTATGCATGCTTCGTGCATAAAATACTGATAGTGCCCTTCTCAACTATGTTCGAAACAAGAACTTACCATTTGTTCTACTCTGTCACACATGGTTTCTATAATCTGTTCAAAATGAATCTCTTCCTTTTTAGTGCATCCCTTATGTCTGAGTGCTTCGAAGTCAAAGTCCAAATATTCTTCAAACATAAGTCAAGTGTCATTCATTTAAAGAGCTGCTTGTCGCCTTTTGGGATATTTGAGCAGTAGCCTGAAATAGATATGTTTGTCTTTCAGAATATAGAAATAAAATACAAGTAGCATAGCCTTTCTTTTTCTCCTTGTGGAACTTAATTTGTTAAGCACTTGACCATGAGCCACATGTATGTGCAAGCTGCAGGTGTTTACCCTTGGATATTTAGTTTTGATGCAGTGCCAAGGAAAACATGTGGCCAGACAGCTCCCCCTAGAAAAGGGTGTGGTGAATTAATTACTTTCTTCGAGGACTAAAAATGTATGTTCCTGACATGGACCTCAGAACAGCCAGTAAAAACTGGATGAGCACGTCTCTGTGCAGAAAGTCTTGTAGCCAAGTCATGTTCTCTGTTGAACTATAGGTAGCAGATGGCCCTGGAAAAAGCACATATTGGGCACCATGCCACAGGGCATTATTAAGATCTTCAGCCCACAAAAGGCTGAGACATGAATTAATTCTCCCTACTCAGGCCATATAAACTGCAGTGTATGGGACAACACATGAGGAAACTGAGCTAAAAATTCTGCGGCTATCGGATAAATAGAAATAGTCTCTAGGAAAGCTGGTAGTTGTTATGAGTATTATGCCATCTATTTGATTCAGAGTGTCACACTTCAAAGAAATATTGAAAAAATTCCTTTAAAAATTTTATTGGATTTAAATACATTGTGAAAAAGCAAAATGATTGCTTAAAACTTTTTTTTTAGCCTTGTTTTATAATGAGGAAGCACTTATGGAGTATAATGGAACAGTAATTTGGATATGTTAATTTATTGGTGAGCTTCAACTTACCACCATAATCAAACCTTAGAACCATCTCTGTGTTCAGGTTCATGAGGTTAGATTTGATCTGCCCCATGAGCTTGACCATTTGCTTGCTGTGTAGGTCAACATAGACAGATTGACTGACTTGAGATCATGTGGCCTTTCTTTGCAGTCACTCTATTTAATGACATCTCTCTATTTCACTGGGGCTTCATTTTATTTTTCAAAAATGCTGTGATTTTTGCCTTCGTAAAAAACCCTGCTGAAGATCTGACAGAGGAGATCTCGTTTCACTCTCCTGTTAACAAAGAGTTGAAGAAAATGGTTCTGTTTTTTTCTGAATTGTACTGGGAACAGATCACACCTTCATGCCTCTCAGCATCCAAGATTTATATAGTTCCTAGTCACATCTCTATGTAGTTAAGCTTGTCTTGGCAGCATTTTAACTTCTTATTTTCCAATAACTTCTGAGAAATTGCTGCAGGTCTTGCAACCTGTACTGCTGCTTGGGTAAAGATCTATTTTATGAACTTCACAATTGTGTTCTTTTCCAATCAGAGCTAATAGTGTCCAGTGACATGGATAGGAAGAATAAAGAGAGAGGAAAAAAAAAACCCAAAAATAAAACAACAAAAAAAGTAAATACTATTAAGATGCATGGCATCAAATTTAGAAAGAAACCATGTATTCATATGGTAGTGACTCTTTCTCTCAAGTCTGGTTGTGATGCAGTGTATTGTGGAAAACTCTGAACTTCTACTGAGTAGCGTTTTCTCAGAACAAGTTCTTTCATTCTGTTCCGTGCCAACAGACTAAAAGTAGTGTCTAAAATAAAACTGTCAAGAAGATGTAGTCTGATAATTTTTTTTATGATGTACAAAACCTGAAAGCTTTTAGCTAAAAACTTGAAGTTCTGCCTAACTTAAAAAAAAAAAAATCTGTTCAGACCTCTTCAAACTATTTAGGGACTGTTTTAAGCCTACATCTTAATTAAGGTATTTATGCTCTGGAACATATGGTCTTACAACTAATGTCTGAAACAGAGGAAAATTACGTGAAAATACAATTGAAATTCTCATGTGTTTGTTGCCTGAAGCCAACAAGCAGAAAAGGAACAGACAGTCACGTTGCAAAGTAGAAAACTCCAGTGTCTGCAGCTTGGTATAGAAATGTCAAAGGTTTTGCAATTAAAAGCAGCCATTTTCCTGAAGTTAGCATGATACGTGAGGAATTGTTGAGGGTAAAAGTGACCTCATCCTAAAGAAGGGCCTCCAAGCTGCAAGGAAAAGTATATAATGAAAGCTCTGGAACTATAAACTTATTAGTTCAAAATAATCACTCAAGTTGAAGGAAAAAGACAGAAAGTTGAGAGAAAATCTAGAGGGGGGCCATAGCACTGCAAAAGCATTGCACGAAGAGAAAAAGGGGGACACACATGCAATTAATAAATGCATGTGTATAGGTTTTTCTGTGAGAAACAGCTCCATTTTCTGTATTTCTTAATTCTGTAGCTAACTCAGGAGGATGCTTCTAGAAAGAGTTCATAAAAGTTGACACAGAAATGTCGTCTGTTGCTGTGCAGCAGAGTAACTCAAACTATGGATGTGTTTGATCACGAAACAATACAGTGTCAGGGAGGGCCCTGTTTAGTATTCCTCTAATAAGAAAGGTATATGAAAGAAATAAACACCTAAAAATGAAGCTAGTCCCCCTACTGGAGTCCCCCTAACACAGAATTATGCTGACTTTGCTGGGGACTCTGCAAAAAGAACTGGCAATCATGCAGAAGGAGAGGATAAGAAGGATCACCAGTTGCATGGGGAGCGCACAAAGTAATCAAGTTTTATCCAACATACTAGTTGCAGCTACAAACATCTCAGCAAAATAGCTGAGCTGGAACAAATATTTACCTGTACAAGTGCTGTGACCTTTCCTTCAAAACACAAAGTCTCTTAAGATGGGAAGTGAGCAATTTATGTGCAGTACCCTTCTCTCATCACCCTGCCTGTAGGCACAGTCTGAGTGCTGGGATATTATGGTAATGATGATGGTAAATGAGGATAAAGTTTCCTTCTAATACTTTGTCTGCAATACCTTTTTGCTGGGAATAAACAGAAAACACTATGCAAATTTGACCAAGTCATATTCAACAGTTGCTGTTTTGAGAACTCTGTAGAGCTTGATTGGCATAAATCACTTGGCCAACTTCCTTCTGACCAGGTCCTTTCCCACACTTTTGCCATCAGTCCTTGCAATCTTTACTGCCCTTATCATGATGTAAGATTCAGGATTTCTCAAGGTGCTGGTTTTGAGACCACTAATGGTTTTAATTCAGATGTTTCAGAATTTTGTTTTACTCTAGAGAAGGTGTCTGTATAGCGTGTCTGGCCCTTCTTAGGATTAAGATAACTTACTAGGACCAAGGATGCAATTGCAGCAGTGAAAAGGTACTGGGGCTAGTTATAAACTGGCTTGTGCACCAAAACCTGGTGGGACTCTAAAGTGTGACACTTGTGCAATACAAACATGTAAATGGGAATATTGGTGCTTCTGTTATGGATTTTGTTCAGTTTGGTACCTGTCAGACAGTAGGATAATATGTGTGAAACTCCATTTCATACTGGGGAAAAAGCCTAGATCACAAGTTTCTAATGTAGATATCCATTCTGGATGTATTAAATTGAAAACCCTAAAACCTGAAGCCTCCAAAGAAGTGGTGACTGTTAGGTTTAGGAGTGAAGTCAAGATGAGAAGCTTGTGCATGGAAATGTAATCTGCCTTTTTACCCATAGCCCCTTTCCGTTCTCTTTGGCATTCTCCTCTATTTTTATCACTTATTCACAGTCCCATGTTCCAACTCTTTCCAATATTTCCTTCCATCTCCTGCATATTGTGACTGTAGAGGAAGAAACAATGTGGGGAAAGCCTTATCAATATAGGTGTGGATTACTGGGTTGTCCATTTTCTATTGTAAGAAGGTAGTCCTAAAATTGTCTATTACATGTAAAATTTGTGAACTCATGTAAGCAGGAAATTTAAAACAATAAACTGAAAATTAAAGTAACAAGAATTGTTACTTAATTGTAACTTGAAGAAGTAGTCCTCCTGAATCCTACAAGTATGGTAGAAATCCTTGAATATGCCATTAGATGGGTTTCTGTTCTTCTGTTGTTTCCTCAGTTTCCTGTTGCCACTCTTTTCTACATCTCATGTATATTTAATATGCTTAGTGATTTAAAGGTTGCTTTTACAAATATTTGCAGCCTTTCATGTTTTGTACTCAACAGATTAATAATCTCAAACTGTTTAGTGATCTTCTATATCTTAAAGAGATCTCATCAGATGAAATGAAATACACACTATATGTTATAGGCTTGAGAGTGTAGAAAAGTCAGTGCCGTGGGAGGAACTGGTTTGCATTAATTCTTTTTCAATCCGGGAACCAGGTACTTAAAATATTATTATCTTTTTTTGTTGGGTTGGTTTTGGCTTTGGTTTTGGGTCTTTTTCTTCCTACCCAAAGAAGTGAGGTTGACTGTAGAGAATTCCATGTTTTCAGTGGATATTGCAGGACAGACTATTTGCACACCTCTGTTTCTCCATGTGAACATCACTGTAGGACTGGATTGGGGATGTATTTGACCAGCTGAGAATTCCCAGGAGATATTTCCATTACTGTGATGGTCCTACCAAGTTTTTGCCATCCAAAGACATGCTGACCTCAGAATGCTGCTTTAGGAAAGAAATACAAGTTTTTAGACAACTTCTGAAGGTATCCCAGTGAGGACAGTGTTGTGCCAGTTGGAGCATGTGGTACAGTGCATCCCTTTAGAGTGACATACCTGTGCTGGTGCTGGCAGGGCTGGCTCTGAGGTCTGTGTGCTGCCCAGGCTATTCACTCCTTGCCATCTAAGTTTACACTTTGAAAAGACAAGGAGGAGAGAGAGAGAGGGTAGAAGTCCCCTAGGTAAGGACAGACAACACAAGAGAATTTGATTCAGGCAACTCTTCTGACTCTGGAGGCTTTTGGAGGTGCAGAGGCTGCAGCACATCTCTGGAAACTTGTGCACTCTGCATTTCCACACACTAATACACACAGACACATCCTTTTGCTCTCTGGGGACAGACCAGAGAGCAGTCAGTTTATCTTAGAGGCACCCTGCTGTGGTGGGAGAGGAATACAGCATACATTAACCTAGGCAGAATGGTTGTAGCTCACTCTTCAGCAATATGACAGCAACAAAAGATTTTTGATGTATAATAGACAAGCAGAATGCAACATCTGCAAAATAAGGCAGATTCTTCTTATTACTTGCGAGTAGGAGGCAATCCATGCAGGGAATATACCTCTGCTAATGCTGTTGTTTTCAAATATACAAACTCAAAACACAAACAAGGTATTATCGCAAGGACCAGCTCAGGCAAAATATGGGAGCAATCACAGTGCTTCAGAGAACTTCATTTTCTGTCATCTACTGCCAGTTTATAGACTTTTCCTCAGAAAAGCTAAGAGCACACAGTGTTTTGTGAAAATAGGAGCAATACTGACAAGTAAAATAATCTCTGACTTCAGTGAATGCTGTTTGAAGCCTCATCTGGTGCTCAGTGCCAGTTCTGGGACTAATGCGGTCTGGAAGAAAACAGTTTAAGAAAGATGTGAAGACAGTCCTCAAATACCTAAAAAGGCTGCTGCACACAGGGAAAGAGTAAATTGTTGTCAGGGCCTGCCAAGAAAAGAACAAAGAACAATGGGGTTAAGTTACAACGGAGAGGGCAATAAAGGGGCTACTGGGGGGGCTGTGGAATTGTCACCTCTGTGGGTGCGCGTGAGCAGCATCAGCAGATGTTCCTCAGCAACAATGGGTCATTCCTCCTCAGAGTGGGAGTGGGAACCTCCCAAAGCCCCCTTCCTGCTCTTTGCTTCACTTTTACTGGGTAGGCTTGAAGCACAGAGCCTGAATTCAGTTTACAAACTTCTTTTGAGATGTGTAGGCATGTAAGAATTTTATTATGCATAGGTAATGTTGAAAGAGTGAAGAGTGAGGACAAACTGTGCTGTTTTCCTTGAGATGTCAATTCTAAACCAATTCTCAAATTGCATAAAGAAGCTTTGTTTAGGACAGTACTTCAGCAATATTTTCTTTTATAATGCTAATGGTATTAAATTGTCTTATTTTGGCTTTAGTTCAAAATAACAGTCTGAAAACTCAGAGTCACTTGATATTTCCTCTGCTGGGACTGAACATGGCATTCAACTTTATATATAAAGTCCATTCACTATATTATGAGAGTAGTCAGAAAATATACCTCAATTCTAACTCTATCCAACTTCTTGCATTCTCCAGTGCTTTGACATATAATTAGAATTTTATGATGGCAGTATATATTATATAGAATTAACTTGGTGCTCCTAGCATGAACTGTGTTTCTATACATTCCTGTCTTTCATGGTTTTCTTGTAACACAGCTAAAGCTGTTCAATCAATCTTATGACATCAGTGCTGAGGATGTTCTGGAGATGAAGGAAGCATGGTAGGGTAGCTGGGGACATCTGCAAGCTCAGGATGGCTGCATCCCTGCTGGAACAGCGATAGCCCAAGGAGGAGCCCTGCTCAGCCACCAGGTTTCTCAGAAGAGTGGAGCCAGACACTGCTCTGACAAAAGCCAGACTGCAGGACACTGAGAGGGCCACGTAGCTGGCTGAGGACATTTGCCATATTGCAAGCATGGATCCTGAGCTAGCAGAACAACACAGACATAGCCCATGCTTTTCACTGTTTAGGAAGACTTCTGTGCCTGCTAAACATCTGTCGCTATCCATTTTCTGAGTTAATATTACATATTGCTGCAAAATAATTCAGTTTAGACAGTATTCTAAAAGATTGACTTTTAACAAAACGCAGGGATGTTTACATTAAAAGTCATAGCAAAGACCTTTAGATAGAGGCTTGGGATAGCACAAGAATATTGTTTTGTGCCAGAAGGTCAGCCATGGGGTTGATAATTTGGAACAAAACTTCAACGTAGCATCCAATTTCGGAAACACAGATTTATAGCATTATGGATTAGTTTGTGTCCTGAAAACATTTTGGAACTGGTTAAAGAAAGATTCTCTCTAGGACAATATCTGATCTGTGAAGATGGAGAAAAAAAATTCCACTGTTATCATGAGTTTATACACATGAATCAAGTTAAGCCTGTACTTAATCTTTTTCTTACTCAAGACTTCTGGCCTTTTGATTTCTGTAAAGTATATGCAAAGTTGTAAAGGCAAAAAAAAAATGGTTACTCCAAAAAAGGATCTGTTATCATTTGTACCAATTAATGATGTACACCAATTAGGTTCATTAGGCCCCAATTTAACTGAAGTCAAAATAGTGTTACACTGAGGTGAATTTTTCTTAATTGACCTAGACAAAAATCTTCTGAGTATGTGATTCATAATTAGCATCTGACTGCATAAATGTCTTTCCTTTTCCTAAAGAATAATAAGTATTTTTATCCCGTTTATGGCCTATTTTGTAGACTTTCTCTATTACAGTTGTTCAATAAGGCACAACACTTCTTAATCTAATTTTATGTATTTGTTGTATATTTGTGGGATTTTTGTAATGGGTTTATTCCACATTCAGTGGAATCTCCCATATATGGGCTTTTTCATGTTGTACATGGAGTGCATCTTCATTATCCATTATAACAATAGAGCAGGAGTTCCAAGGCACTAGGATAGCAGAAGAAAAGAAAATAAGAGCAGAAATGCTGACAATCCAGGAGAGTGCATGCAGAGTTATCAAACTCCGTTGCACCATGTTTCATAACAATAGGAAAAATTATATTGCAAGAAAGTGGGTTTTTTCTTAGGTCACTGATTAAAAGGTTTAGTTCACACTAAGCAGTGTTAAGTTGATAGATTGCAACTTTATTTACAAATTGCATAGAAATCATGTCCCTCAGAACTTCAGTTCACATCCTGTGGATATATTTTTTCTAATTATTGAATGGACTGGAAATTTCTCAATTTCTCAGGTATTCAATTAGTTGCTTCACTTGCTTTGTCTAGGTGTGACTTCTCCAAAATTGCACTCGGATTCCTGCAGGCCGGGGGTCGATAGCCCGTGACTTGCCCCATGTATACAAGGCCAAATTTCCTCGTATGTGGCCTCTTTGAGGGCTGTGAATCTTTTCCCAGGATTTGTGGGTCTCCAGTGGTCTGACAGCTCTGCGCAGGCTGCAGAGATGTCACAGCCCTGGATGTGTCCACGGCACTGGTGCAGACCACCAAAGAAGCACGTACAGGCAGAGTTCAGGGGGTGTTGGCTCTGCAGCAGAGGGGTCTGTGCGTGTACTCAAAATCTCCTGGGCTCCACAAGCTTGGGCTTAATGGAACATTAAGTACTGTAGGCCTGACTTTTCTCAGAAACAGGTTATCTGTATTTCATGTGTGCAGTTGCTCTGAGGTATCCCAGATGCATCAATTTCCCTGCTTTTGCATTATCTCGGCAGAAATCCTGGACAGAAATGTGGGAATCCTGCCTCTAATATGAGCAGCACTAGGGAAAGAGGAAATGAGTATGACACTACATTAGCATGCCATATATTTACACTAAATTGACTGTTGCAATCTTGGTTGAAGTCATTATTCCTGTCCTGGCTAGGCATCACTTTATGCATTATAATGTCATTTTAATTCTGCAGGTTATTTCAGCTTGCCTTTTTTTTTCCCCTTTTCTCCACTTTCCAGCTGTGAGGTATGTTGCAATTTGATTGTCATGCCATTCCCAGCTTTCCACCCCTCTAAAGTAAGAGATTGTGTCCCCTTTTCAAATTCTAGGTGCTGGCATTATGCAAGGTGAAAGACTGCATAAACAGGAAATATAATTTGTACTTCCTTATTAATACTGTATCTCTGCTATCATTTGTCACCTCCTTTGTTACTGTGAGTGCTGTGCAGAATCTCATTAGTGGTCATGCTTTCTGGTTTCTGTTCTCTGTTTTAAATCTGTTTCTCATTTCCTGGCTGTTAGTTTTTGCTTGAGGGTTGTTTTAATTTATGGTATTGTCATTCTGACTCCTATTTGTGGTGTGAGATGATGATCTGTGTGCATTTCTAAGAGTTCTTTTAGTTTTTCCTCATTCATGTAATTCTTTCTTTCAAGTACTCCCAAATTCATGTTATTTTGCATAATGTCATTGCTCTCTGGATAAAAATTATTGCACTTTAAGCTTCAGTAAAGACGATTATCATCTGATTTAGAGTACTTTGAGTTTGCATTTTAGGTGGAATTTTTTGACACTGGGCTTTTTCCATGCTGGCAAATGAGCAATTAAACACCTGCACAGACGATACTGAGGGTCTTTCAAGAACATTTCATTGTAATCTACAGGGCAGTGCTTTTGCAGAAAGAGATCAGAACATTCAGGTTCTGCTGGGACAAAGGAAATCAACAGCTGGTGGGTGCTCTTCTGTATGACATCAAGAAATACTGTGTTTGCCACAAAACAGGAGAAATTATTTTGATAAATTGGCCCAAACCTTCCTTTTGTCTCTTGTAATTATAATTTAGCAGCAGCTATCTTCCATTTAAAGATGAGAACTCTATATGAGGACTGTCAATTTCTAATATTAAACTAATCATAAATTCCTCTTCCCAAGCATAGAAATATCTTCAAGTCATGAGGTCTTATGAAACATTGAGAAGGGGAAGAAGTATTTCTCATTTGGCTTCCCCCTGCCTTTGAGACTTATATTCACATGATCATATTTTATTCCACAATTATGTGGGATGAACATATACTCCAGTTTAAGGACGGGAATACCCAGTTTCAAAAGATCTGGATGGAAGAAAGGGTCCAACATTTGTAAGACTCCAGGAATTTGGTGATCCTGACATGTCTGGTATTTTTTTTCTTTTCTTCATGAGTTTAAGAAAACTGTGTTTCTCTCCTGGGTTTTCAGGGTGAAGTTTGTGAATGTAGTGTTTTCTAGCACATGTGCACTTAACTTGGCTGTTTTCTTAGGCAACAAAAAAGCCTTCAGAATTTACATCCCAGATGTATTACCAAAGAACAGTGTCTCAAATCTTGTTTGTTACATTTCAGGTAACAAATTTTAGAGCATTACAGATAAAATCCAAAACTTGTTTCATAAGAAGCCTGAAGAGGTGTAGATTGGTGCGAAAAGTACTATTTTAGGGTTGATGTTTGAGATTATGCAACAATGTACATATCTGAGCAAGGTTAATGTGAGCTTAGTTTTGATGATGTTCGTAAGTGTTCAGACAAGGTAATGTTATGTTTGATGAGTGCTTCTGGACATTGTTCTATTTTGACTTGGGACTTTAAGCACGTCTTGACTGAGATGTGTTCCTAGTCAGTGTGGTCTCCTCCACGCCATCTTCTTCCTTTTGGAGAACCCACAGTGCAGGCTTGGGCTGCTGCATGACAAGTGCAGATGAATTCTTCAGGTACATGAACTGTGAAGATTTAACAGTTTTCCAAAAGCTAACGGCTTGTCCAACATTTGGTGGAATTTTACGAGGAGGACAAAGACACCATTCCTCCAGTACCTGTGCTGCAAAACACGGGGCTGTCAGAGCCACTAAAGGAAAAGCTGCCAGAAATTTTAATATGAGTAAACTGAAATTATGTAATCACTAATCTTCTCAGAAAAAAAGGGGAAAGGTTGTATGTGGTCTTATGTTGGTTTTTTTCCCCTGGATTTTGCCCCCCTATCTTTTCCACAAAACAAACAAATAAATATAAACCTTAAGACAGAATGACAGCGTGGGAAGTATCATCTTGATTGCTTAAAGAGTGATACTTATAAACAGCTAGCAAACTTATGCAATGAGCAATGTCTAATTTCCTTGGCAATAGTAGAAGAAACTGTTCAGCATATAACCATGAAGTTACCTATTTTACTCAAACTGATGAAGATGCTGCGTGGAATTGTGGCCTGCCTGACATCAGTTTAATATTGAAGCACGATTCCAATTCTCTATTAAGTTACTACTTCACATGTAAATGTTGGTTATAGAAACTGATACGACTAATTAAAAACTCAGCTCAGTGTCAGAGGTATCTAAGGAGACAGTCACAGCTGAACAGAGAACACTAACAAGTGTCAACTTGTTAGAATCACAAATCTAAATATTTTAGATCAAGCAAACCTGGGCTGTGTTGACAGATCATTGGAGCCAGGCAGCTCCTCAAACAAAATCAGACAAGATCAATTTTGTTAACAAACAATTTTACACCAAAGAGATCTGCAAAGCATTGAGAACTCAGCCTTCTTTTGATTTCAGTGGTCACTGACTTTGGGTATCTCACATGCCCAAGCCAATGTAACCCAATTAATCCTTTATTTGTATTATTCAAGTGTTTCATAAATAAGTACGAGACAGAGCAATATTTGAAATTATGAAGCGTGATAATACAGGTGCAAAGGTATGAAGTTCTTTATTTAAAGAGGGGGAAAATGGGACTCCATTGCTGACACTCTCTCTTCGAAATTGCACAGCTAAGAAAATTTACTGCATGAGATGGCAGACCATAGTTGAACCTGCTAATCAGAAATCCTGGAAACCCTCAATGTTGGAGTCATCTATGGAGTCACTTGGACAATCTGACAGCAGGAGCTCAGGCACAGAAAGGACAGATTTATTCCAGAAGTCACTAAAGGGTTCTCGGGGAATAACAGAGTTACTGACCAAAGAAAATATTCAGTTCATATGTGCTCTTCAGAGGGTTGTTTCTCCTCCTGGCTGGAAATGTTTTATTGCAGGTATCCAGCAATTCTGCCATAATGACAGTGATACAGTGTTGAAGAAAAAAAAACATTAAAGAGATGACAGTCAAAAAAACTTGAGTGGAACCATGAGCTGAAAAGCAGTTAGAAGGGAAGAAATAATACCAAGAAAGATGATTTTCAAAGTCCATTAAAAATTCTGATATTAAATTGTCGGCAAGAGAATTCAGATTCATTTCTGCTCTGGGTACTCTCAAAGAAAAGAGTCTGACCTCTCCTTTTATTATTATTATTTTTTTTGGAACTACTGAGCATTTGCTTCTCCTGCTGACTTTAAATAGAAGCCTTGGGGACTCCATGCTGTTAAGAGTGAGGCCTGTGATCATTAGCTGAAGGACCTGATCATAAAAGGGATTCTTATCTGAGTCCTAGGGCCTCTTTGCATGGGGCTTTTCTTGGAAAAGAAAGGAAATAGATGAGAAAAGACACAGTCCAGATGCTAAATTTTTACTACTTCATCAGTCTCTGACTAGACCTCATGCTTTCCATGACCATCATTCTGATCTCTTCTTTCCGGCCTTTCTCTTCTTATCTTCTCCACCTGAGACACATTCTGTATCTGAATTTTTGTTCTCTTCCTCACTTTCTTGTCTTTCTTAGCAGTCTTTTCCCATGCATTTCACTTATTATTTCTCTGATAATTATTCTGCTGCTTCCCTATCCATTTCTGCCCCTCTGCCAAGATTAAAAGAGGGGGAAAATGCTTAACAAAACCCCACATACCCTGGAAACTGCAATTATACTTGCTGCCTTTCATTGCTAACTATTCTGGACAAAGGGATGGGGAGAATCCAATCTTGTATCTATCAGGTTTGACATGGATTGGAGTCCTGCTGGAAAGGCACATATACAGTTAGATATTTATGTCCTGCCTAGAACAAAGAGAGTCACACACACGGTTGGTTGTTCATTAGGTGCTATCACAACAACCATAACTAATACCATGGTGAATCAGTTGACCATAATTTTTTGGCTTCTGTAGCTTGCAAAGATGAGTGCATTCAAAATTCACAAAATGAATTATTAAATTGGTTCGTGATTACTTTGAATTTGTAATTTCGTTCTAAGACATGAAGATTTAAATAATCCATTTAGTCATCGTTGTTACATATTAATTCACTGTTTGGTTAGACTCTGGGCAGCCTACCATGTCAGGGTCATTTTAACTACTGTTTTCATTAGCGATTATTATATCTGCTCCTGAAGTGTATGCAAATGAAGGGTAGTATGAATTTGTCAGAATTATCCTAACTTCATTCCATTTGTCAGGCATAGCAGACTTGTGTCTAGTTCATTGTTTTGGGAAGGCTTTTCTGCACTTGTCTCTTTAATTTCATTTTGCATGCAGGGCTGGTGGTTTCTGCACTATAGCCCACGCTTCCCATGGGCGTTTTGTTTGCTCATGAAATTGCCTCTCACGGTAACACCACACTCCAGGCCTGCATGTGTATTCCTTTGTGTCACTGTGTACTGCCCATGCACATACTCTACATCACTACATCCCTTTAAGAATATAGTACTATTTATTATGACAATACCTAGTCTAAAATTCACTATGTAAGTTGAGGGGCAGAAAATGTTGTCTCTCCAGAGAATGCCAGTCTGCACAGAAAGCAGCATTGATATAGAAGCAAGAAAATCTCAAGGGATTTTTTTTTAATTCCTTTTTACATAAAAGCATGATAAAGAGAAACGTTAATTAGGGCAACACAGTTGTTCCTTGTAGCTACATAAAAATACTAGAAATCATTAAGCATGATTTTGTGTTTTATTGTACACACAGAAATTTTTAGCTGGCTGACTGATTAATAGGCTACAGGGAGGCTGATGATGGTACAACAACACTTGGCCTGTGATGTTGGTTTATGTGCCTCCTCCACCTTTCCTCACTTCCATGTTCATGGAATATAAGAAAAACAATGGATTTTCCCCTGGTTATAGTGTTCCAGGTACTTTCCCCCCTTCTTCCCTTTCCCCATCTCCTGACAAGAAATGGTAAAGTTAACACTAAGGCAAAGAGGTCATTATGGTGGCAGAAATGTCAATGCATCTGCCTTCTTGGTAACAGGCCTCAAATACTATATCTTTCTTTCAGGTTTTTACAATCAGCAACTTCACTGATGTTACTCCTAAATTCTTTTTACAGGTATAAGTTAAAGCAGAATGGTACGTTCCTACATATATTTGTCCCAAAACTTTGGGAAAGACAAGCAAAAAAGATCCATAAGCTTTTGACAGAATAAGAGAAGAGGGGATGTGAGTTTGAAGAAAGCTAGTAAAGCAGCAGGGAAAGCAAGCAAGAACACCTTTGCTGTCTGGGGATTTCATTCATTTCCTGGTCTGTCTTGAGACTGAGGATTTCTGCTGCTTGGGCAGGCAGGCACTGCACCTGAGTGCAGAAAGGGAAGAGAGGACCTTCCCTCTATCCACAGTCCCTTCAGGGATCCAGACCCTATCAGAACTCTTCTGGTGCACTCTGGAAATAGAAGTAACAGTTTTGTTTTCCCTCAAGATTATTTAAAAATTCTACTGTATGGCTTGACAAATTTTGATGTAAATTATGTAGCAAGTGACTTACAGCTGTTATTATTATAACTAAGAGACCCAAATCAGCTTCTTCATTTTGCTTTAAGATATCCAATTTTTAAACAATCAATGTTTTCTGAACCCATAATGGACCAGGTCAAAAAAGCTTTATGCACTCAACAAAATCGAAGGGCTTCTACTGTAGACTTCCATTAAGGTTGTATTTTCCTACTGTTTTCACCTTCACAGTGTCATGCATTAAGAAAAGTGTTTTCCATGAGTAGGAACTAATTCCTTCTGAAGAGCAGTATATTTGAAAGCTACATCATACAGTCTGAAAATGGTAATATAAGAAACTCCATGCTGAAACAAATTAGAATTCAAAATTTCTTGTTCAGCTTGCATATTATCAATACCATAAGTAGTCTAATGAAAGATTCATTTTCAATCTCATAGAGTGCCAGACTAAAGCCTGATGGGATTTTATGTTTTGGTTTGGTTTCTTTTTCTGTCAGTAGAGGGTGTGGATTTTTCATCTCAAAATGGAGCAAATAGCTGGTGTACACTGATTCCTCTTTCTTCAACAGTTCATACACACCTTTTAGCTTTACTGGTAATGTGTTTAAATGAACAATTTAAAATATGTGAAGAACAGATATTCAGCTTTTAGTGAAATTTGGTGATATTTAGTTATCTGCTTTTAAAAGGACTTCTTCTCATAGTTCTACTATGTTTTTGAATGAGAGATTTTATTTCTTTTTCCTAGAAGAAAAGGCAACAACACAAATACAAACACTATGTAAAAAGCTTCCTTAACAAAATTGTTGCCAGTTATTCTCTTTCCAACCATCCCATTTCCAAGCTTCCTACAGGCTAAAAGGGAGGAAAAAAATAGGTCTTGAAATACATACAAATATTAGAAAATGGAGGCTGTCCAGTGCAAAACAGGATTAAGTTCACCTAACTTTAGGCATGTAGAAATTCTTTGGGTGTGCTTTTGCTATAGTGAACAAAGAAAAGCATCTCCTGGACAATTCATCACAGCAGTGCAGGAGCAGTTTGTCCTGAGAACTCGGCATGATGCCATTTACTACAGGGAAGAGGCTTTGGACTAGCCTGAGTCTGGCCAAGGATCCATTTGCAGTTGGGTGCATTAGTTGCATGCCTGGAAGGCTGTTTCCAGATGTGCTTCATCAGGTTGCACTGCCCAAGCGGCTCCACAAGGTCAACCAAATGGTGACCAAAGACTCTCAAGGGTCTTCCTGACCTTGTGCTAATGGGAGGTAAATTCTCCCACAGGTACTTTTCTGCTTCCATTTTAAAGTATTCCTAGGAGCACATCTTGACATCAAGATTTTAGATAGTCAAAATTAGGTGTAAAATGAATCCCTGAAGTATAGAAGACATTCTCAAATGTCATTGATTCCCAAAAAGTTCATCTGCTGTGCAAGCATGCCTCAAACCTAAAAAGCAGACAATGCTTCAGAAATACCCATTTCTCCCTCTCTAAATTTCAGAACAAAGAGGGGAAAAGAAATTACTCTGCCAGTAAAAGAAATGTTCACAAAATAAATAATTCTTTCTTTGTATTCATCATCAGGTTCTGATGGTACATGTAATTTGTGACTCAGATTTTTAAAAATTATCCCATAGACTACTATATTTCATGAAAGGCTCTTGACTGCAGTGATTACTGAACGTTGTTTTCCCCATAGCTGACTGCTTTTTACTAAGGAATTTCCAGTGGGAACGTAGTCCCATTCATGCAAAATACTTCCCATCCATGATAGTGCTGTTTCTCTGAACCTTTTAGTGGTTGTATGACAGCCATGTGTATTTGCAACTGCTTGTGTAAGGAAGCTGTGCCCTGAGAATATGCTTCAAGTACTGTGTTGATGTAATGTAGAATTAGAATATAGAATCATGCAGTCATAGAATGGTTTGGGTTGGAAGGGACCTTAAACATCATCTCATTCCAACCCCCCTGATATGGACAGGAACACTTCCCACTAGACCAGGTTTCTCAAAGCCCCATCTAGCCTAGTCTTGAACACTCTAAGGGGTAAGGCATCCACAGCTTCTCTGGGCTACCTATTCCGGTGCCTCACCACTCCCACAGGGAGATTTTTTTCCTAATATCTAATCTAAATCTACCCTCTTCCAGTTTGAAGCCATTCCCCTTGTTCTGTCACTACAGCTCCTGATGAACTGTATGAGATGATTGCAAGGGTGATGACTCCTGATGAGAGCCATCTCCCTTGCAATCACCTGTGCCTCTGCAAAACTCTGGGAAGGGTTTCCTTGGCAATCACAGAGTCAGATCCAAATGCATAAGTCAATGAGAGGTTACCACAGATATGCTCCTGTACTGCAGTGTAGGCTGTATAAGCTCTTGTGCTGTGGATGGTGGGGTATTCTCTTACACTTTCTGTCTGTTCCTTTAATTGCTATCAAGGCTATCAAGGGAATTGGGGGGTTTTTGCAACTTTAAAAGCCCATGACCTTACATTTGGAAACGAGCTTGCGAAGCGTTGCCAAATGAATAGCAAAGGGCCACACCCAGCAGCAAAATCATTTGCCCAAAATGTTAACTGAGCTCTGCAACAAGATGCAAAATTTGGTTCTGTCCTAGGGCACAGGGACCAGCATGGGGAGGAAGAGCAAGGTATCTGATTCTCACTGAGGGCACAAGTCCAGAAAGAAGCCTTGGGGAAGTTTTCATCTTTCAGAGACTGAAAATAAAAAAAAAATACAATACAATAACTGTTGAATAAAATTCAGTGTTCAAATTTCAGCCCTCGTGTATACCTTCAGTTTTCAGGTGAGATATTTATGCTAAAGATTTCCCTTTGTATCCTTTCTCCTCTAAGAAATCCTAGTCTAAAGGTGGAGAAGCTCTGTAATGTGTTTTGTACAGGTTTTGCTTCACCTTCATTCTTTTCATTTTTTTTCCTTTCCCCATTTCTCTTTGTAGTGCTGCAACATTTTTAATGCATCTAAAACTGAAAAGCTTCTCAAGCCAAGACATACAGTTAATGCAAAAAGAAAAACAAAATATTGAAGGAAAATATTCTAAAAATTAACGTACCCCGTGCTGCTCAGTAGACTGGAAGTTTAGAGAGTAAAGGCATGCTTTAAGCATTTAGAGTGAGTTTAAGATCCTAATCCCTGAACTATAAAACCACTGCATTTTAAAATACAGTTAATATAAAGAAGGAGGAGCCTGTGGGGCCTTTTATACAACTAAAGCAAGTCATGAATGCATTCTGCAGAATCAGGATATAAACATTTTCTTTCATTTATATCAACACACAAAGTCTGAGGGTGCATTGCCCTCTCTTGCTTTCACATACAGATACATTTAATTTCATTGCGAAGATGATACATTTGATATTTACAAACTAAAATGAGAATTTGTCCCCATCCTTTTTTCAGTTGCATTTAACTTTCTTGAGCCTTGCTGTACACACTGAAATCATACATGCAAAGACCTAGAAATGCTGTTTTGACAGTTTTCCCTAATGGAGTCTAATCTGAAAAAGTGGGTTGGTCATAGGAAAGAAGCTCTAGAAACTAAAACAGGGTTTGATGAGCTACTGTAACTGAAATATAGCTGATTCAGTGCTTCAGTTGTGAGGATTGTAGTTAAACCTACATATTCTGACTTTCCATGTCAAATTGTGTTAGTCAACTCTGTACATGTTGACTAAATGTACTTGCTGACTAAATGCTTATACCTTTTAGTATAGTGATCATGCTTGCACACAAACCACTCTCTTCTTTTTTTTTTAATTTTAAAGTGACATTCATTCAAAATGTTTTAAAATCCATTTTGAGGAACACTGAGGTTTTTCAGATCACATATTAAACACAGCAAAGAACCGGCTGCTCACCTTCAAGGAAAAATATGCAGAGAGGTCTGCTTGAGAGAAACTGTTAAGAGGTAGTCTGTGAGGAAAAAATCCTGCCTGAATGCCTTCTGCTTGCTGTTTTTAGGAAAAGGGCAGCAATAAGAGATTTCCAAGGTAGTTTCTTATGAGAAAGGAAGAAAATCCTTCAAATCTGCTTCCTTTGAGACAAATCAGTTTGTCCTTTTTAACATAAGCTGGGAGCGTGAATTAAATCTCAGACTTTGACTAAAACTTTATTCACTCTTAAAGGTTCAACTCTTTCTCACATATATTTTTCCTGTTTTTTTAGTAAAGCCCTTTTTCCTTGTCCAAACACCTATTGAAACTTTGACTTTGTCTCTTTTCAGACAACGAATGTCCATAATCAGCAATAACTTGTTTTATATGTATCGAGCCATGAAAGCTTGTTTGCCATGCAATGTTCTTTATAAATGGAATTTTCCACTGTAGCACAAATTCAGATTTGATTTCTGGGATATCTTTCTGTCACTAAAGTTTCTGCCAGTTACCACGCAGATTTATCACAACTGTGCGTTTCTCAGAATCCTTACTTTTTTGCTGCTTTGAATGTCTCTGATGTCAAAATCACTGCAGCAGCTGCAAACTGTGTGAGCTCCTTAAGTTCCCTTTCACTTTAGTGCATTGGCTGGGACAGATTTGGACCTCAAGGATGTGAAATTGTCCATGCTGTTAGAAGACGGTCAGTAAGATAACAACATGAAGGTTTTATGTGTGCACAAGAAAGTTTTTGTAGAACTGATATATACAAAATTTTTTTATGAGGAAAAAAATTTTGTGATCACAGTGGCAACAGGACAGAGAACGTCAAAACAAATGTGCCCCCAGTTCAACCCCCTTTGACCCACATTACTCAGTAATTATCTGAATGTTAATGTTGAACAATAGCATAACTTGCCTTGCTGCATCCATGTCGGGATTATTTTTAAATTAATGAGAGATGGTTTGAATTAGAGAAACTGGATCTAGAATGGAGTTTAATAAGCAAAAAATGTTGGTAGGTTTAGCCAGGAGTTTGGTTTGGACTGTTACAGAGAGAGGCCACTTGTAAGTCCTGTTATTAAGGTCCTGATTTACTTTCCCAGAGACTGAAGAAGCTGCATTTGGAGCCAAAACCCGCTCACTGTCCTGGAGAAGTTGCTGCCAGGGGCCTGAGTCTGCCTTCAGTCCTTATCCCAGGGGTCTCGTGAGAGGTTGTCAGCACTTGGGAGTCCCTAAACAAGTGGCAGTGGGTGGTGGGTGATAAGTTGTTTCACTCCAGCTCCTTCTCTGAGCTGAGGGACCTCACCTTCCCTCACGCAGGGAATGGGTCACTCCTCAGGGGAAGGCAGGGCTGTGGAATTCTGGAGTTCTTCATTCCCTAGGTTTCTGTGGTTCAACAGATTCTTTGCAAGGCACACAGTGCCCACAGTCTGGGTCAATGTAATACCACAATTTAGGTGCAACAAGCCTTGAAGGGTGAGGCAAAGAAACCAACCCAGAGACCACTGAGCAAAAGTCAGCTTTGAAGGTTTATCCATAGTTTTCAAAACCAGAGGATACTTCAGAAACAATGACAAAATACACAGATGGAAAAAAGTTACATAAAACCTGAAACACAAAAGCTCATTTTAAAAAGATTTTTGTATTTTTCAGAACAATTTGCACTAAAATAGCAACTCCTAAAAAAAAAAAGGTTATTTTTAACTTGCTTTTCAATTTGCTATTTTCAGTCTCTGTAATTCTGGTGATCTCAGCAAATAAACATTTACTGTGCTCTGTTCACTTCTTTTTTATTCAGCTTTTTCTTCCTACTCCCTCAGATTAACTTGTAGAATGGAGAATATAAACGTCACCTGAATACTTCAGTACCAGATTAATTCAAACTGCCCCATTGGCAGATTGCACTAACCTGGCTGACAGTGCACTCAAATGGAGGAGTCCTCACTGCCTTCTGCAGATTTTCCTGGGAAAATAGTCATTGGTAGCAGAAGACAGGAACATCTCCAACCATCACAACTGTTTGCTGATAGATGGGTGTCTATGGCCTCTGAATCATGGGGAAAGAATTAATTATGGAGAGAGTTTATGGTGAGGAAAGGACCCAATGTCTGTGCTGTGGGACTCTGGGATGCTTAATTTCCCAACTGCTAGAAGAGTTACTGCAGAACTGTTCATTTTTTAGGTAGTCATCAATGAAACTGAATTCCCCCTCATCTCCCACATGGTTCTACAAGCCAAACCTGTAAGATTCAGGGGTTTTCTCTGGATGAGTTGCTGAGAGATTTCTCCCTTATGAATCACATTTTATTTGGACTTTCACAGTTGCCAGCAATTTGGATTTTCTCCCCTACAGCTTCTTCTGTGAAGACTAATCAACACAGTGAAATTATTTGTTTGTAGCATATTACTTATTCGTGAGGTTTGTTCTTGCTTACACATCTGCATACTGTGATTCTAAGACAGATACAGTAAAATTTTTAAATTTAATGAAGTACCAGTATTTCATTTAAGCTGGTTACATAGCAAAGATGCAGGTTTTAAAGGTTAACACCTTTAAAATATCTCAGTTTGGTTTGAAACATTAAAAATAGCTATATCACATTCTCTTCCTTTCATTCATGATCCAGTCTGTTGCTAAGAAACCCTTCCTCAGGTGGCTTTGAACCTTCTCAGCATTCTCATCTATAGCTATACTACCTTGTCAAGCCATAGGATACTGATGCTGCCTTGCTGGAATTTATGTTCCTTGCTGAAAGCAGTGAAGCCATTGTGCAGATAAGATGCTAATTCATTGGTGTTTCAAAGCATTATGCTTTCCTCTTCAATATTTCTTGTCTCATGTCTTTTTAAGTGTATCATTAAAGGTGCTGTGTAGTGAAAAAGTGTGCACAAGACAGAGGCAATCATGAAATGCTTCAATTTGTTCTGGACCCTCCCTTTTTGTGGCTTGGGCTTGTGCCATAAACAAAAAAACCTCTTCATATCCTCAGATGTGTACCTTCCATCGAGCTCTCTGTAGACTTCAACATGACAGTCTATTTCCTTGCTGCAAACCAAAATGTTTGGTGGAGGGGTTTTTCTTCCTTTTTTTTTCATGCTTCAAATAAAGCATGTTTCGGGATAGTGGCAGTGACACAAATTGCAGCCAGACTGTCAGAGGGAATGGTTTCTTTTAAATATCGTTTCACAGAATTTAAGTTCAACATATTCAAACTGGTAGCTGTTGACTGACAGCCTCAGAAATAGGTTATGCTGAACACTGCATTCTTAGCTGCACATGGAATACTATATAAAAGTAACCTATATACATATACATGTGCATTTAAGTGAATGTATAGAATGTTTATTTATTCAGAAAGCACATCCATAGCGTGTGTAATGCCATCATCACTTTAATCATCGCTTTTTTTGTCAATTTTAACATCTGATAAACATTGTAAAGTTAAGCCCATATTGAACTAGAAATAACTCTGAGGGAATATTTATGAATTGTCAAGTTAGAGTTTGTTTTTCAAATTAGTGAACTTCAAATCAGTTCCAAAAGAAAGCAGTCATGGAGGGAAAGCTCTCCACTAGGAAAAATTAAGTCACAGGAACTGGATGATAATTTCAGAGGAAAAATAAATCTGACCATTATACTATGAAGTTGCCTTATTAACTCTCTTTGTGCTCTGAAATTTTCCTTTCTCTTCCTTCATTGTCCCAATAGATGTCTTTTCCTCTAATTCCTTTAAAGTTTTATACTTTGATATGGATGTATGTTTGTATTGCTATATTTCTGACTGAAGCATATGCTCATCTAAAGCTACCTGAGGAATAGCATTTGTATGTTTTGCATTTGTTAATATTGGGTCATACCCTCACCAGGTGGAAAATGCCACAGCTTCTTTGACTTCAAGAGAACTGTGCCAGGTGATGATTTTTTTTCCCGTTGTTTCTTTCACCTGGATTTTGAGTACTTCTGAAAAACATACCAATCTCTGAACATGAGTTTCAAAAGTACAATAGAATCAATATTTTTTTAAAATGTGTAAGTTTCTGAATATGCCAAAGAAATCTCAGACCAGTAAGCCCTAATATTTACTGCTCCTTCAAACTGCAAGTTATACAACTTTCCTGTCCAGCATGATAGTTCTTTGTCTGAAAGGTTGAGGCAGGTTTGAAAATATGCTTGTCTTGCCATATTGTGTTTTTATTTTCAGAGCGCTAATGTGGACAAAGAAAATAAAGAAAACTGTAGAACAAAGTTAGCTTGGATTTCCTGTGACCTTGAGGTATTTGGTGAAAATGTCTGTGATTTAAAAATTGAATAACAGACAAATAATTTGAGGTTGCTCTTATAGCTATATTTAATACTAGGAAAAGGTCAAAACTTTATGAAGTTTAGCCATGAAAGTCTCACTTCATTTGCCAAAAAAACTGTTGCCAAAGGTAACTCAGTATCTACAAACATTCAAATTAAAAGATAGATGAAGTTTTAAAATTCCAAGATTTTCTCTTGGGTGAATAGATAAAGAATATTGTTTAAAGGATGGGAATGTCACTTAATCTGAGCGATGGGTTGAAGAATTAACTTCAGCCAGAAAGACTGTATCTGAAACCAAACTTTGCAAGAAGTTTCTGGATATTGTGGCTCAGCTAATTATTTAGAGACACTTCTGTCACGAAAGTTAAATCCAAATGAATGATGTCCCAAAGCTTTTGAGAGGAAGAGAAAGAAAGATGGAAGTGGAGCAGAATCTGACTCAGCTTTTTGTATTTTCTCTACCAATCAAGCATTTTTGATAGAGTCAACAGTTCCTCTGTCACATTCTATAGAGGTTTTCTATTAAAAGAAAAACATTTAGCAAATACTTTTCTTCTTTAGAAGGGAGGAAATGTTTTACCGTGCTCTCCAGCTATTGCTTCTTTTTGCTGAAGTATGTGTTAACATTATACTCTGCTTGATTATCTATTCACCATTTCTCAATAGGGTTTTCTATCTAAGACAGAAACGCAGTTGATGCAGGAACACACATTAGGACGTGACCTGGCCCAACCCCCTGCTCAGAACAGGGTCAGCCAGAGCAGGTTGCTCAGGGACGTGTCCAGTCAACTTTGGAATATCTTCAGGGATGGAGACTCCACAGCCCCTCAGGGCAACCTCTACTAGTGTTTGACCAACCTTGTGTCGAGTCTGGCTGAGATGGAGCCAAGTTTCCCCACAGCAGCCCTCACAATGCTTTGCACTGGCAGGCACAAAGGTGTTGAGAACTCACCAGTGCATTTGTTCAGCATCAAGGCCGTTTGTCCAACATTACGCACACATCCCATTAGGCTGGGGATGGGCAAGATCTTGAGGGGGCACAGGGCCAGGACAGATGACCCAAGCCAATGAAGGGGATATTCCATGCTCTATGATGACTTCCCAGCAAACAAAAGCTAAGAGAAAGGAGGAGTAGGACAGAGGGGGGATTGCACCAGTTCTTACATTTTTCTTTGGGAGCAACAACAATGCTTACTGAGGCCCTACTTCCCAGGCAGTGCCTGGACATTGCCTGCCAATGGGAAGTAGAGAATAAATCTTTTTTTTGCATTTGCTTCCATGTGGCCTTTGCTTTTACTTCATTAAATTGCCTCTCTCTTGACCAACAAGTTCTTTTTTATCTTGTTTTCTTCCCCCCATCCTGCTAAGGAAGGCAATGATAGAGTTGACCTGACGTCCCACCAAGGTCAATCCACTACACCCCCCCCTTGTAAAAGTGTTTTCTTTAGTTTTCTGTATTTCAATTTGGGCCAGTTGTCTCTTCTCAGGTTAGCCTAATGACAGGACAAGATTCTGGCTCCATCTTCGTTGCTCCACCCATCAGTTATTTATACATATTGATCAGATATACACTGAGCCTTCTCTGCTCCAGGCTGGAGAGTCTCAGCTCTCTCTAAATTCGTTCTGACTCCTCCCAATCACCTTCTTGACTTTCATATGTTTGGAAATGGTTTCCAGTATTGTTTGCCCCACCACCTTCCTAGGAATCAAGGTGACGCTGACCAGCCTGTAGTGCTCTGAATGCTCCATCAGCCTCTTCTTGAAAACAGGGATGTCATTTGCTTTTTTCCAGTCCTCAGGAACTTTCCTCACTTGCCACAAGCTTTCATAGTTGACTGGCAGTGGTCTCACAGCAACACGGACCATCTCCCTTAGCAGTCATGGGGTGCATCCCATCTAGTCCCAGGGAACTGTGTACATCCAGGTTGTTTATATGTTCCCTAACCTGATCCTCCTCCAAAGGTAAGTCTTACTTGCTCCAGAATTCCATCAGGTCTCAGGGGCCTGGAATTTCTGACAGCAAATTTTGTCTGTAGAGACCGAGGTGAAGAAGGCATTGAGCACCACAGCCTTTTTCTTGTTCTCTGTCACCCCATTCCCTGCCCCATTCAGCAGTGACTCCATGGTTTCCCTGGTCTTCCTTTTGTTGTTGAAGTATCTGAGGAAGCCCTTTTCATTGCCATCCATGTTACTTGCCAGATTCTAATCCAGGTGGATTATGACTTTAATAAACCCATCCTGGAGAGGTCTGACAGTGTCTCTATGTTCCTCCCAGGTCACCTGACCTTGTTTCCACCTCTTGATCCTTCCTTTTTATGTTTGGATCTTGTCAGCAGTTCCTTGCTCATCCATACAGGCCTCCTGCCACTTTTGCTTGGCTTCCTCCTGCACATGTAGATGGATCATCCTTGGGCTTGGAGAAGGTGATACTTGGAAATCAAAAATTTCTTCTTCTCCCCTCTTCTCCAGGTATGCTTTGAAGTCAAACCCTCAACAGATCAGTGTCTAGTCTCCTGCAATACAGGCTTGCAATACTAATTTTTGTCATGCTCCCTCCTCTTAGGATCCTAAACTCCAGCATCTCACGGTCAGCAAAGATGAAATTGCACCTATGAGAAATCACAACCCTCTGATTAAATGAGAAAGTAGAACCTAAATCTGACCTATCTGTGTGACAGAACATGTTTAAGTTTTTTGAAAAGAATTGTAATGGGAGATCTGGTCTTTTAAAACTATGAGATCTGGTCTTTTAAAACTTCAGGGCCAACATTATAATGTTTTCGGAATTTGTTTTTTATAAATTATTTAAGGGCAGGAGGTGAGGTTGAATGGGGAGGAAAAGGTTTCAGAGAAGTCATAGGGGAGCAGTAACAAATCGGGGTGTCCAGAGGCCAAACCACAGACCAGGTCGTGTGTGAGCCAGCTCTGTGCTCTCTGCAGTCCTCACAGGGAAGAAATGATCCCCATTTCAGGTACTTCCCACCCATTCTCTCACTGAGTCCACAAAAGCCAGATTCTCAAGGGGTGTAACAGGAGAGCACAGGACTAGGACAAGTAGGGAAACAGAGACCTCTGCAGTCTTGCCTTTTCCCAGACTGAGAGAGGTCAAGTAAGATGCAGTACAGACAGGTCTGTACTGAACTTTCTCTTATTTTATTTCGCTTTTTTAGCAGCTTAGAGACAGAACCATCTGGAGAATACCTGAACTAATTTTGATGGAGATTTGGTTAAAAACAGAACTGCTTTTCTAAAAAGATGGACTGCAGGAGGGGTGCAGGTTACTTTCTATTTACATGCCATTGAAAAACTCTTGGTATGGAGTGCTACAATAATTCATTTATAGACTTAAGAATTTATGTTAAAAGACTTCTTTGGTTTTGGTTTATGTAGCAGGTTCTTTATAACACATTGACAAGTAATTTTCCACTTAGAATAAGAGTTGTATTTCAACTCAGAAAGACACTCTTGAGAACAGAAAGCAAAATTGTGAGTGGGGCATATAAAAATGATGCTAAAACTAACAGTTCCACTACAGAAAAAAAATGCTAGGGGATTTTTCAAGAAGATTTTGCAAAGAAATAGGTCCATTGTAAACTTGTTTTGATTTGTTTTTATAGCACTGTTGCCAAAAACAACATCAAAAAGTGCTGGAAAGGCCTTGTTAAATCAATTTAGCGCATTCCTCAAATCCCTGCCAGTGCAGGATTATTCCTCAGAGTGCATTCTCCACTGTCTTGTCCAAGCTTAACTGCACATGACTCAAGCAATGGGTTTCCACCACCTCTCTTGGGAGATATTTCTACAGTATAATAGACCTCATTATAAGGAAATTTTGCTAACTGTTCCTTCAGTCAGTTTTAATCCATTAATCTTACTGACATGCTACTGAATCACCGTAACCAGTACATCTTTCCTGCTGGTTTTCTGCTCTTCAGTTATTTGTAGATGACCAGAGCACCCTCTCTTTCCTCCTAGTCATCACTGAGCTTAGGGAGCCTACCAGGATTTAGAACCTTTTCTTTTTCACTATTCTGTACAGGAGAGTTTCTGCAGTTATTGCCATTGCTTTGCCAGTTTGTCGACTTTGATATCTCAGTTCTTTTCCTTCCCATTTCTATTCTTGTCTCATTTCACCTGCAAGGGACCAGTATCAGATTTCAATTACAGCAACGAGTATTTCTGATTAGTTCAGTCAACTTTTCTCTTTCCTGTTGAAGAGGGCTGTTAAGACATCTATAATGTGTTCTAGAAGACTGAGACAGGTTGGCATTTCGCTTGCAAAATGTTCTAACCGTTGGCAGAAATAAGGGTTATTATTAAAAATAAAATGTCATTTAATATTTTACATTTCACGATTTCACATTTCAAGTACCATTAATTATTTTCTGTTGCAGGACACCATGAATTAAACTATGAATAAAAACTTCTTTCTACCTGGATCTAAAATGTTCTCTCATCACTTAATTTTTGGGTTACAGTGTGTAGCCAGTCCCACACAGGGACTCTTCTGTGGGTTTTGTCAGGCTTGGAGGGGTAGGAAGAGACCATAACAACTAAGCAATAATTCGGTTTTTTCTGTGCTGCAATAGGACACTCTCAGGAGACATGTTCAGAGACCTGTTCATTAAAGGATGGCTCAGGTTTTCTCAGACATTTTTTTGTCCAAAAACCTTCTGTATGTTCCAAAAATGAACCTGGCTCGGTTCAGGATTCAGCAACCAATTTAAGCACGGTAGAGAATGTGCATGGCTTACATTTGCATAGATTTTTCTCATTCACCCCTTAGAAATCATATATATGTGACGTCTCTCATTGAATCTGTTCTCTCACTTTTCTTTCAGTCATCATCTTGACACTCACTGCAACTCTCATGTGAAAGGCATTTTGTTTCTTTGTAAAAATCTGTGAAATTATATTTTGAATTTAAACTATGTTTGATTTGGGGGTTTTTATGTGTAAAAAGTAATAACAGAATTTATGCAACTTTCACATATATAATGGATCATATAATTACACGAGTTGTTAATTCATAACTGAAATAAAAAAAATGTGGTGGTTTTGCTTTTAATGGAGAGAAACATGGAAAGATAGAGCCTTATTTTCTGCATATGCTGTGCTGTGTTGATCAAGTGGTCTAGTGGAAGATGTCTCTGTCCATGGCAGGGGGTTTGGAACTAAATGATATTTAAGGTCCTTCCAACACAGGCCATTCTATGAGTCTATGAAGTGGACAATTTCTAATGCTTACAGGGCTTTTTCTTCTTCTTCTTCTTCTTTTTTTTTTAATGTAAAGGGCTGCACTGAAAAGAGAGGAGCCAAGCAAAGGAGAAATTATTATATGCTTCTCAGCAATGCAATGAAATAACACTGGGATGACAGCATTTGGGTGGACAATGCAATTGAGAAGGGAAACCTGCTCAGTTATCTGATTTGTGGACTATGATTTGCAATCTATAGAGACAATGTTTTCCATATACTACACCTTCCTTTTGTTTCTGGCAACTACCTGACCTTTCATAAGTGTTAAAGCCCCATGAACTTCATGTGTATCTCTTCCTTATGGGGTCCTGCAAAGGAGAACAGGATGATCATGAACAGGAGATGACCTGATAATAGGGGGTGTGAAGCCGTTTTGCTGTTGGATTATGAGACTTAGTCTGAAAAACATAGAGAGGATATTTTCTAGTCTTTTCTCTCACAACAAATATTTGCCATGTTCATGTGCTTATTCTTAAATGTTTCAACCAGGGGAACTTTTAACAGTTCTCTTGAAGGATTTTCTATAATGCAGTAAATTCAAGGTGCTCATTTTTAATTTTATCCCATTTTAATTTACAAGTAACTTTTGAAGTCCTCATTACTTCATTTTCTCCTTCATCTTCTGTTATTATTTAAATGTGTTTTGTTGCCTTTTTTTATTCCTTGTCCTACCCCATTCTCATTTCCTAACTCTGTAGGTTCATGACCTAGAGAGCACACAACCCTACTAATTCTGAATCTTTTTACCCTCCAAGGACCCTGTGGAGCTCAGAAGGGGTTTCTGGAGAAATGAAGATTAGTTCACAAGGATACATCTGCAGACTCAGTACCTTGACTGTAAGATTTTTTGGGGCAATGTCTATGTCTTTTGTTTAATTATAGTATTAAGCAACACACAGTGCTTTATAAGCATGAAAAAGTATTGTGAATCTTTAGTCAGAACTGTTAATCACAGCTTTTAAATGTGTTTATACAGAAACAGGCCACTTTCAACAGTGTTTTAAATCTCTTACACCCTCACTAGTTTTAATAGAAATAGGAGAGAATAGGGTAAGAATAAAACAAGTTGGAATTTGTGTCCAGAGAAAAAAATCCGGGTCTGGCATTTGAGACTACCATTAAAAAACACCAGTTCCGTTAAGACTGACAAATTTGCTGAAAATTTGCCTTGTAAAATTTACAAAGAGGAAGAGATGATAGAAATATAAGCAGTTTTTCACAGCTGTCAGTCTCAAAAGCAGTATCACTGACACAGCCTCTGAGAGATGTGTCAAAGTGAAGAAGAGGTGAAAGAAGGGCATCCGTGGCTTGACGAAGCACTTTAATCAAGTCAAAGATGGAAGCAATTTCAATTGCTGCTTGTTATTATGATGCATATGATTTCCCTGGATGCTAAAGATCCAGAGTGGGTCCGATTTTTATTAGTCACTCTGTAAACTTTTAGAAAGACACTGAAAGGAGAAACTTCACCAATTGTATATAATTGCTGGACAGGAAAAAATATGTCCCTGGACTATTTGCAGTCATGTTACCTGGGCTGCAGTACATTCATTTTGATAACTTGGACTCAGTGAATCTTCTTAAGCCTACTTTTTACTCTATTAATTCCATAGATTTCCTTAATGTTTACCACTTCCATTAACCTCATGACAACAGACGAGTTGACTCTCTTCCTCTGGATTTACATGGATTGATATCACTCTTTTAACCTCCTGTAACTAAGTATAATTGGAGAATTACCATCTCCAATGTCATAACAGTTTGTAACCAACTATGATCTTTATTTTATTCTCCTTATCAGTTATTCTGAATTATCCTGCCCTCTCCTCTCCCCAGATTTTAAAAAAGGCTCTCATAAAAGAGGTAAGCTACTGAAATATGTAGCTCCCAGAACTTTAAAACAGTTGATTGGAGTGCTATTATCTTGTGGAGATATGTGGGTTATGTGGAAGGAAATTATCTTGGAGTCTAAATCCTACTATTTTAAGGAAGTTATAAATGATAAAGGGTCACAGTATTTGATCTATTTAAGGAAAAGCAGTAGTGGTTTCACTTCAGTTTCATTACTCCTAATTTCTTATGCAAGGAAGCATAGTTTTACCTAACATTTGAAGTTTTTAAAATTATTTTTCTCATGTAATTGATCACCTCTATTTTTGTCCCACTGCTAGGTTTGGATTACTTTATCTGACACAAACACTTACAGCCCAGCTCTGCCTTCAGATAGACAGGCACAATTCCCAGTGAAGTCAGTCAGGAGCTGCTTTTGGATATTTGAGAGAGATTTTGGGGCCTTTAGCCTTAATTCAAACAAATATGTCATAAATAATTTTTAAATTATATTAGCAAAGGACTGGCATTTTCCCGGTGCAGTTGATTCTGTTCTGTATCTATTACTAATTTTTTCAGGAAATGTTTACAAGTGGAGTAACATATCATATCTGATTAGCTGAACTGTAACCATGAAAGAAAACTAGCTTGGAATTAGGTAGCAGAGACTGAAAATGCCTTTAGGAATTCAATCAAATTTATGCCCTAGTATGTGGAGAGAAATTTAGCTTTAAAATTTGTGCCACACATAATAAATCCAATTAAATTTTCAAAGACCCCTTTGTTTAGCATAGGGTTTAAATATAGCATAACCTATTTCTTCCTCTACCTAAAAAAAAAAAATGTAAATTATTCATGTTACCTGTATTCAGTGACCTGTAGAGGAACCTTCCCAAACCACAAATGACCTGCTACAGCACAAGTTCATTTCTAGGCTGTGTGCACAGTGTCTAAATTAATCTTTCAGAGCCATAATTACAGGTGATGTTACATTTAGTTTGGCTGCAGCAGGTGATGTGTTGGTAAATATGACATCCTGATCAGTCCGAGAGAAATCCTTAAATTTGAGCTTTCTGACATTAAGAATCAAAAGCCCTAAAAGTCATGTTTGTATTCCTTGGGACAGATTCACAGAGCAATTCTGTGGTGCTCACCTCTGGTGTTTAGGATCTATTTTAGTTACTCTCATAAGATTCTTCTGTTTTTCATAACATACAATACTAATATATTCCCAGAGGTTCAAATAATTTTCTCCTACTTGCCACTTACCTCCTTAAAAGACATTTCTCTTTTATAATTTAAATTCTCGAATTTTCACAAGCTCGATTCCTGAGAAAAGAAAATAAAATCCCTCCCATGTTTGTTTACTCTATGGGACAAAAGGAAGATTGGTTGATTCCCTTTTTTTGACTTTAATATATGTGAAAAAAAACTCCATAGGAAGATGAAATTGATAAAACTCTGGATCTTTGTTGACTGACTGGAGACTTTTGGAGGAGTGATAATACCACAGAACTTAGATCTCCTTGGTCGTGTTGCAGTTGCATTCAGAAAAAACTCCAAATTATTTTGATTTAATGACAAAAACCTAAGTTGGACTGTATAAAAGTGGAAATTGTCTACTGTAACTTACTGATTTTACTCTTGCAACCATTTACCTTATTCCTAATTCAATCATTTAATATGATGTGGACCCCCTTCACACTGCCTCAGGTGGCAGCCACGTTCAAGGCCATGAGTAGGACTGTGTTCATGTCCCCATTTCCTCAGTTTCCAATCTATTGCAGGAAAATCTGTTGCATATATGAATCTCTCCCTCTCATCTTCCTCTTCACTGTAAAGCTTTAGCTTCAATTTTAAACAGATCATCCTTTAATTTCTCCATATAGAGCCTGGAACACGTCTAGTTATGCCACACTATTTTAGGGAAGTCTTTATAATATGTTGATGGAATGGATGTAATAATTCTTACACAGGCTTTAAAGACATTGTCATCTTACTCTTCATATCTTTTTATAGCTCTGGAGGAAACAGAACTGCAGATTATTTGTACTACCTGTGGTATTGTGATATATGACTAGTAACAGGAGGAATCTTCACTTTCAGCTGCTAAAGTACCAACTTTTCCAAGTTGCTACATTTTCATTTTAAGCATGCAGGAAACCACATTTGGAAAAGGTCACAATTTGGAGAAGAATTGATCTGCAAGGTAGTGCTTTTGTTAAGTATAGAGCAGCATAATAAAGCTCGCATTTTATATGCTATATGCTAAACATTTTTATTCTGCCCTTCACCTTGCTTCTGCTATAGCAATGAGGGAACTCTATAGTCTGCACCACCATCTTCAACTAGCAGTGAGATAACTGACTGTTTTACAGCTCAACACTCAAAAGCTTTGCTGTTGACTTCTACGCCCTTTCATCATGCCTAGGACACTTGAACATGCAAATCTGTAGCTTGTTATTTGCCAGCTTACTCTGAGTAAAGTCCTCAGATAGCCACCCAGTCTGGAAAATATGTGTCTTATTATAAGATATCAAATTTTAGTGGGTAATTTTTTTTTGAAACCTTAAAATATGAAAGCATTATACTCACTTAGAACACTGCTGATCTGTATCTTCTCATGGGATTGTTAGAGAATACTGGCCACAGGACAGCTTAACCAGAAATCTACCTACCTGCTTGCAATCATGGTATCTCTGTCCTGCTGATATCCAGTTGACAGACTCATGGAATCACTGAATGGTTTGTGTTGGAGGGGACCTTAAAGATCATCTAGTTCCAATCCCACTGCCATGGGCAGGGACACATTCCAGCAGACCAGATTGCTCAGAGCTCCATCCAATCTGGCCTCGAACACTTCCAGGGATGGGGCAGAAACTACTTCCTTGGAAACCTGTGCCAGAGCTCACCACCCTCACAGGGAAGAATTTCTTCCTAATGTCTAATCTAAACCCACTCTCTGTTAGTTTGAAGCCATTCCCCCTTGTCCTGTTACTACAGACCCTTGCAAAAAGTCCTTCTCCATCTTCCTGGTAGGCTCCCTTCAGATACCAGAAGGCTGCAAATATGTCATCCCCAGGCCTTCTCTTTTCCAGGTCGAACAATCTCAGTTGTCTCAGCCTTTCCTCATAGCAGAGGTGCTCCAGCCCTCTCATCAACTTGGTGCCTCCTCTGGACTCGCTCCAACAGCTCCATGTCCTCCCTGTGCTGGGGACCCCAGAGCTGGAGGCAGCACTGCAGGTGGGGTCTCACCAGAGCAGAGCAGAGGGGCAGAATCCCCTCCCTCCCCTGCTGCCCACACTGCTTTGGATGCAGCCCAGGACACGGGGTGGTTCTGGGCTCCCAGTGCTGGGTCATGTCCAGCCTCTCACCCACCAGCACCCCCAAGTCCTTCTCAGCAGGGCTGGTCTGGATCTGTTCATCCCCCAGCCTGGATTGGTACCAGAGTTGCCCTGAACCAGGTGCAGCACCTTGGACTTGGTCTTGTTAGACCCCATGAGATTCCCATGAGCACACTTCTTGAGCTTGTCCAGGCCCCTCTGTGCAGCATTCCATCCTTCAAATGTGAAGTAATGCTGCATTTCAGTACCGCTATGAAGAATTGATTTTTTTTTTTAAGTCTCATTAGGAGACATGACTAGATTCCCATCCCTACCCTTTGTAGTCCATGAGCTGCCTAAGTTGATCAGATCACATGGAAAAAGTACATAAGATTAAATTCCTTAAACAGTGGAGAGTGACAGACAACTGAAAGGAATTGAATTGATCAATCCATCAGAAGGTAAGAGACAAATTCTTCCGTCTTGTTTGTCTTCCTTTTTCCTATGAATATTAATATGTTTAAATGGCAGGAAAAACAGTGTAGAAAGGATAAGAATCAACCCATGCATCAAAACAAAACAGGCAGGGTAACTACAGGTTTCTGGGATCTGGCAAAAGATCCAAGAGTTTCTAAAGGCTTCTGGGGTCTGAACGGATGACTGGAGGATTTTTTACTAATATGTTTGGAAAAGACTCAAGTCACATAGGTGGCCCAATGAGTGTGAGCCATATTGAGAACATTATGAATCCTTATGCTCAGTCTCAGTTGTTTCTTTTATCCTGTATGTTTTGGGGATCTAATAAACGGTGCAGATTGACTGTGGCTTGAGAATTCTGCATGGGTGTCTCAGTCTGCCATTAAAGAAGCCAACTGAATGAAGGGCGGGCATTTTTGGCAAGTGGTAAGATATTTGCTAACTATTTTGCTTGGGCAGCTAATTAGCATCAAAGCACAGCTTATTTAGTAGAATTGTCAATAGTGGGGTGACTGTCCTTATCATAAGCCATTTGCATGGCTCATATATCGTTTGGTCATACGAGACACAAAGGAGAGGCTTGTAGATTTTATCCATACTGATGGGATGCCAAGGTATGCAAAAAAAAGTTATGGTAGCTCTCTGGATCCTTAGTATTAGGTTTCAAAAACCACAGGCAATTCAAACAGCCCTCTGAGAGCAGAGGATTTTTTTTTTCCCCCTTAAGATATCTATTACATTTTTAGTTTGTGTAGCTGTGTAGCTGCCAAAGGAACTATAAAATGTAGCCAAAGGACCTAGTAAGTCAAAAATATCATGTAAGTGCTGTCACAACTCACTTTTTAATTTGTTGTATAAAGTGCAAGTGGTGACTTATTCCACTATTGGAAACTCTCACTTAAGATCTCAAAATTTAGAGCTATGTCTTTCCAAAGCCTTTAGCACTTGACCCAAGACCTCTCCAGTTAAGAAAAGTCAAAGAGAGTGGCAGACCTGAGTTACCATCCTTGGATATCATAAGTCAGGACCCTAAGGTCTGTTAGACATCCAGGTGCCTCCATTGCAGAAATGCCAAGCAGCCCTCCATGACAAACTTTGGACCAGGATCCAGTAGAGGGTTTTGATTTAGAAATTTGATTTAGAGCCCACAAGAAAGATGGAAAAAGACTATTTACAAGAGCATGTAGTGACAGGATGAGGGGGAATACCTTCAGACTGACAGAGAGTGGGTTTAGGACATTAAGAAGGAATTCTTCCCTGTGAGGGTGGAGGCCCTGGAACAGGTTGCCCAGAGAAGTTGTAGATGCCCCATCCCTGGCAGTGTTCAAGGCCAGGTTGGATGGAGCTCTGAGCAAACTGGTCTAGTGGAAGGTGTCCCTGTCCATGGTAGGGGGGTTGGAACCAGATGATCTTTAATGTCCCTTCCAACCCAGGCCATTCCATGATTCCATGAAATTAGCAGATGAGCAGAAGTCAGCGCTGGCCACTGACAGTCCTGCCTTTCAAGTGCTGCTCAGGGAGGGCCACACAGTTGCCTAGCCAAAACTGCAGCTGTTGAAATGCTGTAGATCCTTGACCTTGGACCAACAGAGCTGCTCTGGAGTTCCTTGAGGAGCTGATCCTACCGGGAGGTGAAACTGTAATACAAAGGAACCGGTAGTTACAAAAAAAAAGGAGATTACTACCAGAACACCTATTGATGAAATACTGTTACAGGGATGCTGGCAGCATTTGAAAAGTATTCCCGGTTGTGTTTTTAATAACACTGGCCTACAGAATGAGAATGTGTACTCTGCTGAGCTGTAATAACACTGAGGAATGTCCTAGACCACAAACTGAGCATCGTAAAACTGTTGTTTTCACATTTTCCTAGTAAAATGCCATGGCATTGTAAATCTGTTTTTATTTTATTTGTAATGGCAGAAATGTGTTTATCATAAAATCAAACCCTCTTTCAAACTGTAGGCCATAGGACAGTGATATAATTCATCCTGTTCAGGATCCTGGTTTGCATCACTCCAGTCCAAACCAAAAATTGCAATATGCTACTTAAAATCCCATACTTTCAAAACACACCATAACATGCAGCACACATTCAGGTCTGTGCTGACACTGCAGTTTGTGGCGAGGTAATCAGAAATGTATAAAGCAGTTAAATGACAGTATCTGGAGTAAAGCACAACTATCTGGAATACTTGTGACAGGGGCCAGGTGTGAAATGGCAAACAGAACTGATAAGTCACAGTATAATTAAATGTGCTCAGGTTTCAGCTTATCGAAGCTTCCTTTCAACCAAAGTGCCAAACACTCAAGTACCTATTAATTAAATTTAAAATTATGCTTCATTTTACAAATCATGAGGTTGTAACAATTGAGTTCCTTGAAAAACAGGCCATTTTATTTTGTGATACAAGTATGTGTGAGCACTGCATCTTTACAGTAATATAAATTTGTGTAAATTTGCAAGGAAGAAATTAATGTGATCAGATGTATAAGAGCAGTCTGTAATGGCTCAGTTGTATCAAAATTTCACTCTCAGGTAGAACATTCAGCAATAAAGCACACCAAATCAGAAAAGAGCTACAAACTCATTGTGAATTGCAACATAATGTTCGTTTATAAATTATGACAAAGAAAGCTTATTAGAAGATAATGGAATTCACTGTCACATCCAAATAGAAAGTACTATGCAATAAACTATTATCTTCTCATTTTCTAGTCCTCCTGGTATGATGCCTGAAGAAAAAAGTGTAGAGGTTTGTGGATATAATGTAAATTATGAATGGGGCATTCTGTAATTGTAACAAAATAGAGCCAAAAATGTCTGTATTAATAGACCATTTCGATCTGTGCACTTGATTTTTCACTTGAGAGGGCAGCAGTTTCATCTTATTCCACTTGAGAGGGCCGATCCCTTTATAATAAGTACCCACTCCACTGTGAGGCATTGAATACCAAGATCAAGCACACACTCCTTATGGCTCTGTTGTTCCCTTCTGGGAATCACCTAAACCAATTTGAATGGAGAGGTGAAAGTGGGAGAATCATCCCAAGGGCAAGAGGAAAAGACCAAACACACTCGAGGAGATCAGAAAAGGAGCAAGCTTAACCAGCCTCTGAGCTGAGGCAGCCACTCATGTTTTCATTACCTTCCATTCATCTCGTACAGCCCTGCCAGAAGGATGACACTGCGGGATTTTTTTTTTTTAGAATAAGAGGAGCTCTGATGAGATTGCCTCAGCCCATTTAAGAAGCCAAGCATACAAAATATGATTTAGGATACAAACTGAAACATGCTATGGATACAGAATTTATGATAAAACTACGTTACAGCAGCTCAATCTAAAAGAATCTATGTCCCTCCTTTGTATGAAATATGTTGTACCAAACTCTCAGTGGGGATATGTTTTCAGAGCTCATTCCCTTTCTCAGAGCTACACAAATCTACACCCGGTGAGGATCTTGCCTAATATCGATTGTCTTCATAACATTTCAGCAAGGGATTTAATTCAGGATTAAATGTGTATTTCCTCCCTTAATGCTTCTAGTGCATTCTCTGTGTGCTCTTAAAATATCTATATACAATTGAAACAGAGGTTATGCATTGATCAATACTAGAAAGAGAAAAAAGTGAACAAATCTACTCAGACAAGGTCAATCAAGGTAGTAGATGCAGCTTTCAGTAATAAGGCACGTTTCAAGAGAGTTCAAAATGGTGAGAAAGGCTTCTGAACATTCATGACTTCTAAATCTCTGGGAATGCTTATTCCAAACCCCCTTTAAAATGGGGCATTTCATTATTGAAAGTCTCTAAGCATAGGATACAGTCAAAAAGGCAGACAGCCCTGGGTTGAAGAAGATTGCTAAGGAGTAAATTCAGAATTAGTTGTAAAGGAAAATGAAAATATGTCCTTCAAACTGTGTGTTTCCTTTTTTAAATTTTTTTCAGTCTTTGTGTTATGAAAATATCAGAGGACGTTTCAAAAGGGCACTAGGATGTCAAGGATGATGCTCTGTTTTCCGGTATACAGTCCTGTGAGGAGCAGGGAGTTGGGATTGATGATTCTTATAGGTCCATATCCATTCAAGATAATTATGATTCTACAGTGCTGCATCTCACATGCGTACTTGGATACGTTGGTGACATCTCTTTCCTTCTCCTTTTTTAACTCTCTGAGCATTCAAATCTATTTTTTTTTCTTCCTGAAAAATTAATTACAATGTTTGGCAACTGTGGCTATACAGGAGTTTGCCAGCTGTTAGAGGTCTCTCCTTCATTTACTATTTATGTTCTTTTCTGTGCCCAAACAAAAAACTCTTTCCTATCTCATCCGTTGAATTGATTGGGAAAGCCCTTTCTTCTGGAAAGTCCATGAGAAATTTTTCAGAAAAATTGATGCAATCAGCAAACACCCCATCAGCCCCTATGTCTTCTATCCTTTGTAATATTCCCTTTTGGGCACAGCAGCTCTAGAGAATTCTAAGTATAAAAAGCTACACGGGACACCTCTCCACAGTCTTTCAGTCTCTTCCTCAGCAGAATACACACCATTATTTTGAAAACATTGCCTTGGTTTCTCCTCATGTCTCTCTCATGGGATTGAAAGCTTTGGCCATGTTTATTCATTCTTGTCCCTTGGGGAAGCACATAATAGTATGTCTGCTTTACTTATAGTTTTGGGGGAAAAGGTTCACTGCTCTGATGTTCCATGGGACAACTGTCCCATTGTTCTCTCCTGCTGGATGCAACCAGTTCCCCATCCATTATTGAATCTCCAGGGACCACTGCAGTACAAATAATGTATAAATTCTGTGAAGAAATCCTTCTCTTCTGGAGAAAGAAGGATATTAAATCTGTCAATAAAGTGTTTCCTTATCACAGTAGGTAAATTTAGATGGATACAATTCACATTACTGGAGTTTAACTTAGCTAGAACTGGTATTGCACAGAAGAGTACCAGCCTCAAAGTTTCTGTGTCTGTTTTAAACTTCTCTTTATTTATGGTTTGGTCAACAACCGCTTGTTTAAGTCTGGTGTGGTGTGACTGTCTCCTAATATTTACAAGAAACTATGGCTGAGGGATGTGATTATGCTTAATGTACACTGCCCTTAATATATGGTCAGTGTTCTAGGTAGTGGAAGGGTGCTAGGAAGCCTGTACTTAACCACTTTCTTTAACATGAATTATACAGTGTTGTGGCAGTCTAAATTATAAAAAAAAAGACATTTCAAATGAATCTCAGTTGCTGTGTTTTATTTTGGACTAAAAAAGAGAATTATTAAAGGAGATGCTTCTGTGATTCAACATTCCTCAAATTAAAAAAGAGAGAGAGAGAAAGAAAGAGACAGAGAATGAGAGAGAGAAAAAGCAGGAAATCAATAAAGCCAGGAAGAAAAAACAGTAAGCAAGCAAGCAAGAACTGCCTGTTAGCCCAGAAACAAAGACTTTCTGCAAAATGGAATCATAAGCAGAGAGGCTGCTAAGAAAAAATATTTATATCTAAAGAAAATGTTTGATAGCTTTAAAATACGAGTGAGCACAAGCTAAACAGGGATTAAAATATTAAGTCTTCTGTTACAGAATGGAAGCTAATACTAATCAATATTTTGTGGGAGAAAAAAAAAAGTAGAATAGCATATAAATAAGGAAATCTGGGGTTTTTTCTCCCTTCCTAGGGCTAGTCTGAAGTTTACTATTTCAAAAGAATTCAATAAAGAAATCTAACTGTAAAATCAGCTGTAAATAAAGAGTTTTGGAAAGGGAGGAAAATTGAAACTGTAGATGGATCTATATCAGAGATATTCTCTCTAATCTTATGGATCTGAATTTCTTCACTCAACAACATCCACAGGAGAGTGGTTTTCACATTTTAAAAATGTAGTCATACCTTTGGAGACTAATTGCATCTCACTTTTTGTTTTGATTCTATGCTGAATTTTCATCATCTCTGTGAACTATGTACTCCTCCCATTGGCAAACTTCCATCTCATCATCTTAATATCATTTTTTCCTATCCTTTATTTAAACTTGATTCAAGGTACACTCTGATACATGTAGGCAAATAGTTATATTCATAAAGATCATGGGGAACACTCAATGGAACTAGTGTTAGGGATTAACTATTTGAGTGAAGTATTTGAAATGGGAAGGACTCTGCCTAAAAGCCAGCCTTTATTGCTCCCTAAAGAGCAACAGTTTCCATATGCCAGGGAGAATTCCAAGTGCAAAAGCTCAGAGTTCAGCCTGAGTTTTGTAATGGTGTCCCCTTTCCCTTTGGGTTCAAGAGGAACCAGATCATTAGATCTCACTTCTTCCTCAGCTGTTTAGAATGAAAGACTCAAATCATGGTTCTGTTATTTTGTGCTTTTCATCCAGCTTCTCTATATACATTTTAATTTCATTAGGTTACATCTGCTTAAAGGAGAAGAAATCTGGATTGTACTTCAAATTTTGTTGGCTGACACTTCACTGCTATAATGGAACATGACTCATGGCATGTTTCAGCCAACAGCTTTAACTATGTACATGAGAGCTGTCTTTAACACATATTGTGCCCACTACGTTTTTCAGGGTCTTATCTTTTCTGCTCTTACTGTTATTTTTCTTTATAGTTAACAAATTGAAAAAATAAAAGAAGATAATGACATTGCAAACACGTTGAGCAAGATGTTATGTAGGTTTCTGCTCATTGCCATCCAATGCCAACCTTTTCCTGTGCTCAAACTGTTTTATAACTCAAATCATGATGAAATGCACAATGTAAATACAAGAGAAAAGTTTGGAGAAATAAGCCTATTATTACAGCGTGGCTTCATATTGCAAACAATTACTGAGAAGAACAATTTTACTTATTCCAGTGACACAATTTTAAATTAATAGACACTAGTCAAAAACTGTTTAAAAGCTGCAGAATCTGAACCTTTTCCAACAAAGTTTATTATTTGTAACATAACTTTCCATAAATCAACAAAATGTGTAAATAATGAAACTAAATAATTTGGCATTTGACAGAAATACAAAAATATTTTTAAGAAAAATGGAAAAATTTGGCTCTGCAGTCTTCGGATTTCTCCATTTCTTCACATTTTTTGTCATCTAAATTGTTGCTGTTGATTGATATCTAGTTGGGGTTTTTTTGGTTTTTTTCTCCATCCTGACTGTGATTTCTTACAATTTCCACCAATACTGTCACTGCCTGAGTAGGTCACCGGAAAACTTATTTTTGAGAATTCTTTGCTCATAGTTTGGTTGTGAGTAGCTTACACTATTAGATAAGCCCTTTTGATGCAAAATGAGTCACATGAGAGGAATCTCGACACTGATTAGACACAAATAATCCATAAAAATTTATTTTGATAAGATCACAGAATAGTTTGGGTTGGAAGAAACCTCGGCAGGTCACATGGTCAAAACCCTGCTGAAATATTTTTATGCTCAAACACTGATTGCAATGCAGCTTTCATGACTACACATTTTAAAATCTTTTACAAACATATCTGCAATACATTCTTGATGATGACACATGTTGGCAGTATCAAAATTCAAAATATAGAATTTAAACAATTGTATAAATGTTTGTGTAAAATACATTTTCATATTTCTTTAGCTCTAGTTACAGTCTTACTTTTTTTCTCTAAAATGTGAAAACTTTTTGTTAAAAAAAAAACTATTCTGGATGGTGAGCTCTGTGTCAGAATAGTAAAATCATTTTTCCTTGAAAAGCGAGATTAAAAATGTATCAAAATACAGAAAGGCTATGCTGACCTGAGCAGTAATAAGTACAAAACAACTGATTAGTTCATTTCTGGTTATGCTCCATTTAGCTGTTTTCTGCTTGAACCAGCTTTGAAGAACTGCACGAACATGAAAATTCCTGAGATGAGATGGTCATTCACTTAACTCGCTGTGTCTTCTCCACTTTGTGTGTGTCCTTGTGCCCCTCTGCCCTCATTTTAGTTCACTGCTCCCAGACTTCTGCTTTTCGTGCCATTTTGTATGGACTGGCAGGAATACAGGAGGGAATGAGTTATAGGAATGATTATCTTTAGATCAGAATCTTCATCTGTAGCTTTAGAACAGAATTCTGTGTTCAGTGTTCTTATTTCACTTCAGTTTTGTTCAGTGAATTTATTTACAGTGTAAGAAGATGAGTGGCAGGTTGATTGACCCAAATTTGCAATGCACAGTAGATAATCAAGCACCATATTCAACCCACCAAGAATTTCAACCTTCAGGAAAGCACATTTGTAGAAAGTTAGTATTACCTATTGGTATAAAAAAGCTAAGAAATTTCTATAAAAATAAATAAAAGACCTGGTTTACTTGATAAGGTTCAAACCCCACCCTTTTTTTTCTTTTTTTTTTTTTTTGTATTTTCATGTTTGAAATATCTCAGATATTTAGCTTTTTATGTCAGTCTCAAGCTGATTCACACAGTTTATTCCCCCATTAATTATTTCAGTCTGAAATTTTTAAACAAATGTTTAAACCAAAATAAGTGATTTTTTAAAGAATGGGACACTTGATACCGTAAGCAATATAGGAAAATCCCCTGCTTTAGGAGAAGAAACTTATTTCTCGTTCCAGTGGCCTAGACTCAGCATCAGTTGTTTGGGTTTTGTGTCTGGAAGTTACCTAGGCTTGAGTCTTTTCAACACAAACGAGCTATCCAAGCTGAAAGCTCTTCTCACACCTAATGAATTACGTTCACTTGCTTTAGTTTTGATAATTCCGTCTGAGTTCACTGAGTCCTTGTGGAGGGTGATTGTCTGTCACAATGTTTTTTCCCAACAACAAACAGTCACAGAACTCATGAAAGCCCTGGTAGTTTCATGAAAAAATTCCCAAGTCATTGATCAAAACCTATTTTCCCGACCTTTTCTTCTGACAGCTCCAGTGTATCTGATGTAACTCCCTGAGCATGTGATACATCAGCGTGTTCTCTGATTACTTTTATTCATTTTTTCTGTACAACAGGGCCCAAAGGACCTGAGTTCAGAACCACTTAGTCACGAGAGCGGTATGTCCCCATACAAGACACAACCTCCACCACAAAAGCTTTCATTACAAGTGATAAAGGCAGCCCAAGGAAATATTTTTCACCCCCATTTTACTTACGAAGAATGGAGCAGAGGGAGATTAAGTGATTTGGCCAAAGCTCCCTGGGAAATCTGAGTCCAGAAGTCCTCAGCTTTAATCCACAAGACTATCCTTCCTCTGCTAGGAAACAGATGTTAAATTGGATGTTAATTTCGCCATGAAACTTTTTTTAAGAACTGTGAAAGGCAAACAGTCTCCAAGAATGATTACTTAGCAAGCTACCAGCTCTGCAGTCTTGCATCTTAAAAGTAATTCATTCCATCTTTGCTGGCAGGCTTTAAAAGGCCTTTTGTTTTCACTCACTGATTAGTATAACAATCTATTTTGAAAGATATGTGGGCTGATAGGGGGTATCATTTATTTGCTTCAATGGTAGATTTTTGCAACAAAATGTATGAAGCTTTTAAGTGTTGCAGATTGAAGCCTCTGATGTCAAAGATAAATGTTGGGATTATAAATACAGATCTTCTAAAGTACTCTAAGTACTGTAATCAGTAACAGAAACTCGCATCATTCACTTGCCTACCTTAAAGTGCTGAAGGCTTTTCCTTTAAAAAACCACAAGCACATATATTATTATTCAGTATTAACAGCTGAGGCAAACATGTAACCTGACTTAATTATATAATTTGTGTTGCTTTATGTAAAATTCCCAGTTAATTCCAGACTGCAGCATGTTATGGGTTAACTTAGAATTCCACTTGGCCTTCTTCTCCTCCTCTTTTCTGCAATTCAAATCAGTCTTCTGGAAAATTGGCCTCAGTACCAGTGACGTGCTGCTGAACTTACAAGATCTCGAGAATATCCTACCAGATTTCATTCTTTTGTTGTAGAATTGTTTCCATCTGGGTCCTAGTTATAAACTTGGAAAATGCAAAGGCTTTTCCTTCTCACCCTGCCTGACTTCAAAACATTGGCAAATAACCTTTCTTGTCAATGCAGTGCAGATCGGATTAAAACATTGGAGCAAATTATATTTCTGTGGGTGTAGGAATTAGTGGCATTTATTGGAAGTTTAATATGCTCCCTAACAATCCAAGAAGTAAATATATACTTTAAAATCAAGGCAAAAATTAACATTGAGCATAACAGAATACAAGAGAATAGTAGATTCTGGAAAGAAATATTAGTCACACGAGGCCAGAGCTGCTGAAGAGCACAGTTACACACATTTGCAAGTGCTTCATTTGTGTGCAGAGTCTCGGTGTGTGAGCATAACTGCTTGGCTTGGGTCCACATAGCTGTTTTACTAAGCTGGAGTAGATAAGCTGGGAACATAGTCACTGTTAGCTCCTCTATGCTCAGCAAGGCAATGGTGATTATATATCCAAAGCTATAACTCATGCAAAATTAAATTTATGTTTGTTTATTTGCAGCCCATCACTCTGTACCACCGTGTCAAGGTGAAAATGGTTCTGATAGGAATGTTATCTATAAAAATACTGGTGCTAAGCTTATACTGGAGAACTAAGTAAAAAAAACCACAGGAGACATAATTTGCTGGAGGGGACTTTGGAGTCTTCAGTGTGTCTGCTTGGCTTGTATTTCCTGGTGTACACAGCAAACTTTAAGTGCTCATCACTTGACAGCATTGTCGACTGTCTCCAGCCTTTGTGCTAGACATTTGTACATAAACTTTTGTGTGGGTGTGTGTTTCTGTGTCTTCCCTATTGTTAGTGCACCAAGAAGGATTCTTATGTCTTCTACAGTAAAAACCCATTTAATACTGAGGGACCTTTTACAATGATAACAGGAATTTGAAACATGCTGTCCTAGGCACTCTGACATAATAGTCTTTCTTATTTTCTCCAGAGCAACAGCAACTCTGAAAGTTATGATCATTTTTCCTGATATATTTATATATATATGTATACACACAACTTCTATCTGTGTAGTCTCCCTAGTATTCACAGTATTTCTAAATGAAAAGGTAATCTCTGCATTCCTGACTGGCAGATATTTATTATCTTCCTTTTGTCAGTAGCATTGATAGGTTCATGACCAAAAAGAAGTCTGCTAAGAACGAACACAAAGACTCCTTCTGTATTCAAGCCTACTGACATTTTGTTTCATTAGTGTCCATAACTTATAAGTAAGTGCTCTATGGGTGAAGAGCAGCTGTGCTGGGACCCTTTTCAGAAACACCAGTGATGTTGTCTGAATTACTGAGTAGTGCAGAGCAACAGGAGTGTGCCTGCCTGTCAGTGCTGAGGACATGACATCCACACACAATCGTGCTCCCTGTGTGGGAAATGGCCTTACAGCCAGTGAAGCTGGAAGCCACTGGCAGCTGCAGCGCAGTAAGTTCATACCTAGTTCATAATTTTCACCACATTGCTGACTGCCTTGACCATGCTATAAGGTACCACTAATATTTTCCAAGGTGTAGTGCAATTATGGTCCTTACAAAAGCTGTTTGTGGCCTCTGATGTTACCTGCCTACACTTTTCCTTCCAGAAGTAATGGCTGTTCCATTATTTATCTTCCCAAATATTGTTTGCTTTGCCTTTGTATGCTTTGAATGTGAAGTAATATTCAAGTGAGAGGTATCTGTTCTTTGTTTTTCCAAAAGATGCCTTCCTGAACCTTCATGATGTTTTGAAAAGTAGGTAATATCAGTTTTATTCTTACTTTTCTGATTTACTTACTGATACAGTAAATCTCATATTCCCTCAGTATGGACAACCTTATAGCTCTGAGTCCTACTCATGTACTTCTTCTTTCCATGTTAATTGTGTTGATTTTGGAATGCAACTAGTCCTGCCTACTTGCTATCTCATTTGCTTTTATAATAATAAAATAGATTCTTATCTTCTGCTAGAGGGTTCTCCATTGGTCTTATGGAAAGTTCCTCTGGCTTGCAGTGCTGCTGTTTTCCTCTGTGCCAGTGCTGTGAGGTCACATCTGGGCCTGGTATTAAGCATCATGAAATACAGTTCATTCCACATATCACTGCATTGACATACAGCATTTGGCATGGATAGCCCAGAGTGGATTGCTGTGGGCTGTGATTTTTGAGGGCTGTATGAATCACGGAGTCACAGCATAATTTTGGTCGGAAGGATTTCTGGAGGTCACCTGTCCAGCTTTCCACTAGCACTATAGTTTATTTTTGTGGAGTATGTGGCTTCTTTTGCTCAACAACTTGTTTTCTCTTGTTTGTTTTCTTCCCCCCCCCCCCCCCCCCCCCGAGTTCACTTCTGGAGGTATGAGATCCCAGAAACTATCTTACTCCTAGGGCTTTGGGGGATATAAGCACCTAAAACTTTAAGACTGAGTCTTTGTTTTTAAATCAATTAGAAGCTTTTCTGTGCCTTTCTCTTTTTTTAAGAAAAAGAATATTTTTTTTTATTATTAGTGTGGCTTTAGAAACAAGTTCTGTAATGGTTTCATAGTTGGGGAAAAAATTGAAAGTTTTTCAGTTATTCTTCAAATAAAACACTGATACTACTGCCTGAAACTAAGCTATCTTATTTCTGTCTTCCTTTTTTGAAATTTCTGGTTTAAAAATGCAGATCAATAAGATAATTAAACTTTCTGCAGTTATTTTGTGCTCTTTGATAACAATGCTGATGAGACTTTTAACTGCATAGTTCTTCCACTGAGGGCACATCTTTAATTCATCTTGCTGTGTTGTTCAGCCTTCACTCTTGGACAAAAATTCTGACAGAAATCAGCTTCATTCAGTGTCTAAATATAATTAATCGATGCTATTTAATTTAAGGCCTTTTAATAGTACCTTATCAATCTTCTGTGAATACATTGGAGCTTTTTGAAGGCACAATTGCTCTGAAGCCTTGTTCTTGCTTGTTAAATACTTGAGCCGATAGACAGTACTGCAGAAAGGAAACTGAAGAGACCCATCCACTAAATAGCATCACTAAAATAACCATAGGAAATAAGGGTAATCGATTGCCTTATCATAGAAACATAGAATCATAGAACGGCCTGAGTTGGAAGGAACATTAAAGATCATCTAATTCCAACTCCCCTGCCATCAGCAGGGACACATTCCAGTAGACCACATTGCTCAGAGCCCCATCCAATTTGGCCTTGAACAATTCCAGGGATGGGGCATCACAACTTCTCTGGACAACCTGTTCCAGTGCTTCACCACCCTTACAGTTTAGAATTTTTTTCTAATATCTAATCTAAACCTATTTTCTTTCAGTTTGAAGCCATTCCCCCTTGTCCTGTCACTACATGCTCTTGTAAAAAGTCCTTCTCTGTCATTTTTGAAGGCTCCCTTCAGGAAATGGAAGGCCACAAATAGGTCACCCCAAAGACTTCTCTTCCCCAGGCTGAAAAATCTCAATACTCTCAGCCTTTCCTCATAGCAGAGGTACTCCATCCATCTAATCAACTTGGTGGCCTCCTCTGGACTCGCCCCAACAGGTCCATGTCCTCCCTGTGCTGGGGACCTCAGAGCTGGAGGCAGCACTGCAGGTGGGGTCTCACCAGAGCAGAGCAGAGGGGCAGAATCCTCTCCCTCCCGTGCTGCCCACACTGCTTTGGATGCAGCCCCAGATATGGGTTTATCTACACTGTGCTTTGCTGTGGAGAGTGGGGGGAAGTCCTAGAAAGATGACAGTGGCACCTGCCTGCTCACTGTCAGCAGTGAGGTGGGGAATAGGAGCAGAACAGGAGGCCATAACTGTCTGCAAGTGAACTTCCATCAGGTTTCTATTTAGCAGGAAATATCAGGTATCAAGGAAAGTTTAGTTAGAAATGAGAAATCATTCTGGTATTTTGGACAGATCTAGAGAGTAAAGTGAAACCAGTGAAGAATTCTGCTGTGGCCTCTGAGGTAGCGTAAAGTGGCTTGTGGTAGCTCAAGAATGAGAGAATCTCAGAAAATTCATGTTGGAGTCACTCCATGCCCACATCCAGATCAACTCCAGTCATTTGTCCCTCTGGTTTCTGTGGAGAAATCTCTGAGGATGGAGATATCACTCTAGGATGGAGACATCACTCTGGGATGGAGACATTACTCTGGGAACCTCTCCAGCATTTTTTCACCCTCTTAGTGATATTTTTTCTTTATTTCCAGATGCAGCTTCCTTCATTGCAAGCTATGAGCGTTTCCTCATCTGTACTGTGCACCTCTGAGAAAGATGTTACTCTGTTTTCAGTCCTCTGAAGAAAAAGCAGGCTGTGATTTTTCCTTTGTGTGGGACTCTCACTGCTATAGGGACCTAGGGAAATTCCACAAAACAAATGGCAAAAACTGGAGCACTTCCTGTTTCCCCTGCTCAAACTGAACTCAGGAGAGGGGTGTGGTGTTGTCACTGTAATTAAAGCAGCCCATGCTGAAGTTTTGGTACCCAACAGCAGGTATCTTTCAGGAAGGAGGTGGAGAGAGAATCTCCCATCCTCACTGGCTTTAGTGAAGCTGAAATTTCACCCACAGAAGTGATTACCCAGGCTTGCATCATTTAGGCTCTGCTGAAAGACTGTGTTGCAAATAGTGGTTGCCAGCTCCTAAATGATGGTCCCCAAGTAATTGTAAGTAACACTAGGCCATACTGGAGAAAGTTATAAGCAAAGCCCTCTTTCCCATTACTGACAAGACAGTTTCTTCAGGGCTGAAATTAGATGTCTGGGGTTTATTGTAGTAGCAGCAGGAAGACAGTTACACTGGGGAATTCTTCCTTATGAACATTTTACTGTTCCTCCTGCACCTCTCTAGAATGCATCAAAAGGTTACAAAGCATCCTTATTTGAAGAAAAACTCTTCCCTATCTAGATGAAAGTTTGAAGCTTCAGTAGAACATAGACAATCACTCTGTAGCATGTACATTACACTGCATGGGAAGAAATGGGCCCATGGGAATCTCATGAGGTTTAACAAGACCAAGTCTAAGGTGCTGCACCTGGGTTGGGGCAACCCCCAGTACCAATCCAGGCTGGAGTATGAACAGATCCAGAGCAGCCCTGCTGAGAAGGACTTGGGGGTGCCGGTGGGTGAGAGGTTGGACATGACCCAGCCATGTGCACTGGGAGCCCAGAACCCCCCTGTGTCCTGGGCTGCATCCAAAGCAGTGTGGGCAGCAGGGGAGGGAGGGGATTCTGCCCCTCTGCTCTGCTCTGCTGAGACCCCACCTGCAGTGCTGCCTCCAGCTCTGGGGTCCCCAGAACAGGGAGGACATGGACCTGTTGGAGTGAGTCCAGAGAATTAGATGGATAAATTAGATGGATGGAGCACTTCTGCTATGAGGAAAGGCTGAGAGACCTGGGACTGTTCAGTCTGGAAAAGAGAAGGCTTAGATACAACATATTTGCAGCCTTCCAGTACCTGAAGGGAGCCTACAAGAAAGATGGAGAGAGATTATTTACAAGGGCCTGTAGTGACAGGACAAGGGGGAGTGGCTTCAAATTGAAAGAGAGTAGGTTTAGATGAGATATCTGAAAAAAAATTCTTTCCTGTAAGGTACTGGAACAGGTTGTCCAGAGAAGCTGTGTGTGCCTCATCTCTGGAAGTGTTCAAGGCCAGGTTGAATGGAGCTTTAAGAAACTTGATCTACTGAAATATGTCCCTGCTGATGGCAGGGTGGAGGGAACTAGACAATCTCTGAGCTCCCTTCCAAACCAGGCAATTCTATGGTTCTGTGAAAACTGGAGTGGAAAAAAAATAGATATACAACCTAAAAGTTAGACTGAGATATTTAATATCATTTTTAAGAGGTAGTATCTCTAGGAACATTTTTGCTTTAAAATCCCAATCTAATCATGTCTAAAAAACAGTCAACGATTTAGAGATCATCTTACAATAACATCTATACTTATTCTGATCGTTCATTATTATGAAATTTTAAAGAAACCTCTCACTCCAAGACCAAGCACAATAAATATATATACACTTCACCATTCTTTCGATATCAAAATCTTTGTTTCTGTTGCAAAGGAGGAGAGAAAGTGTTCCAGGTATTACTAATTGAAACTGCCTCCATTTATCTCGACCACAGCAGTGGAACAAGAACAGAGTGAAGGATTCTGTAAGAAAGCCAACAAGCATTTGCCATGACATTCCTGTTTAACTTTCTCTGCTAATATGGGATTTTAAGTGCATGTTACTTTAGCTGACTGCAATGCTGAAACTTTACAATCTCAGTTATGCTGTGGATTTAACACGTATTAAAAACTGAATCACAAGTAGTTCTTTTATCCCCTTATGTAACATTTTAAAAAGGTTTACAATATTACCTACATAAGCACCTGCAGAGTTACTAGGGATTCTTTGCACATTAAAGCATTATCTGGAAAATGTATTTTTTTTCAAGGTGAAACACAAGCTAACAGAAATTGTATTAGCTTCTCAAGTCCCTGTCAAATTTGCATAACGTTTTTCACTATTTTTCCAGGATCAAGCTATTAATGAAATATAAAGTGCTGGAGTGCAGGGTATACTTATGCGAAACCAGACTAATGGCAGCATTTTTCAAAATCATCTTAGGAAAGGATGCAGGACTTGATGCTTTAGAGCTTATAACATTTCCAAATTAAAACTATTCCAATAAGTCAATTTTAAAACTTTTGAGAAAGTCCTTCTCAGGACTAAAATGTAAGACTCAAATAAGTATTTCCCTAACTATTGAGTCAGCAAGTAATGCTACAGAATCCATACCTTGGAATCAGTACAATGTACAAGTCAATGCATCAAAGCTGCTGCCCTTGCTTATAGACAAGAGTGTATTTCACGTGATGAATCATTGATTTGTTTGTTGGAAAGATCTTCTTCTAGCGAAAAGAAGGCATACTTTTTCCATTCAGAATTCAGAGCACTTTTGAAAATGGCAGCTGAAATATGTTTTGGGTTTGTTTTTTTAAATGCACTTGCTGATATTTTTTAATTTAAGCTTTAAAATTAGAAATAATAACTCTGTAAATCTTACTCAAATTAAACGTGGAGAGAAATAGTAGCGGGTTCCAGAAACTCATACTGTTTCTAATCATCTGTTGTAAATTTCCCAGGTCTAGCTCAAATGAAAACTGAATCAACACAAACATTAATCAGATCTGAAACGAATGCACTAAAACTACCAGATCAGTTTTTCTGAGACCAAACAGCTTCTGGAGATACAAATAGCCATCCATTAGTGTGAACACTTCCCTGAAGCAAAGACCTGAATACGTGAAAAGTTGTCTACTCTGCATTTCTATTTACAGGACGCTCGCATCATTAAGCATTTCAAACCTCGAGGAGGAAGAATTCATCCATCCGACAGAAGGTGAAGAGATTTCCCACTGCTTGTGCTACAGATTTTACATAGTTTATTGTTGCTTTGTGTAATTATTAGAAGCACATGCCTGGAAAGAACTATGTGGATTATTAAATGCAGTTCCTGTAATCATATACAGTGAATCTCTACCAGCTCCTTCCAAAGCTACTTGTTAGAAGTAGTTAGTTCTTTGCTCATCACTATTCTGATTAGAAGATCATCTGAAAGCCTTCCCCTTTGTAAGTTAGGAACCTTCTAATTGCCAGACTAACTAGATTTGAGAAGACTTTTTATTCTGATGTTCCCATTTAGCTTGAATAGCTCTGTCTCTTGCTGTTCATTCTGACATGCTTCAAACATCCTGTGACTTCCATCCATGCAGTCAGCACTCCTCAACCCTCCCAGCCCGGACAGGAAGGAGACTAAGCACAGACAGGGTTACCAATGAAGCCTTTTGCAGACAGACCCAGGGTTGCTCTGCTTGTGTCCTGGGCTGGCTGAGGTTGAGGAGGCTTTGAAGTCAAAGCAGAGAAGCTTCATGAAGGTGCTCTAGGCCGGGATTCACAAGCCCCACTGAGAGCCTGGCTGTGTAGCCTCTGACACGGTGCTGAACTCCTGTGGCTTTTGGATAAGGTTTGGTGTGCATCCAGTCAGCTTAGTGGGGGCAGAGGGAGCTTGGGGCTGTCTATGAAAGACAAGTAGAAATGTAGTACACACACATATATGTTCAGACATATTTCTAGCTCAGAAACCTACCTCTTCTAAGGAAAGATCTCCATTCCCAAATTTTTCTAGTATCCCTTTCACTCTACCTGTTTCATTTTGCATTATTCTCTTGCAAATGTATGTCATGCATAGCATTAATGGCCTTTGTAACCATATTTCAGCATTACAGGGTTGTTACTTTTAGCCACGATATCGCATTGTAATGTCATTACATCTTAAAAATTCATACCACTACTTTGAGAACAGTAATTGGATCAGTGGAGCTCCACATGTTACTGTTAAATATGAAAAAAAAAATTGCTAGTGGGTTTAGGGACAAGTAAATATTTTAAAAGTAATTTCCTGCCTAAGCTCTAGGATAAATGGTAAACACACCTCTTGGGTAGCTACTAAACAAAACCTATGGAAGTTCCACACTTTTGTTCAGAATATCACTGGCAATTTTAGTTCCAGATTGGAAAGCTCAAAATGTTATGAAATAGTATACTAAAGAGTATTACACTATTAAAAGAAACTGTCCAATCTGTGGGTTCTACAGCATGTTTCATGTTAGTGTTTTAATGTTAACTCTTAGAATAGGCCACTTTGATTTAGTGCAGACTTTTACCTGGCTCTGTGTGTTGGAAATGGGAAGGGCAGAGAATCTTTTTGTTAGTGAGAAAAAGTCCTTCAAGATAAAATACTGCCAGCTCTTAGACGTGCATAACTCCTTTCTATTGGATACTATTTCAGTTTCTATTAAGTTGACGGGAATTTTGTCACATTGTTCAGTAAAAACAGAATTCAGCCTGTGGTCGAGCATTCACCTGTGTGTAGAAAGTATAAATATTCTCTGGGGAACCTCAAGTGCTACGACTTTCTGTTAAATCCCCATGCAAGTACAAAAGGAAACTAGAAAAATATCCCAATGTACTTTATCCATTAAACCTGATTTATCTGTGACTAATGACTCTTCAAATTTGCCTTTAATGTGCTACGCTTTGAAACTTAATTTACTGTATATACTATGCCTTTTTTCTCTGATTTATATGTCTAAGCCTTTAAAATAAAATAGGATAACAAATCTTAGAATAGTTGATCATGCTGAAGTTGCTTGCAGTTCATGATATGGAAAGCTGTAAATAGTGAAGTTCTAATCAATATTTAAATGCTAATTAGGTACAGTTATTTGAAAACTGCCCTTTGGTATTGAAATACAGAAGAAAATCTTCATATTTCAGGACACATACAAAATCTACTAAAAACAACAAAAATAAGGCAATTTTTCTTATTCCCTGAAGAAGTGTCAAATTACTTGAGTCAAACATGTATAATAACCTACAAAGTTGTTTATTTAAAAATTTAGGACTGACTGGGAAAAATATTTTTGCAAATGACTCACATTCCAGTTCTGTTGGCAAGCTTTCTTTAAAAGTGGAATTCAGTACATGAGTCACCAGAAATAGGTTGGATCTTTGTTTTGATTTATGAAGATGGAAAGCAAGTTTTGTTTGGGCAAGCACACCCTGATAAATTTAATTAAGATATATGTTCTTAAATCTTCATTGCAGTCACTGTCCTGGGTAACGGGCAACAGGAACTGACACATTTCCAATTAAACCAATCATAGGTAGAAACCAAATCATGGCCTGTACTTAGCTAGCTCAGGACATGCAGGAGTGGAAGACAGGTATTGAAGCAGCAGGCCACAAATTTATTAGTTAAATTCCATAGGGAACCACTCATTCATCCTTTCTCACGTATCAGATGTTTAGCTGGGTCCGCTGCGTGTTTGCAGGGTTCCCATTCTTGATCTCACAGCTTAAGGTAGACTCTCTTCATACTGACCTCCAGGACTCAGCTGATCCCTGACTGATGGAGACCCACAACTGAAGGCAGGAGGAACACTGAGCCAAGGGGAATATCTACTCTGTGAAAGCTACAGGTTTCCCTTCTCTCCTCAAGCATCAGATCTCACTGGACATTTGTGCTGCCCCTTTCAGCCTTTGCCTGCTCTGAACACAGTCAGAGGAGAAAAAAATCATCATGTGATTATTTTTCCCTGACCTGCACCTTCATGAAAAAAAGGTTAAAAAAACTCTGCCACTTTAACTCACTTGTACTCAGATCTTGCCTTATCTTATAGCAGGAAACTGGTCAGAAAAATATGGAGTGTGAAGTAAAGGATTTCCTGGAAGCCAGATCATATATTAGAGTGATACAAATCTCTCTAACCCATATGAAGCAGAAAAAACAATTTTCTACACTTAGCTGAATGCTTCTCCAAACACTGCATTATAAAATAAGTCTATTTCAGTTCTCCAGCCATCCACTATCCAAGGGCTTGTTCCACATTTCTGCACTTCACTCCAGGAAGACATGAGAGACTTAGGTTATATCCGTGTTAATTTTCCAAGAACAGGGGAGAGACTTTAACTTTCTTTGCTTCCGTGGTTGTATGATGGGATAATCCAGTGTCAAAACCTGCTGTAGCCTTCATGCATCTCTCACCTATGCCTAAAGCTGATTCAGAACTAGATTTTAAGCAATGCAGTTTATGTAGTATTTCAAAAGTACTTAGGCTTCACCAACAAGTAGGCTGACTCTCTGTGGCTGAAAACTTACCAGGAGCTCTGGATGCTTTAAATAATTTTACATATCTCTATATTTTCTCTTGGCATCTGAGTATGGCAAGTTTGCAAGTGGACATGTCAGGTAAAGTTACAGCTCTATATTTACAGTCCATCACAATAGATCATTTAGTATTTGATTTGGTATCCATTTACTATTTCATGTTCTCTTAGCCTTCATCTATTTCAGATCATAAATTAGTCATGTTACAGCACATAAGCTTTGCCTGTTCACAACAGATTTTCTCCTGAAACTGAAAGGTGCATATAAGTACTCCCTGTTTGTACATCCCAAACTGCAAGCGGGGTCAGTTGTTTAATGCCGTGCCCATCAGATTATTTCCTCATAATCCTCTATTTCCTACTGCAGGAAATATGACTGTGGGTGATATAGCTACACATGAAATAACTGAGCATGTCTTACATTCAAACTACAGCATTTAACTTTCCTTAGCAAGGGTCACTACAAGAGGGGACAAACTGCCACCTACACCAAACTTTGCCTTTTCATTTTTGAAAGGGTCTAGACAAGGGGATTGGGGCCATTTGGAAAGAAGATCAGCTCAGAAATATTTTCCTCCTGTAAGCTTTTTGGCATAATTCGTGGACAATTTAAGGGGGGAAAAAAATTAAGACCTGGAAGACATGGAACTGAAATCCCCTGAAAACCACACATTCTAGTTATTTTCTGAACTTGTAAGAAAGAAAAGTCTGATGCACTGGTAACTTTATGTTGCCTTGTTTTTGCAGTGAGACACTAATTCAGAACTTGAGAAAAAATTCTTGTTTCAGGGATCCCCACTGGGCAAAATTATTCTTTGAAAGTGGTTTTGGGTTTTTTTGAATACATATAAGTTGTCAAGTATGTGGGCGTGGAAGTGTTATCTTTGTACACGTATTTGTGGATTTCAGATTTTAAAAAAAATTAATCCAACTCTGGACAAAGAGAGTAAAGAGAGAAAGCTTCTGCACCTGATGTGATGTGATGTGATTATGGAAAATGTCACAATGGCACATTTTTCTGCTCCAGCAAGACATGTGCTCAGCAGAGACCCAGTGGTTCTCTTGGTGAAGTCTTGATGTGTCCTTGACCCACTGCTTTTTCCACACTGCTGACCCTGAAATTTTCAGGTCCTCGGACCGTGTGATCTGTGTAATAAAAACTTAGGATCACATTGCCAGCTGCTGGATTATCCATATTGGAGATTTATTAGTGTTACCAACAGGGATAATGTGAGGTGAATTCCTATGATTTTCATTCCTGGGTCAGGTGAAGAAACATGTAGTGTCTCTTTTTGTCATATTGCCCAGAGATTGTGCCCATAGAAGGTGCTATTCAGATAAACAGTGCTAATGAGCACATGCATTTATAACAGGGCTGGTACCCTGATATTTAATGACACTAATTTTTGATTAGCCTCTTTTATCTGCTTTAAATTTATTTGCTGTAAATTTCAAGAATGACTCTTCCTCCTTGCTGTCAAACTCAGTTCTTGTCTGGGTGTGTGGGAGGGATGAATGGCTGGAGAAAATTTTAATAGAAATAGAAAGTTGCTTTTAGAAGAGTGTGTTTCGTTTCCAAATGCATTACATTTTCAGATTAGCATACCTCATTTCAACTGTGATGAAGCCCCCAAATCCGTAAAGCTTTATAGCTGTTTATTATAGATGTTTTCAGCCAAGCCTGCTCAAATTGCTACTATTATTTGTGCAAAAAAAAATATTTACTGGGTTACTTTTCCACCCATAAAATTCTAGTAATCTAAATTACATTTTGCAACAACATGTAGTTTTTGAGGTTAAACATATATTGACTGTCATAGGAGTTCAGACCTGTGTTAAGCACATCGGGAACTGGTTCTTTACTATTGTGATGAGAAGAAGTGAAAATACTGAAATGTGGCATTCCAGTCTTAAATAGCTCTTTTGAAACAAAACACAGCTTTTTGTTATACAGGCAGGTATAAAGTTGAAGCAGAGCTGTATGAAAAGGGACTTAATTCTCATCATTTACACAGGAAGCCTTGGGGAAAGCAAAGATAATATTATGTTAAATAAATGTGTTCTAATCATGTCCATATATAGATGTGTGTATATAAAGGTATGTATAGTATATATAAACTTATATTGATATGAACATAAAAGTTGATCAAGAGCTTTAGGGGCAGAAATAATCTTTCTAATATGTAGGAATTAAATGAAGACTCGATAGCCCAGATCAACGAAACCCAAGGACATATAAGAGTATTTAATTAGTAGGATGATAGCAGCTATGAGAACTTGCTATAGGATTATGGACAGGATTTTCTCCTGGGGCATTCTCTTGTCTTTGCTTACAAAAAGGAAGAAATTATTGCTAAAGAGGTTTTTGTCATCTTAATTAGTAACTTAAGTCAGATGAAACCATTCAAACTTTTTTTATCTAATAGGAGTAAGTTCCTATAGTCGAGTAGCAGAGAGTAGCTAGAGTGCATTGCAATTTCCTCCCTCCATTCCTACTGCAGCATGAAGAAAAAGTTTCCATTTTATTGCATTTAACATTTTGTCATTGTTTAGTTTGTGAATTAAATTATTTTACTGAAGGAATTTTCTTTTGGTATCTAGGTCAAGCAGGACAAATTTTTTAGTCAGATTCCTAGACAGGGATTCTTATTTTCAGGTGACCTATATGACTAGATAAATGATACATAGCCAGAAAAAACTACTCAGCAAGATTTCAGCAAGCTGGGTAAAAATCTTTTAAATAATAAATGGTATGGATTCATTTAGGAAGTGTCATATCTAAGCATCTGTCCTTTTATCTTTTCCTTTCCTTGTGGCACAGAACAGCAGTTTGTCAGGTGCAGTATCTAAATAAACTGCCTCAGACCTTTGAGTCCTGTTGCTACCACAGGGATTATATAGATACAGATAAACAAAGGAGGGCACATCAGGAAAGAATTTATTGGGTTTAGAATGACTCAGAAGTAAATGGTGTCTGCAGTATTGCATCCGACATGGCAGCCAGTGGCACAGAGCAGCATCTTGCTTTCAACTTGCTTTGCACTGTTTCACCAGGCAAAGCCTGCAAGACCCCAATTCCCATCAGATCTACACCAAAGGCCTCTCTGGAGGTCAGGCAGACAGAAAAGAGGAGCTGGCTTCCCTTCTTGCTGATGCTGGTGCAAATCCTCTGGCTGACAGACACGGATTGCCACTGCAGAACAGACACCTGAGTGGCATCAAGGCCTTCTGTTGTTGCAGCTGAAGGCTGGCAAAGCTGGCACCAGGGAAGGGAACATTGGTTTGGCTTGCAGATTTTCGTGCTGTCACTTTATGCTTGTGTGTGCATGAGAACTAGTCAGAAGTGAAGAATCAACAGTTTTCACTGAGAGATGACCACTTCAGGCTGCACTTCTGTCTGCTTTTGAGGCTTTGGAATGATGCAAATGGAAATACTTACCTTATGCCCTTAAAAAACTGTATGAACCTCCCCCCTCACCTCCCTGGTGGGGGAGGATGTGTTTATAGGACAGCACAGTAGAGAAGTACCCAAGTAATTCCTTCATTGGCCTAACCCTTCATGGCTAAGGAAAAAGAGTTTGCCTGGTGTTGGCTGAGTGTGCCTGGCTGCCTTAATAGTCTCCTGGGGCCACAAGCTTCGTGCAGAAATTAGGACAGCACTAACTTGACAGAGCCAAGCAGGTAGCCAAGGTGCAGCAGGGGGAAGGGGGTGTCACTAAGTCGTGCTTGGCTAAAGCTCAGACTTGAACTCTGCCTCTGTAAAAGCTAAAGGGTAGAAATCTGAAAACAGATGACACCCAGCCTTCAGTGTGATTTGCAAAAGAAGATTTCCCAATGTTTTTATGTCAGAAGTACTCAGTGAGATTAGGATCTCAGAAAGCTCTGTACTAAATGCACCCATAATGAGATATTATCGCCTCCTCAAGTAGTTAGCTGCTAAGTAGACAAGGCAGGCAAAAGCAGCCTTTTATCCTTATTTAATAGATTAGGAAATGAGGTGATCAAATAGTTTTCACCAGAGTCTTTAAGAGCTTTCAGGGAGAGGAAAGAACTGAACCCATCTCATCTCAAACATCTGAATTCAGTCCCTTGACTCTCAGGTCATCATTCGTTTCTTCTTCCCTCCTAGATTTTTATTACCAACATTACAATCACAAAACGTATCAGTTTTTACTCTTTGTGTAAACACTCCTACAACTGAAAGCACAGCAATTGCTTGATAAGTACAGTCCATTTTTGCAAGGAGTCTACTAACTTGGTCTCCCCTGCAGGCAGTTTTGTTGTGGTGTGTGAGGCTGTAGAGTTCACAGGATTATACTGGCAGGAAGGAGAGGGAGGGAGAGAGTCTGCAGCTGGAACTGAAACCATTTATTCATGGTAACATTTTTAGAGCTGATAAAACTCGGAGTCATGCACGCATTGGAAAAGAGAGGGTTTAAAAATCAGGAAATACTCAGAAAGCATGACTTAAAAGCTGAATAATCCCAAGATTTTTGGGCAGATTCTCGACTTTGAGTCTTGACAATACACAGAGATATGATGTCTTTCACTCAGTTGAATCACAAAATTCTACCACTTTTTTTTTTTTTTTTAAGAGGTACAGTTGGTTGCTGTATTAACTTTGTAACAGCTTGTATAGTGTCTCTTTTTTAAGGAAGCATTTTAAAGTCCCTTAATTACTGAGTTGCTTATATTTAAACTTGCAGATCCAGTGATTGCGGGACTGATGGATTCATTTTTAAATTAGATGGTCCCAAGTTTACTGCAAATACCTGTACAATTAACTTTGCCTAGTGAGATACAGACACCAAATTTATAACAAATCCAAAAGGGATACTTTCTAATCTGATACAGTAAGGGTCCTCTTCATAAAGCTGTTGTAGTATTTATCTGTATGAATATTTATTTTGTTTTACACATATTACAAATCAGTTTCATTCCATTAGAAGTGCAGAAAAATAAGCTTTTGGGATTCTAGCAATGGCAAAGGGTCAAGATTTGAGTGGGTATTACTTCTTCATACTAAAATGGCTTCTTTTGCCCATATGTTACAAATAATATCCATTCTGTAGATGCACTATAAATGCATCCAAATGTACAGCAGTAGTTTTATGTGTGTGAATGAGCCAGGGAATGTGTGATTAGCAGGCCATTGTAAGGTGCTGTGAGAATATACTTCGTGAAATGGATACCTTTACATAGTTGCCAGAAGTCCCAGAAGATCATTTTAAAAGTGTTTTCAAATATTTATGGGTCTTTGGGGGACCTATAAAGACCATTCGTTTTCCAGAAAACAGACCAATGTAATCTGAAGAAAAAATTATTTTTCTGGCCACCCAGCTGCACCAACAAACTAAGTGAGATATATTGATATTACTTGCATGTAGATAAGTCAAAGAATGGTTTTCCTGGTATGTGAGAGTTGCAAATTTGTAGTGGAATATATCAAAATCCAAATTCAGTACCGGAAACTTACATTTGTTCATAAGTCCTGTAGTCACTGAGGTGATACAAACTATTTCACAGCCTTCCTGAAAGTAGAGATAAATGACTTCACTCTTAAGTCTCCTGAGCCCCCATTGCTTTCTCCAAATGAAGCAGTCAAACATCTATATATTTCAAATATGAGAAAAACCTACTATGAATCAACAGTGTCTATTTCACAGACAATACTTGTGTTTGAAAACAGTAAATTACAAGCTGCACATAATGCTCTTCAGAATTCTAAGTGTGGGAATGCACTTTTGGACTAGTTATGAAAATAACTAGAAAAGAACATTTTCTTTGGTTTCAACAGCTGCAAGTAAACACTGTTTCTGAGGCAGTTTGAAAGGAGAATAGTAGGTATTTTATTGTTTGACACTAAATTTAAAGAATTTTTAACATGCTCAGAGCTGCAAATCTGGTAAAGAGCTTTCTTGTCCATCACACTTAATAAAAAGTATATCCACTTGTAGATATGGATAGAGAAACCTTAACATCATCAAAGTACTTAAATGGCCATCTACCATTTTTTTGCTGGCTACTATGACAACAAATAATGTCACTGCAGTTTGCTATCCACATCTGATTTTGTCCATAGACCACCAAAGGTATTAAATTTCCAGGGTTTTTTTTTCTCCTTTCCAGTAAGTTGTTGCCATCATTTATACACAAATTTAGCTCCTCAGTGGCATTTTGTCGACTTAAGTGGATTTAGCTTTGTAAACAAAGCATAAAATAGGTTCTTCCTGTCTCCTAGGAACTGTTCTGGTACCTGGTTCCATTGTCCCACATGCAGGTGAACCTTCCTGTGCCCAGATTATATTCATGTACCAGTCTGTCTTTATAGACTCTGTCCTGAATGATTTTCCCTAAGTCCTGCAGGAAGTCTGTAGTAACATTGAGTCCAGTCCTCCTGAATTCCTCCTCCTCTATGCACTAACAGCAAGACTACCTTTTCCTTCCTTTTATGTTGGGCTTAAACATCCCCTTTTCTTTAGCAACTTTTATTTCTGTGCTGAGATAAATACATTCTATCTGAATCACAGAAGATGTGTGTCATCAGATTTGCTCTCTGATCTCATTTCTGTTGACCTCTATCCATCAAAGGTCTACCCACATTCATTTCTCTGAAAGCATTTTTGGTTGTTTTAGCAAATTTATTGCTTTTTCCATTTATCCTTTTAGAAAAATTGGAGCACCATGAGTGCATGCATGAAAAGTATTCCTTTTCTGAACTCAAAGATTAAGCATACAGGATATATTTCTTCCTTTTTACTCAATCAGCTGTCTGTCTACCTCCAGCAAGATAAGGTGGCTTTATGAAAAAAACACAAATGTGGAAATATAGCTGCTTTCTGTGGAAGAAAAGTTTTTCAATCACTATAGCAGAAAAAATTATTGCATTATACATTTCTACATAATATATGGGGTTTTCTTGGGGGGGGGGGAAGAGCGTTTGGACAAAACAATCACCAGAAAATGCAGACAATAACTGGCTAAAGTAAACATAATAAAGGTGCAGTCTGAACAGTATCCATCTTCCTTATAGAAAGAAAAAAAAGGACAGAAAAAAATCAAGAGAAAAATGTTTTTTACATCTCAATTGAAGAAAAAGAGGAAGCCATTGTTTCTACGTTGCCAATTTATGTGGATCTTTTCTATCATTTGCATGTTGATGTCATTTTATCCAGTTTTATTTAGGTTATAGCCTCAATAATTTGTCACAGAATGTGCACTGTAAAGGAAGGACACACATTTTTTAAAAGAGACATGAATGGAATTAAAAGAAAACAATACTTATATCCTGCAGCTTTTTCAGCCTAAATGTTTTACATAAAGCTGCAAGTCTGCTTATTTTGGAGACAGTCACAGAATCATAGAATGGTCTGGGTTGGAAGGGACCTTAAAGACCATCTAGTTCCAACCCCTCTGCCAGGGGCAGGGACACCTTCCACTAGACCAGGTTGCTCAGAGCTCCATCCAACCTGGCTTTGAACTCTTCCAGGGATGGAGCAGCCACAGCTTCTCGGGCCAACCTGTCCCAGAGCCTCACCACCCTCACAGTAAAGAATTTCTTCCTAATTTCTAATCTAAACCTTCCCTCTGTCAGTTTGAAGCCACTCCCCCTTGTCCTGTCACTACATGGGAAGGAGGAGCTGAAGCCCATCAACCTTAGGGGTTGCCTCAGTGTCAGCCCTCCAAAAGAAAGCAACAACATAGGGCCAATTTCTTTCTATGACTCTACAAGTGTTTGCCTCACATCAGTGCCAGACTTTAAACAAGTTTGCAGCTCTTTGCAGGGACACAAAGGGGAATATCATGAAGCCTTCTGTGGACTCCGCACCCAGTCACTCCCCTTGCTGCCTTCATGAAAATCCCTTGTAGAGGTGTTGTGCTTTCCTCCAGGCAGTGAGGTAAGATGGTCTCTGCACAAGCCATGCACAGAAGCAAACTGCATCACACACGTGTGGTGCAGCTCACAAAAGGGGACACCTTGCAGCTCCCAGATCTCTCGGCATAACAGCAACTTCGCTTTGGATTTGTGATCCAGACAGTAAGCATCCGAAGAAGGTGCTAACCCCAAACACGTTCCTGAACAAAGGTCCCAGCCTCTGATAATGTGTGAAAAGCCTGTGTGTGCACAGAGCTGGGTGATGTTCAGCAGCAGCAACACTGAGCTATTCACAGAAGCAGGAGCAAGGTGAGGACAAGAAGCTTGCAGTGGGAAAGGTGGGTGCCGAGGGGATTGTATGATATGGTTGCCAGTGATAGCAGGAGACAGAATTCAATGACCGAGGAGGTCTCTTTCAACCTTCTACTCTCACCTAAGTGTCAAATGCAAATAGATTTCAGCAAGTGTTAGAGACTATTATGTTTGATGTCACCCTGCCTGTCATGCCAGGACTACCAGGAGTTAAGTTGACCCTGTTCTTTGTATTGCATGGTGCTTCACAGGTCACATATCACAGCAGACTACTCAGCCTACCTGTTGATAGAGACACTCCAAAAAAACCAGAAATCAAAATTTACTCTACTTCCCTTTGGAATCACCCACTAGGCTTGCTTATAGACAACAACTGGAACTGTGTAGCAATGAAAAGAAACAACGCACTAACAGCAAACAGAAACACATATCTGACTGTACTTAAAATTCCAGGAACATATTGTAGCAGCATTCAAGACTGATTAAAAAGGGAAGCAACTTTGAAATTTTGCCAGATATTTTCCAGCATGAATGACTCCCTTTCTGTCTCGCACACAGAACACACCAAGAAGCTGTATTGCAAGCTGCAGCAATCTCCTATTTCAGCACGAAGGAACTGTCAGAGATAAGGCAAGAGATATGTAATATTATAACCATTATTTATTCTAGATTAATGAAAGCGGAAAATAGCCCTTTCAGTTGCAGCTTGCATGCAGAAAAACATTCATCTTACAGAGCCCAGACTGTCTATTGTATTCACAATATATTAGCAGTTAGCTGATCTATCAGTTGAGATGAATTATTACATTGGCTTACAGTGATACCAGTTTTCATTATAGGGCACTCATCCAAGTCCTTTCCTACTCTGTTTGTATGTCCTTATTTCTTTGCTTTTCCTTTACCCTTTGGATCCTCTCTGGCCAGGAGGTTGATAGGCTGAATATGATGGGGTTGTTTTAATATCTGACATGCATAAAGAAGCAGAAGAAGTAACTAATCAAGTAAATGTTTTTTTCAGGGAATTTGTTAAGTTTGTACCACACCTTCTTCTTTTCACTGGCCAAACCTCCTTCTCCTCAGACTACAACATATTACAGCTTGGATAGACAGGGGCAGAAAGGAGGACTGGGGATGTTGATTTGGTTGGTTCTTCTTTGTTGTTATTGTTGTTGTTTGGAGTTAGTTTTGTTATTTTGCTCTTTATTCTTTGGCTGGGTTTGTTTTTTTTTTTTATTCCATGTTACACAATAGCGAATCTATCTGCTAAATAAAAAAAGAATTTTCAGAGAGAGATTTGCAGCCCTGTGTTGATATAGGGCAGGATTTCAGGACAAAAAGAGAACATGGACAGAGGAAGAGAGAAATAGCAGGCTACTGTCTAGTGGAGATAGCTCAGAAAATGCCCTCAAGGACAGATTTTCCAGCCTTTGACATTGCAAGTCTGCAAACATGGCTTTGGAAAAGTCTGAGCAAACCCATGGATCCTACAGGACACTCACAACCAATTTTATCCCAGCATCTTAGTAGCTGTCCTCCAGGACGTCACTGAGGCTTCTATTTCTGCCTGCAAAGCTCCAGGTTTTGGGACAGAAAAGCATGGGAGGTGGCAGGGGGGTCATATATTTACTTAACCATACTTTTGTGTGAAATTAGCAGTCACATTTGACTGGCAGCAGTAGCAGCCCCTCCCTGATGCAGCACAGTCTCAACCCATGGGCAGCATCTGTACCCATATTCAGTAATGCTGCCTTGTCATAGGACTCTTGTAGGTGTGTAGCCCTGAGACTGCAATTGTCACTGCATGACATCTCCTTGCAGGTTCCCTCAGCTACCCTGGAGTTTGTGGCTGCCAAATACAATTGAGGGGTCCACTGTACGGTCAGGATGCTTTCCAGTATGACAGACAGAGGCTAAGTCTTTAAAACATAAATATATATATATATATATATGTACAAAGACATACATATGTGTGCACATGTATTTTGTGAAAAGAACTTCAGAAGCTTTTTCCTTACTTAAGGGATGTGTGTCCCTCCTTCACCCTCCCCTCACTCCCCCTCAGAAATCACTCTCTCTTATATGCTTCAAGCTGTATTGTGTGATTTTTGGGGCAGGATTTCTTATACCTTGCCTATGTTTGAAAAGGAAGCAGTGGGCACCACTTCAAGTCTAAATAATGACAGTAATCATTTCCAGCAGACACAATCTCTTCCTGGCTGGCTACAGTCTGACTCTTCAGCCAATGTAACTGGCAGCCCTGATATTTCCTCTGAGCCTGGCACAGAGTTAGGATGCTTAGTAGTGTTCTAGATGCCAATTTATCAATTTATTCCTTAAAGCAGTTTGATTTTGTTGCATACAAAAATATATACTTATCTATTAAAGGAAATACAAGTGGAATAAACCAGGAAATATTAAAACACAGCAGGATGCAGTGAGATATGGTGTTTCTTAAACAGTAGCAGTAATCTTAATAAAATGCAGATTCAATCATGTTGAGGGAGCAGTGTGGTAATAAAAAGTGAAGAAAGGAGCAAGGTGCATAAAAAGAAGGGGGAGCCCTTGGGTGGAAGAATGTCTCTGAATTTAGCAAAGACATAATGTGGTGCCTGTTACAATTGAACTGCTTTGCTTTCAAAATGTAAAGTCAGTGGGTGGGCTGCTTTCATGCCTGGTGTAACTCCACCAAAGTCGATGGAATTATAGCCATTCTAAATGTAGCTCTGCACAAGCAATATAATAAGCTGTAGATGTGAATAAAGTCAGATCGACAGTATGAGGGGGGGGAAAAGCATTCATGAGCATTTCCTTAAATGTATTTGAAATTCATGTCCCTTTTTGTTCATTTTCCAAGAATATTCACACTGATCATATTTTAGTCACGGAAAACAAATATCTAAGAAATCTTATTCTTGGAAGTTTTGTAGCTCTCCAGGAAATTTATCTGGTTTCTGTCTTATAGCCTAGAAAAATGACAGCTTCCCTATTAAGGAGCTGAAACAACACCATGTGACACAAGAAACTTGTTCCCAAACACTGACAGCCTTTTATTCTCTCCCTGTACAGTATCTAACACAATGAGAAATCTGCTACATGCCATAGGGGCTGTGCCTGTTACAGATAATAATAATAATAATGATAATGAGAGCCAAATAAGGAGATATATTCTTTAAATATAAGACATTTAAAGAATAATGCAATCATCAGGCATAGTCTACCTGGGTTCACGAAGGCAAAGCCCTGTTTAACTAATTTGATATCCTTTTGTAATAAGGTCACCTACCTTGAGGATGAAGGGAAGGCAGTGGATGAAGTTTTTCTGGATATTAGTAAGATTTTTGATATTGTTTCTCACAGCATCCTTCTGGGCAAGTTCTCCACCTTGGAATGAAGGGATTCACTGTGTGCTTGGTAAAGAACCAGCTGAACAGCAGGGCTCAAAGGGTTGTGGTGAATGGAGCTTCACCTGGCTGGTGACTGGTCACCAGTGCTGTTCCAGGCTTCAATTTTTGGGCCATTTCTGTTCAAAGTATTTATCAATGATCTGGATGCAGGAGTTGAATGCACCATTAGCAAATTTCCTGCTGATATCAAGCTGGGAGGTGCTGTTGGCTCTCCTGGAGAGCCTTGCAGAGAATAGATGGGATCATTGGGCTGTGATCAATAGGACAAAACACAAGGAGTGATGGGTGCATGTTACTCCTGGGGAGATTCCAACTGGATACAAGAGGAAAATTTTTTACAATAAGAACAATCAGCCATTGGAATAATCTTCCCAAGATGGACTCACGAACACTGGAGAATTTTAACATTTGACTGGACAGGGCATTGAGTCATCTTGTTTAGACAGTGCTTTTGCCAAGAAAAGTTGGATTAGATGATCCTTGAGGTCCTTTCCAACCTGGTTGCACCAGAGGAGGGCAACAAAGCTGGTGAAAAGGCTTGGAATCATGATCACTGTAGGTCCCTTCCAACCAAAATAATCTATACATGAGTCTAAACATTTCATAATTGTATTCAGACACAGTGCTTATCAATAAATGAACCAAGTGTGCAATCTAGAATAATCCAAAAAAAATGTAAGAATCATTTTATAGCACTGAGAAATAGAGGGAAAATATTTTGCATAGCATTTTACGTGTGAAACAATGTCAGTGTTGCAAGAAAAAAGGAGGAAATGCATTTCTTTATGTGTATCCTATAGCATTATTTATTACTAAAAGAAATAATGTGGGAATCTCATAATCCCCACTAATCCCCATAGTCCATTCTCCAAACACATATGTGATTTTCCCTTCCTGGTCTAATGCCTTTTTAGTAGCCTGCTCACTATCTAGGCTTAATATATACTGTTAGACTTCAGGTTTGTCTGAAGTTAGGTCTTGGTTGTTCTGCTCAGGTCCTTGGCAATTCGTTTCGGTTTTCAAACTTTTCTAAAGGTCAATATTGCTGGAATATTCTTACTTGGCTGTGCATCTTCTTCACCTGTCAGTGGAGATAATGAGGCAGGATTTGTGGGGTAGCTATGCTGTTACAGGAATACGTAAATCATAGAATCATAGAATGGTCTGGGTTGGAAGGGACCTGAAAGATCATCTCGTTCCAACTCCCTACCATGGACAGGGACAGCTTTCACTAGACCAGGTTGCTCAGAGTTCCATCCAGCTTGGCCTTGAACACTTCCAGGGGTGGGATATCCACAACTTCTCTGGGCAACCTGTGCCAGCACCTCACCACTCTCTAGTAAAGAATTTCTTCCTAATTTCTAATCTAAACCTTCCCTCTGTCAGTTTGAAGCCATTCCCCTTTGTCCTGTCACTACATGCCCTTGTAAACAGTCTCTCTCCATCTTTCTTGTAGGCTTTCTTCAGGTACTGGAAGGCCACAATTAGCTGAATAATATATAAATAGGTAAATAACAGAGTTTCTGTCCCAAGACCCCCTGTGACACCTGGTAGTTTGTAAAGGAGGACTTCCTGAAGTTTACCAAGGAGAACAAGATTCTGCAGCTGGTGGGAGGCAAACCCACAGAGCAACAAAGGCTTGGGTAAGTGACAATTGACAGAAAGGAGCTGCAGTCATGGCTGATGCCAAGTGAATACAGAACAACTCTGCTCCAGCTGTGCACAAGGCAACCAGGAGGGGCAGGGCCAGCAGATCAGGGGAAGGCACCTGACTCTGCTCAGCACTTGTGTGGTTGCACTTGGAATAGTGTCCAGTGTTAGATGCCCAAGTTCAAAAGGGACACGGAGAAATCAGACAGAGTCTAGAAAAGGGCTTTCAGGCTGGTCAGGGGATAGAGCATCTGACATAAAATGGTGGATGGCAGAGCCACATTCCTCAGTGTGGCAAAAAGAAGGCTTACTACAGGCAAACAGCAGTCTGTGACTTCTTTAAAAGTAGTTACAAAGACAACAAAGCCAAACTCTTTTTTGTAGTGGCAGAATATACAGCAAGAAGCAAAAAGATACAAATTCTGGCTTGGGAGGTTTGAAATGGACATTCGGAAAATCTTCTTCACTCAGAGGGTGGTGCTGCCATGGAACAGCTTAGGCTGGGACCCTGTGAAATCTCCACCTTCAGAGTCAGACAAAGCCATGGATGACCTGATCTAGTGCTGGCAATTATCCTGCTTGGAGCAGGCCTTGGGACTAAATGACCTCCAGAGGTCCCTTCCAGCCAACACTATGATTCCATCATTCTAGTATCTTTTTGGTTTGGTTTGGGGTTTTCTGTTTGTGTTTTTATTTCTCTGGGCCCCTTTGGCTGACTTTAGGCCCTAATGAGTCCTATTCCACACCCTGCTCTTAAAATGCTATGGCTTCACATTTCTGCAGTACTTTTAAGCTCTCTGGAAAACTGACCGCGGAATGAAACAAAAAGTTTCCCCCTCATTGACTCATCCTGTGTCTGTAAGAATTTCTCATAAATATCACCTAGACAAATACAAAACAGAAGACCTAAATGGCGAGCCTGAATAGACACTATCTTCAGCTGTCCAGGGTTTTACATATTCTGCATAAACAATCAAAAATCTCAAGTCATTTTTTTATTATTAATACTATTCTGGAAGAGAGATAAAAAAGACAAAGAGTAATAATGCAAACCATACTCTCAAATATCTTCCAAAGCTATTAAATTTAGCACCGAGATATAGTAAAGAAATAGTCAGATGATTTACATTTATAAGGGTCCTTATTTATTAGAGATCTCTGGATAAGGCATGTGGATTTGACTTTCTAGGGGTACAATAAATAGCCATTTTGGTGGTATCCTGTAGTTGTCCTTTTTTTACATATGCAGGTCATGACATATAGTTTTGCAGGAAACTATAGCACGTGTACTTGTCGTTATTTTGCTTGTGTCAATGATATAAAGTTCAGTCTTCCTCAAACATATCCATATGTGTAATTCTTGTTTTACAGGATGTGTATTACTGGTTTTCTCTTGAAATATTCCTAGGAGGAAATTTAGCACTCTGAATAACATTGCTGTTCCCATTTATTTTGAAGAAAGAGGCTTTTCATGAAGAGAAACTTCCTTTTAAAAATAGATCCCTAATTGTCTGAAATAGTCCTAATAGAACTCACTTTTATTTGCCCTTCAACCCCCTCAGCTTTGAAGACAGCACTACTATTACCTAGATCAAATTTATGAAAAGGTGAACGACCCAAGAGATTCTCTTCAGGAAACCAAAAGCCTCTGTGGTCTTGCTTGATGTCCTTCCTTAGCCAACTGTAGCTTGTTTTACTGAGGCTCTGTTGAATCTTCTTTGTTCTCTTCTGATATTAACTGTCTTTCCTTTGGTTTTGCATCCTTTTAAAATGAATAATACATTCAGGTATCTTTGTCATGCACTCATAATTCTTTTTTCACTGGGAATGGTTCAGTTTTGGATCTTTCTCTGCCCAAAGAGCAGCTTTTTGGAACTGCTTAACCCAGTGTAGGTCAGCCAGGCTTCAGCTTCTCTCATGTTTTTCAGACTGGATGTTGCTGTTGAATTTCTACAGACTAGAAGATTTAAAAATAGGGTCCCTATGTCTTGGGGCTTCAGTTCCACAAAGGTGGTGCCTTTTCCCCCAGTCCAGCCAAAACCAAGGTGATGTAATGGAATTCAGCATCATGAAGGATCAGACATCTACATACATATAGTCAAATCCTTTAAAAGTACCACTAACACTCAGATTAAGATGAGGGTTTCTATAGTTAGAGGAAAGGATGCCTATATTCCATACATTCATTTTAGTTTCCCATCCCAAAGTATCTTAATCATTCAACACAGGGTACAACACAAAACAGGCTTGAATCAAAATCACATTTTTATTTTCTCCATAGCCTCAGATGAGTGGTTGTATTCACCTATGCCATCTAGTAATTTAGTCATTCTTCTGATTTATAACTTCTCACCACTCAGACCTTTACCTATGTAAAAGCTAGGAAAATCTACAGTAACAATCAGTATTAAGGATAGGCACGACTCCTTCCTTGTTCTGGGCATGAGCTCACTACTGCTGGAAATTAAGAACTTTCTTTTTTCCATTTATATATCTGGTTTTACTTGGTTGTCTCATAACAATGACATTTCCAATTGTTCTTACATCTCAGTTTTAATGCTACAGTAAATTCTCTTAAAATAAAGACACTAGACCCAGGAAAATCTGGTCTGTGACTACTTAGCCTGCTGTGATTGTTAGTGGTGTGAAGGAATGAACTCAGATTCCCTTGGCTTTTTGTATGCTACTGAGCATAACTTGAGGAATGCACACTGGTCCACAAAATAAAAGCATGGATAGTGCAAAAGAATAAGAATTTGGGTGATGTGAAAAGTCTTTTCCAATTGGGACCTGACCTGACACAGAAAATCAGATTTACGTGTTAACATGAAGAAATATACCTATATCTCCAGAAACACTTCTCCAGTTGATTTTCTTTGTTGTTGGAGGTGAGAAGAGTTTAAAGTATAGGATGGGAAAGCAGAAAGTGAAAAGGAATTTATAATTCATTGGCAAAATTAGCTCTTTGTCTATAATTCCTCTGAAAAAAAAAGGCAAATGTGTTTGGGCTTTCTTTTCTGATCCACTCACGCCCTGAAATGGGTAGACGAGCATGATTTTCTTATCTCAACAACAAACAAAAAAAGGGGAGGTCTGATAATAGTCAACAGTGACTGAGATGCAATAAAATGCACTCAGGATAAGGCAAATGTTATTTGCATTATCGTGGCATTATCTATCACTCACAAAAATATAATAAAAAACCCACACAGACCAAAATCAAACATTGACCTTATGATTACACATGGATCTGTATCAAAATCACCAGTTTGAATGCTCCATCTTCGGGAAAGTTCAGTATAGATCTAAAGTTTGTGGTTTCCTGCCGTCTCCATAAAGAGACTCAGCCAAAATTTTGGTTCCAGGCACTCTTGAACACTGTCTTTAAAAAGTATTTTAGGCATTTTTTATATGGCATAAAGAAACAAACAATAAAAAAGCCATATTTTAGATTTCATTTAATTTTTAACTCTACTGATGGTTCTGAAAGACTCCAAGCAGATATAGGTAGACTTAGTGGAGCCTCTTTTACGTGTGCAGAAGCGGTATTTTGGTGCTCATATTTATTTGATAATCAAGAATCCTTTTAGCAGTGTCAATCTATGCAAAGAGAACTGAAAATTGGGTCAAATATTTGGTTATTCGAGGTGTCTGAATTTGACATTCCGGGTGAATGGTCAGATATCAAATTGCCCCTTTCACAATATCAGCACCTTTTACCCCCTTTTTAAAAATATTTCTGTTTCTACCCTCTCTCCATCCACCCCATTGCACCCAAGGATATTGAACGAGATTCTCTGCTTGCTTTTGCAAAGGATGAACATGACTTCCTCAGATTACAGCAAATGATCGTAAAAGTTTTGTTGTCCCTGCTAAGAGGAGCTCAGGGCAGGCTGGGTTAGAGTAGCTTTTACCAAAGGAAAAGGAGTGAAGGAAAAGTGAGTGATGCAACAGCATGCTGAGGAGAGCCCTGGAGAGCCAGATTTGCTGCCCATTTAGCACTTATTGAGATGAAAGAGTCTGTAAAATCACTGCTGTTCCTAGGAGAGACTGTTGCCATCCCACACCATGGCTGCTGCTACTTAGTCATGGCAGCACATCTCTGGCAATAAAGGCTGGTCATTCTGCCACTCTTCGAAGCCTGTTACCCTAGAAATTGTTCTACTTTGCCCAAAGCCTTATCTTGCTGATATGCCAAGAGCCTGTTAGCGTTGGATTTGCTGAGAGATTTGCTCTAAAGGCACGCGCAAATATGTGCACAGACGGCCAGTGGAGTTCCCAACACAGGCATTTCTCCACTTGTCTGGGTACAGCAGGGCAACCTGATGATTCCCATCCCCAGTAGCTTTGTTTTTTTTGGTAGCAAAAGCCCTTTGAACAAATCATTGTCCTCCTACAGTGAAAGGCAGTGACCCAACCTCGTGGCTCTTTAGAGCCATAGCCGGCAAAGGTTGTGCATGATTTCCTGCGAGCCCCCTGTTGTGATGAAACACTGAATAGCTGCATAAAAATCTATGCAAATTATGAACCCAGCAGTGACCATTTTCCCTCTAAAATTACTGCAAGAGCCCATAATTTCTGTTCTTTAGCCCTTTCTCATATTTATTGTAACATTATAATTTCATCTAATAACTGTGCAACCCATTGGCAAACATCACTCTTCTGCTCTTTCTCTGGATTGACATGCCCCCATTTGACTCACTGTCCATCCCTCAAATGCATCTTTCACAGTCCTTATTGGGTTTTATTTGAAGACAGGGATGTTTAAAAGACAGATTCAAGATCCAAGTCCTCTTGTGTCTCTTAGGTTGCAATAGGAGATCTATCATTTCCAAAGACTCTTGAAGAGTAGATAGAGTGTGCCACTTCAGTTTCCAGCTTTGAGGCTAGAAAGCTGAGGTTCTTGCTGGACAGATCTCAGTAAAAGCACCAGCAGACTTCAGCTAAAAAAAAATAAAATTATTGACAAGCTCTGTTGTAGAGTCATCAAAATGCAATGCAAATGCAAAAGTGTCTGAATCTGCTCATTTTGGCATCTCAACCTGCAAATGAAATTGTCATATGAAAGTGATCTTTTTGGATATCCTCTCCTCCAGATGGCATCTTTCTCACGTGCTCATAGCTCTAGCTCCATGATACCTGAGTGGTGCTTTGAATGTAGTTCCCTACTGTCAAAATTAATTGGAGGTGTATTTCTTGGAAAAGTGATGTCCTGGCTGTATCTAAGATTACATCCCAGGAGTTCTTGATTTGCCATTTAGTGAGGGAGGTGGCAACACAAGGGGTTTTTTCAGTTGTCCACAGACAGCTTTGCTGCTGAGAGATTTTTAGGCTACCAGTGTTGATATGATCTGAACACAAGCTCCAGACTGCAGCACCCCACCACTATGGGCAACCCACCAAGTCCATGACTGATTAATTGAAAGCGTACTTTGACCATGCTGCTTTTTCCCTGAGCTGAGCTCTTGTGCTGCAATACAGTGGAGGAAGGGAAAAGCATAAATTGGAAGAACCCTTCTCAGGTTTCTTGAGGGACTCTTGAGGTCAAACAAGCCTGATTCATAGCTTCTGCTGCACTTAATGTAAGGGACTGGTCTAGCTGTCATCCTTTCCATTTGATTTTTCTGGGAAATACAGACAGTCTGAAAGGCACTTGTGTTGTAAAATGCAAGATGCCTACATGTGACTGAGTCCCTGAGGCTTCGTTTGCTAATCAACAGAGATTAAGGCATCTCCTCTCATCCTGGGTGAATACCTATGGTGGGTTAGTTGAAGTGTGCTGGATTCTTTCCATTCAGTACATAGAGGACTTCAGATATCTATGCTGTAGGTAGATGACATTAAGTGAGGTGAATCCTTCCTGCGTGTCTACGTAATGCTTTGAGACAGAACAGTGTTACTCTTCAAGTCAACCCTCATGCTAATAGTTACATTACTATAAGGTTCAACTACTTCCAGTCACATTACTAAATCCTTTCTGCCCCCTTTTTTATATTTCATATTGAAGCCACTTTTAAAGATCTGACAGTCTCTCAGGGGAAAACGTGTCCTGTTAATGATGGATTGATAAGTTCACATTCTGTATTGGCAACACCAGGAGCTCATAAGCTTTGTGCTGAGACGGAAAGCTACCACAGCATTTTACTCATAAAGTGATTACCTGTAGGCTGAAAATTATTGTGTCATTATTCCCTTCAACTAGAATGAACTGTTCTTAAAATCACAGGTAATCTGTTTTTAAGGATCTGCAAATAACAAGAAGCTGACAAAGTGAAATTCCTTCCACCCATCCCCTGACTCACCTTTGTTAAACCTTTGGATCTCCATTACTTTTCTGACTATGTGGCTTATTTAAAAATGCCCTACTGTGTTATCTGCTTTTTTGCTGTATCAATAGGTGTGCTTGGTGTTTAAATAGGTCTGAATTATGGAGAAAGCAGTCTGATGTAAAAGCAGAAGGATCTTACATTTATGGTGGTAGCAATAATGATGGTACAACATCACACAATGGCTCCTGGAAGCAGACAAATGTCAAAACAGCATGAAAAACTCCCTTGCACACTGTTAAGACTGCCCAGAATTCTCACAGAGTAACATACACAATCATTTTGATGGATTCAAAGCTAATATCCATGTCAGCCCTTCACAAAGACAGCTAGTTTCGGGCAGGAACTAATTGCGCTGTCTTGTTTAAAAATAGAGAAATCATCTTTTGTTTTAGCAGATTTCCTCTACGGAAAACACGCTGTGTATAAAACGGTTGCATGAAAGGGTTGGCAGTCCGAGACACAGAAGTGGACATTGTTGAGGATATAACAGCACATTCAGTTGCCTAAGAAAAGGGTGTGGGTGATGATCTTTGGAGAGCTAGCACACCTCAGTGGAAACTCCGTGTACTACAGTGAACAGCATTTTTAAATAAAATATTTGTGTTGCCTTAACACAGCCTTACATTTTACCTAGCTCTTAAGGTTTTGAGGTACTTGTTCTGTTGTTATTTTTAAGCTCCCATGGTTTCCATAATTCCCCATTTTCGTGACAAGCAGAATTTGGAAACAGATTTCTTTTTAACTCAATAGGAAGAGTCTTTAGGAGGATGATATCTAAGGCATTAGCACTGGCCTTTCTTTTTCAAAAGCAATCACCGACCTAGGAATAGTAATATTAGTTATGGATTTAATTTGCCAGGGCTGCCCAGCCCCTAACACTCCAGGTGAATTCAGTGGGAACTGTGGATGGATACCCCTCCTGTGACTCAGGCCTTGAGTTTATTGGAAATAGAAGTGAGTCCTCACAGTTTGCTTATACTGCTACTACGACATTGTGCCTTGCAAGGCTGCAACCTCCATATTCTTCACTGCTCATTCCAGGAAAGATTTTTTAACGAAATGGAGATGGAAAGGCACACACCAAATAACCACATGAACTAGGAGAAAATCCCATTCCTGACCAAAAACACTGTTGCTAGAAAAGCACGTGGAGTACAGTGCTGGCTTTGTGTGTTATCTCCTTACACTGCACATCTGCACCGTATTAAGGCTAGATGCTGTAAAAATAATAATGATGATGATGAAGGTAATAATAATGGTCTTCGGGATAAATGGAGATTCATTTTTCTCTTCCAGTTTTCACAATGAGTAGGGCAAAGAACCAACATGTAAAAAGAGAATTATTTTTTTTTCTTAGAGGTTCATGCATATAATAATTATATGGCATGGGGCTTTGCTAGCAAATATTTATCCCTTTATTTTACATCTGACCATGTTCCTCTGCTGTATGTCTGGTTTTCAGTTCAATTTCTGCCTCAATAAAGAATGCTGTGCTATTACCTTCTCACAGTAATATGTCTTATGAAGTCCTGACTGACTGTGGGTTTAGTTCACGTCCCAGTGATATTCCACAGAAGTCTTCAGCCTCCTGTTCCCAATAATATTAATATGTGATTTAGCCCAGTATATACAGAAAATTATTTGGTCTAGTAGGTGACTTTTTTAATTGTAACACCTTTAAAATTCCGTTCCACCAGTTAAGGTACAGAAATTGATTGTGAGGGCATTTGAGGGGTTCTTGTACTGCTGCTCCTGGACCTTTTATGGAGAAAAGCACGAGGTTGTGTGACAGTGACATCTCACCGAGGTTAACAAAAACATTATTTCCTAAGGTACCTAAGTACTTTTGAAACTTCAGATTGCAGTTAGTCAATAGGGCACAATCAGTTGTAGGGGTGGTTTTATTGCTGGTTTTTTAATTTGTTTTAAAGAAAGTGACTCATCACAAAGCTCCTTTTTCTGATACACGCACACACGCACCCACCCCACAAGGACAATGAGATCAGGGACAGAAGGGAATCCAGAGAGACAATGAGACTTGTAACAATGCAGAAAGATGTGTGAAATACAGATCATCTGCAGCACAGTACACAGGAACATCAGGTCGAATTTCTTTGCTTCCTCTAAAGTTTCAAAATCTATTATTGAAAAACAGAACCAGCATCTTTCTCCCTAGTTTTCAATAGTACGAATCCATGATATTTTTCCTTCCAATTTAGTCACCTTTAAGACAACTCCAGCTTTGAAATCATTAATACATTACAACAGATGAGGTACACTGGGTCCTAAAAATAAGGACAATAAGGCCGAGGTCTGCAGGTTTTGTGCTGATGTAAGTGAGGCCACAAAATATGATACCTTTGTCAGATACCTCTTCCTTCTTATTTTTTGAGATGTTCACAAATGTCCTTTTAGAAAATACTGAAGAATATGAAAGGTGTGAGTTTACTAAACATACTATGCAGATTTCATTACTGATTTCCAAAACTTGGAATAAAACATGGCCAATTTCTTCCTGACACCCAATTGTTCTCTCCAGCACAATGACTACTTGACTGCTTCTTGTAGTAATAATTATTGACAAAGGGACAAAGCATGGAGCAGTCAGATTTTGCCCCACTGTTAGTTCCCATAATTTGGAGCTCTGATGTCTTTGAAATAGTAAAAGATATCCATAATAGATGTGATTTCTAAGATCTTCTGTAGGAGTTCTTTTCAAAAGCTGTATTGTTTCCATGGATGCTGCCGTATAATCTAATTATTCCTGATGGGTTGCCTATTGTATCACAGGATTCTTCAAAGGAAAGGAAAACAGCAAGGTAGATCATTTGAGCAAAAATCTTTTATTTGTTTAGGACAATGTTTCACAAAAGCTCTATCTGAGAAGGAAAAGAAATCTCTTCTGAGCCTCCTTTCTTTCAGAATTCAAGTTGCTATAATCATATAAAGCGCCTCTGTGTACTGTATGTTTTATCCTTTCCTTTCATTGGATGATAGAAGATATTTCAGTCTCATGTTGGGGAAGGTTTTTTTCCCACTGAAAAATTAAATCATTTATATTGTAAGATCTACTGTAGACAAGCAGGGTAAAGCAACCCCAAGCAGTCAGAGAATACAAGCCAGGCCCAACACCTGCAGCTTGTCAAAGGAATTATTCCACTCAGCTCAGTTGGAATCTTTTCGTAGTAAGATATACAGTGGTGCAAAGGAGTTGATATTTACATCCACCTCATTAAAGTGAATCAGTTTGCTATTATCAAAGAGTCACAAGTTCCTAGGCCATGTGATGAATCTCACTTGGTCTGTGGCGTGTGCAACTGCACTGTTTTTGACCTTGGCCATTGTGCTAATGAGTCCCATTGCCTGTGCTGTTCCTCAGGACACCTTTGCACCTGCATGACTAGGCTCCAGCCAGCTTTTCCCAGGGAAGAGCCTGAAGCTGTACTTTGTCATGTCAAATAACAATATCCTGAGCACATGGGCATGCCCTTGTCTTGCTGTGAATGTGTAAATAAATGAATGTTTCTCTTCCATGCACTGTCACCCAAGCTAACATATTGTAAGAATATGGTTGTGTGGGAAACTAGTGGGTGGATAGAAAACTCCTCAAGCATATCAAGTGGGAAAAGGATGGAAGCTCAGAACTGTTTCCCCCCATCATCCAGACCTCTCTTTGAGCTATTTGCACGGTACTACTCTTTTGCATAGATAGATTCTGTGGGTTGGAGTTTTGCCATACTTTTACGATCACATGAAAAGATTTACCACCGTTTAAGTGTTGTCTTCATTTTGTATAGTCTACAAATAAGAAAAATCTATAAAGATTTTCTTTTACTTGCCCTTTAAAGAGCATCTACATTTACAACAGTGACCTGCATTGCTCCTATCATTACTACTATAAGAGTCAATAGTTCTGCCAAAGCCCTACTCAACTTTGTTTTTTCATGAGACATCTGTCCTTAACAGTTGATGATAGTTTGCATTGACAAAGGGTACTCAGCCAGAAAACTTCTGCTTTTAGGGAGGCAACTCAGCTCTGTTTCCTCCAATGTTTACGAACAGATAATTCAGAGCTCTAGTTCTAAAATCTATTCAGGATTCAGAAGCAGTAGCAACAGAGACCAGCTCTCAGCCTGTGGAGGTCCTTAGGGAAGGACTCTGAGCAACGCAGACCTGAACTCCTGGAGGAGGGAGGGGAAAAATTTAGGAGTGGAACTAAAGTTGCATATATCTTGGGAGAAATAATGGAAAACTTTTAAGTCTGTGGTCAGCGGAGTTGAAGGGAAAGCCAACTTTCTTGTTCTATATAGCCCCAAGAGAAGGTGAAATTCTGTACCCTTTTCTCTCCTTCTTGATTTTCTACTGTTTATTCATCTGAGATACAAGGTAACAGCATTATACTACTTAAACATGTCTATTTCGAGTCAGGATCCTCACAAACAAACTGTATTCTTCATTCTAATTACAGATAAATCGTTTGCTTTAAATTAAGTGCTTGGATTTCACTTTGGCTAGGGCTTCAGTAACTGAAGGGATGGAAAAGTACCGATGCAGTGAAAAATGTGATGTGCACCACAGCTCTGATGGCGATGCAATCTGTGGGGCTGAGTTCCAGAGCCCGTCTCCTTTGAAGATTCTCTCTCCCTTGTTGAAAAAAACTGCATTCTTTCCTGTAGTTCAGCCAGTTTCATTTCATGTGAAGCCACATGAAAAGGAAGAGATGGTGTCTCTCCAGCTACTTAGTAGCTGTTGTCCTGGAGGGGTTTGACACAGATGGTGGAGAACCAGGACAATAGAACAACATACCCAAGGTGAATTTGTTTCCAAGTAGATGGGCTACTTTCCTCAGCTACATCTGCTTCCAGCATATGGATGTTTTATGTACATACTTCAGCAATGGAGACTGAAAGTAGCAAAGTTCTGGAAAAACATTGATGTAGATCTGAATCCAGTACAACGAAAAACCTCAGACCTAAGTCTATTGTATCTAAACTTTATTTACCAGTATTGGAGCACCAATTTTGTGTAGTAAAGCTGAGGACATTGCAAAGTAGAAGTATGAAAAATATTGTAATATTAAATACTGTTTTCTAGGTACCAGGAAATTTTATACAACTTACAAGGAGGGATAAAATTATGACTTGATATTAAAGTCCAGAGAAGCCAAAATTTGAAAAGCCTCCTTTTAGATGTACTTAAAAGGAACTGCAGACATCCTCTCAAGGCTTGGTTTGCTTCTGATAATACCAAGTAGTAGTAGATGAAGAAAAATAATTATGTTCTCACACTGATGGCATTGGATAAGACTTGAGGTAGTCAGAAAGCACGGAATACTTTCATGGCATATATGCAATTTTGAGATGATACTAGATTTCAAGTTTTCCAGAGGGACAATTTTCCTATTTTCTTTAATTTAGAACTAATTTTTTATTTTCTTTTTTTTTCAGATGAGAGCACACATATATGTTTGAATCATAGCATTATTCAGGAAAGATGCTGGAAATTCTTTGGTTGCTTAAAATTTTGGAATGGATTCCCCACATCATGTGCAGTAAACAGGATAATCCTACTGGTGTGTGATATAAGCACTTTAAAAAGACAGTAGTGGAAAGTCTTGTAGACTATTTATGGGTATTTGGTCTGAAAGCCATATGAGGTTGTAAAATTTAAAATTTTATTTGGAACCTAATATATTAAAATTTGTTGATTTTTAGTTGTTTGTTTCTGTGTAAACAGAAATATTTTCATTTGATGAATTTTCTCTTATTCAAAATAACCTTGACTTACCATTACTATTAAAGCTGAAAAGAGTAAGATGTTGGTCACTATTTCCTACTGTCAGTTGACACAGAAAACAGGGTGTCTTGGATAAAGGAGTTTTTGGTCACACACTGTTCATGTGGCTTCTGACAATAAGTTATGTCTTAATAATATAGAATCACAGAGTTATTCAAGCTGGAAGGAACCTCTGTGGGACTTGAGGTCTAACCCCTGCTCAAAGCAAGGTTAAAGTCAAAGTTAAACCAGGCTGCTCTGAGCTTTCTTTGTCCAGTTGGGTTTTATATATCTTATATACCTCCATGGTTGGTGACTCCAGAGCCTCCCTGAGCACTTGTACCAGTGTCTGACCCACTGTCATTGTGAATGGTTTTTTTTCATTATACCTAACCTCAGTTTCCCGTGCTGTCCTTTCTCAGGGCACCTCTGAGAAGACTTTAGTCCAGTCTTAACCCATTAGGTATCTACAGAGAGGAATTAGATCTCTTGCTTGGCTGTCTCTGACTTGAACAAACCCAGTTCTCTCAGGCTTCCCTCATACTTCTTGTGCAACTAAATATTTTTATGGAAATAGAGGAAGCAAATGGTGGCAATTTGAAAAGCACAGGAGGAGGAAAGAGCAGGAGAAAGATTTAGAGGAAAAAAGGTGACAGGAAGACTGACTTGATGTTGGCAGAAGATGAAAAAAGGTGCTGAGGGAATCCTGAAGCAACAAAAAAAAAAAAAAAAAAAAAAAAAAAAAAGAGAGAGAAAAGAGAGGACATGAAGCTAAAAATGTAATAAGTAGAAGAGGTCTTAGAAGTTGAAGAATTGTAAAGTGAGAAATGGGTAGGAAATGGAGTGGCCACTCCTCTACCATTGTAGAAGAGGGCAAGGGATGTGTCTTCTGGAAAAGATGCTTCTGTACGTGGACTTAGAGCTGCATTTTGACCAAGAAGCTTACTCCTGCCTTAGGAAGAGGGGGATGAGGAAAGGCTTTCTGGGAAGAGATATTTTTATGACATGAGTGGTGCAAAAAATGAATGAGCACCAGAACCTGCAAACTAGAAAGCTCCTTCACAGTTCCTGTTTCACTTGCAAATTCTACAGAAGACTTTCTCTCTTCCTACATCTTTGCCTCTCTCATGTCTTTGTCATAGTTTAGAAACAATCATGGCCACAGGACAGCCAGCATTAAGTGTCAGATTTGGTGCCTTTGCTCCAGGGTAATCCCAAGAAAGTCCTAAAGAACCATCATCTTCCCGCCATCCTAGGCTGGGGGTTATTAAATTTGCAGGTAATACCAAATCAGGAGGGGCTGCAAATGTATTAGAACAAGGTTAGAATTCAAAGTGCTCTTGACATAATGGATAGGGTCAGAAAATATCAGGCTTCTAATGTTTCTCACCTTAAGACTATTCTTCAATTCTCCACTCCTTCACAAATTTTATGACAGTTTAACTCTATTCATTAATGCAATTGCTCTGGATACATATAAAAAAGCAGAAGTACAATTAACCCTACAGTTTCTGAATTTTACAGCCTCTGTTTTTCATTCTTTATGTTTCTTACAAAAATAATAGAATGTAAAGCTGAAGAATAGAGAAGTTGAGCTACAAAAGGTATTCTTGTAATCAGGTAACATAATATAGATTCTTTCGTATCTTTTTAGAGGCACCATTCTTCACATACCTTTGAGAGGAAAGGAAATATAGCTATTCTCAGTATTTGACCTTGAACAGTAGATTCAAGCCCATTAATAGTTCTTAAGTTACATTGCTCCATGCTGCTACCTCTATTCCTCAACAATACATGTAGGAATATCAAATACACTCTGCCACTAGATAAATGCCGTTGAAAAAGCTGGTTTTTTTTTTCAGCAGCAAACCTGACTCACCACTGAAAGAACTCCCAACCTTTTCCTTTGGCTGCTCTAGACCTACTATTTGGAACAATTTACTAACTATATTATCCTGTTATTTTATTTTTAATTTTCACTATTAACTACGAATGTTTTAATGAGGCAAAAGTGCTTATGGTCATATGAAGAAATCTGTGTGGTTTTTCCAAAGAGTACCGTGATGTGTAAATGCTTGTCACCAGTGGTGTGGATGAACAACAGTACCAACCATGAATATATTCATAAAGTGGCCAAAATAATTCTTAGCTTAGTTCTTGACTATTTCCATTAGTTTAGTATGTTCAGCACTGTCTTAACCAGAGGAGCAAAGAAATGGTTGAGAGGAACCATTGAAAAGAAAATTGTGCTACTCCCTGCATAACTATTTGATCAGAATATTGTTATGGCCATCTCTGAAATTACTGCTGGATGACTACTGAGAATTGTGTTTGCACGTTGGACACTGTCCAAACCTTTAACAGTGTTGGCATAGCTTGTTAATTCTTGCTAATGCTACAGTTACTTTTTGATAGTGTAAACCAAAGCATAATGCAATCCTTTAGGCTAAACCAAGTGTACAAAAATCATTAGCAAATAATATATTGTGCTGTGCCAAGCCACCGATCACGTTTGGTGATGCAAATATATTTCCTTTGCTCATTCCTGTTCTTCCTTCAGTAGAGCCAACATCTGAAGCAGACTTCCCTTATGCAGATGGCTGGGATAAACAAAGCCAGCCCATGGATGTGCAGCGCTCAGTCGGCTGGATGGATGAGGAGTACACGCCTCCTCTCTGTGAGGGGTTTGTTTAGGTTTTTTCCCATTTGGATTTCTTTGGATTCTGGGGTTCACACAGTTATACTGCATCTAACACAGTGTGATGGGCTGGTCTCAGCCAGCAGCCAAACTCCCTCCCCTGAATGGGACGGGGGAGAAGACAGCAAGAACAAGAGCAAGAAAGCCGGTGAGTCAAGAAGACAGGAAGATCACTCACTAATTTTGGCTGTGGGACAGACTGACTGTCATTTTGGGGAAATTCCCAGATAAATGCCAATTAATTGACAATTAAAATCATCATATAACATGTTGCCCAGAGAAGTTGTGGATGCCCCTGTGGGATGGCTGCCTGGGGCCTTTGGCATGGGGAAGAGCAGTGCTAAAAGTCACAGTTCACATCCTCCACGGGCTTTGGAATCAAGGCACCCTCTTACTCCAGCTCTGGGGGTTGGAGACCTGTTTTCTGAGCAATTGCAAGAGACAAAGGAGAAGCACAGGCCAGGAGGTCTAACATTCCTTAATATAGAAGTTCAGGATGCCATAATCAGGTGCAGGGTGCAGGCAGCCACCGGAGGCATCTCCCAGAGGCACTGGTTGCCAAGGAACAATGGGAAGGAAAGGGAATTCAGGGACTGAGGTACATAGAAGTGTTTTGCTGCCTTTTCTCTATCTGTTTTCAGGCAGTTAAGTGCATTTTAGGATTAATTTTAACAAAATATAGGTGAAAAAAATTAACATGTTCAAAGAAAGGGAGAGCAGATTGAAGAAAATTTGGATTAATTAAACATATTAAAGTTAGCAGAACCTAATGAAATTTACTCAAGTACTTTGGAAACTAGCCCAAACCATTTCTGAATCACCTTTAGAGATTTCCTAGAGGACTGGGGAAGCATAACCATGGCATACGACTTGAAATATGGGAAATGGAGGAACCTGGGGAATCATTGAGCATGCATCCTTGTTAGTACAGTTGGGGGAAAAATGTTATTAGCTCTTAGATTGAGAGAATCTGTCAGGGGATGGCCTTTATTCAACCTTGCATTAAATTCTGGATGATAAAAGGTAAAATTTCACAAAATCAGCAAGAGAGGAACTGAGATTTTAGTGAAAGGGTTCAGAATTCAAAAGTTATTAAAATCAAGGTGATATCTGCTCAGAAGAACTAGGATGGAGACACCAAACACATATGTAGAAACGGAAAGTAAACAAGTAGCAGAAGAACATGAAAATTTGGAGATGACAGCTTCAACACAAGCTGGCCACACAATTCATTCTCCAAACACCTCATCCTAAGATGACCCTGTCAGTAGACCCTACATCAAGTAAGAAGGTGGTGACAATGATCAGCATCTGTTTGTTATGACTACCTACAGAGCACTGCACTCAGTGTGGCACATTAGATCTGATGTGGGCAAACCAGGGAAGATACCACAGTACAGCAAGTATGATGAACTATTTTGTCGTCATGACCATGGGGAAGGGGTACAAAACTGCACTATGTATTCCTAGAAAAGAGCATGGACATGTGACCATAATTTTCTGTTACACAAAATTTTGGTGGAAACAGTGATGTTTCTTTCTGTAGGGGAAAAAAAAGCAGTCTTGCCTCCAATTAGCAAGACACAGTTTGAAGAAAAAAACCAACAAATTATCAAAACAGCTAACGAGATCAAAGTTCTAGAAACTTCCCTGGCACAAATTTATTTTTCTTTAAATAAAAACAAAACAAAAAAAAAAAAGGAAAAAAACCCAGACTGTAAGAGATACTCACTGGTAACTCAAAGTAGGAGAAGGACTCAGTTGGCCACCAGGCAGAAAAATCCTCGTAAACCATAAGCCACTACAGCGAACTCAAGAGCTCAGGCAAGGGATTTACTCCAGCTGATGAAGCACATTTGGAGTAGCTGCCTATGTGTCAGATGAGATGCAGGACTCCTGCCACCTCAGCTTGTAATTATTGTGTCCAGAATTGCACAACCTAGAACTGAGATCACGGCTTCTCCTTCAACTGGTTTATCCAACTGCATGTATTTAAAATGTTGCTGATTAGACAGTCCGATAGCATGTGGGAGTATTTCCAGACTTCCAAAGAGTAATTTTGTCTTCCTGGACAAAAAGGGCTGTTAATTTCATGACAATTAATACACAGTTAAACCGTGGGACATTATCTACAAGTATTGCATGAAAATGACCAAGAAATCCAGCACAGAAAAAAAAAAAAAAAAAAGGTCACCAGAAGTGATTTTCACTTTTATATTTTTATTTTCTTTAATTATTAAATTAGTATTTTATTTTTATTTAACACAGTGTTTTTATTGTCATTTTATTTGGATAAATTATCAAATCTTGTTAGATCACCAAAAAATAACTCTGTTCAAACAACTCAGCATTTCTCAGCTCCAGAATCAAGTTCTGACCCACAGGCAGCCTCACCTCCCAACTAGCCAACTGGACCACCTTGCCCAGCTGGCCAGCCACAGCAGCTTACCCCGGGGCCAGGCAGCCAAAGCCTGTTCTCCAGCCACTCAGCCCCAGCCAGGCAGAGACTCAAGCCCAACCAGCCAGAGCTACTTTCTCTGGCCAGTCAGTGAGGTCCTTGTGCCATCCAGAGTCACTCAGCCCTGGCTGGCTCACCAGAGTCACTCTTCCTCAAATGGACAGCTAGAGCCCTTTTTCCATGGCCATCCAGCCAGAACCTGCTTCTTTAGCCAACCAGCCACTGAGCCCCAGCTGACCTGTCAGAGACTCTCTGGTCAGCCAGCTAGAGACTCTTTAGGCAGCCAGAGCCACTCAGCTCCAGTCATCCAGCTGGAGCATCCACCCCAGCTGTCCAGTTGGCCACCCTTGCCCCAGCCAGCAGCCAGAGCAGCTTGTCCTGGCCAGCCAGTTGGAACATCTATCCTGTCCTGCCAGACAGAGCTTCTTTCTCCAGCCAGGCAGCCAGACAGAGCAGTGCTTTTCACCATACGGAATTAGTGTGGGAAACCATGTCACGAGCTCTTTTAAAGTCTGTACAGACAATGTTGTTCTTACCTTCTCCCACAATTCATCTTATTTAGCATTGAAGCCAATCAGATTCATCAAGCATCATTTAACCTTAATGAATTCATACTGACTACTCTTGCTCATCTTGTTTTCATTCATTTTGCCCATGTCTGTAGGTCCCCAAATTGTCCTTCTTCCATTTCTATCTGTAGGTGTAACATGTATCATTCCCCTGCAATGTGGGCTTTCTCCATCTCCAGTATGAGGAATTCTGCTCACCTGAGCTGCAGGGTCTGTATTTCACTGTTGCTTCCTCCATTCCCTTCAGGATCTCGACATCCCACTATGTCATGGCCCAGACTTCCATAGTTTCCATTAAGAACCCTCAGCAGTTCTTCGAGAAATTTTATCACCCCATATCACCCCATCACAAACCTCTGGTACTTGTGCTGCACGGGTACTGGGTACCTCAAAGCTGTAAATAGCTACTTTTTTAATGCACTCAGCATTGTTATAACTTTTTAATAGCATTTTGCATTGTTATAACTTTCTCTGAAGCTGCTGGGGCAGTATTTTCCAAAGCCTCTGCAATATTTCCCCTTCAGTTTTCTTATGCCATTATTTTCATACTGTTTTTCTCAGGGCTTTGTGCCTGTAAACCCCAACAGTGCTGTTATGGGAAGTTTCCATGTGAAAGAACAATTGGGTTTTGGGGTGGGGGGACAGGACATGACAACAAGGATGAGACCTTCCCTTCATTACCTTGTTTTGTACATCTCAGTTTATGCTGGCAAAATCCAACCACATTGTACAACAGAGTAGCTATTTAATTATTATTTAATTATTTTTATTTTTTACATATTTTAGCATTATTAATTTCTTATTTTATCACTATTTAATTCCTAGTTTAAGCCATTGTGAAAAATAGTTTTTAAAATCTAATCTTTATTATAATTATCAGAATTTTATTATTTGATTATTCTTTTCCAATAACATTCACAGTTGGAGCTTAACCCATCTACAGTATTTGCACCTGATCACCATACTCCGGTCAGCAGTAGAAGCATCATGAACAGCCAAAAAGGAGATTAAATGAATACTTGTAAAAAGGGTACAGTGCTCAAAGCATACAGTACAGCTGTGTCATCCCACCAGACCCCCTCTGGAGGGAGTCTGCAAATCCCTGAGCCCTGCATCCTGCTGCCTCACAGACAGAGTCATAGAATCGTAAAATCATTAAGATTAGAAAAGACCTCCAAAATCACCTAGTCCAATCTTTGACTGAACATCACCATGCCAACTAAACCACAGCATTAAGTGCCACACTGAGTAATTTCTTGAACAATTCCGGGGAAGGTGACTTCACTACCTCCCTGGGCACCTCAATTCCCAGTGGTTGACAAAAACAGAGCAAAGCTTTGAGGCTCTTTCACATCCCCTACTTCCCCAGCAGCCTTCCCAGGCACCCTATGGGGCCTTTACCCTCATTTTCAGTAACTAAAAACTGCATGCCAGGGTGATGCCGCCAGCAAATGAAGAGACTACTAAATTCCTGCTTAATGGACAACGCTGTACCTTGTGAAGATAGTCCTGTTCTAAAAGAGACCAAGCAGAGGTACAGCCACTGTTTAGTGGTGCTTCTAAATGGGCCAACCACACCCACCTCCCAGCAGGACTGGCCCACAAGGGTGGAATACCAAATACACAGTCACATTCTTTCTGGAGATGATTTGGCTCAGTGCTGGCTCAGGGGTCTCAATTTCTGCTGTGCAGTGCGGGTGCCTTTATCCAGCCATCCCTTCTGAAAGATGCATCCACCTCCAAAAACACCCACCTCATGGGCTTTTCTGAGTGGATGTTTCCTCACTCCCTATTTGGTTTCCTCTTGTGACTGTTGACTGAGGACTTCACTCTCTTACAAAAATGGAGATATGCTTAAAACAGGTACACTTGTGGCCTTCTTGACCTCTGCTTAGACAAACTAGTGCCACACAGTGCTTTATCTTCTTTTATATTCTTAGGGATAAGTCTCTTGGATGGTATAAACTGATGCTACTAAAAGGAAACAGCTCAAGTGGTGACAGCTTACACCAGCTGGTGACTCAAACCAGTGTCTTTACTGCTGTTCAGTATCGAGACCCTGTTAACTCCAACTGCCTATAAACCCTTGTTCACTGCTAAATTCATTATTTGATCTTCTGTATTTCACATCTTTCTTGGATAATCACTTCTTCAGTTTATTCACTCATTTTTAATTCCCGTGCAGATGAAACTCTGTATTAGTTTCTGTTCTCCCTGATTTCTGTATTACTCCTTTGCTCTCTGAACTACTGTGTCATATGCACTAATGTGTATAGATTGATAAACAGAATCCATGTTGTCATTCTAGTAGCTACTGCCTTTTTTTTCAAGGTGAATAACTGTTTAAGGTGTCTCAGTTTTTCCAGATTGCCTTTAGGTAATCCTATTTGTACCTCCTCTTGGCAAATCTGGCTACTTAGTTTACCCTACTGTCCACAAGAAATGGAAATGCCATTTTTGCAGCATCCTCACCCTGCAGTAAGTTTGCAGCTGGCCAGTGGATGACCATGAGACCTTGAAAAGTGCAACCAGCAAAGGTATACTTCTGAGTTTTTGATCTGCTTCTCAGCTGGCTGAAGCAGCATAGTGAGCTGCCTTGCCCTGCTTAGTGTGGCCTCTCTTGTCTTAGAGACTCGTGCTTCTCAGTTGGCAGCCTTCAGGCTCCAGCCTAAATACTGATTCTGCCTCTCCTTGCTCAGCCCAGCCACCTGTTCCTGCCATCCTCGGGCTCCTCATCCCTGGTTCCTGCCTCCTGCAGTCCCAGGCACAGCTCCTGCTCCCAGCCAGCTGAACTCAGAGGGGTAGAAACAATGTCTTGCCCTTCAGTTGCTTTGTTTCCTCTGGATCCTTTTATCCCAGATCTCTAAATCTGTACAGCTGGCCTTTTCTGATGTATGATCTTGGCTTGCCATTTCAGCATCTGACTCCTCCCTCCCCACTCAGTTCTAACTGTTGGACTTGGCAGTTAGTGGGTGTCCCAGCCACAACCCACCTTGTAAGTCTGGTCCCAAATCCCTTCTCAATTTTTAACATATAAATTTTTTTATATGTTTATATATTTATAAACAAATAAATATGTTTGTATTTTAACATATAAGTCTGTAGCTCTTCCTTATGTAGAATTGCTGTGCACTAACTTAGTAATTCAGATACGTCATTATTTTATCAACCCTATCTATGACCTGACTCACAAAGGCAAGCTCTGGTATGTTGGGTTATTATATTTTTCTGAATCAATGTATTGATTTTTTTTTAACAGAGGGCTGTGTCAAGATCAAACAGGAAAACAACACAACCTTTCTATTTAGGATTTATGCTTAAAAGACAAGACACATATATCTTATTATCCAAGAGCTTTCTTCCTTAGCAAACGTTCCAAATAACATTCTTTCTTTCACAAAGGGCATTTGAGATGCTTAACACCTCTGTACCTAGAGAAGTGGAACTGCAAGACCTTAACAAAGGATAAGGGTGTGATAGATAACCAAGAGAAAACAATCTAGGGTGCAGTCCCTTTATCAGATGATAGAATGGAGCTGCAGCCTCTATGTTAAATCACAGACAGGACATGCCACAACTGTTAAGGTATATTGGTAAAGATATGGCCACAGAATATAGTTGTAGTCATGCAAAAATACATAGTCTACAGTTACAGCATGCTGTCAAGCTTTTGTCTGATTTTGGGATCTGCGGATCAGAGTGTAAGAAGAAAACCTTCCTGCTGTGCTGAGAATGTGCCAGTTGTTCCATACTCAACAGTCCTGGCCTGATGTACTGTAGTGTTGCAGGGAGAAGTGGGAGGGGAAATAATAGAGATCTGTTGTCCCCGGAAATTTTGTAAATCTGCATCCAGTGGGATTGACCTTCCGTGTGGAGTGTAAGGGAGACAATGTCATGAGGCTTCTTGTTAGACTTGTTTCAAACAGGGAAGTGTCTGTGTCCTCCAGGGGGAAAAAATCCACTGGGAAACAACATATTTCTTAGGGCCTCTCAGGTGCTGTGCACAGACCTCTGTCATCACACTGCGAAGCTGCAGCTAACCTTCAATGTGTGTGGTCAGATGTTTTGACACTGTTTTTGGGAGGCAGCTGACTTGACTCTTCAGTGCATCCTTTTCTTTAGCAAAATGTGTGTAAAATCCTACTGGATGGGAGAGGGAGACGGTGAATAGCTACTTGAGCACACTTACATGTCCTGTGCCTGAGGGTGTCTTATGAGCCAGGTGTTGTCTGCATGCAACACTCAGCACTCCTACAGAGGCTCAACAACTCAGCCATTATTAAAACAGAATGAGTTGGCGATAGAGAAAAAATACCCTAGATGAGAGTCTTGCAGAACTCAGAGTAATTGGTGGTTTAAGGGAAATTGTTACCAGTTTTACCAGGAGAAATGTTATTTGATCAATGCTACCATCTTGGAATGAGAGTTGTGATCAGGGGATCAGCAAATATCTCGGGAAATATGCCTGCTTTCCTCCTGTTTCAAATACGCATTCCTTGTTCAGTTGTTGGGTTTGGTTGTTTGGGTTTTTTTAATATTAATTTAACACCTGCTATACTGAAGTGTCAAAAAATTTCTTCGCATACATCGTTCCAGTATTGAAATATATCTACCTTCAAAACACTTTGTCCAGGCTTCACATGGTGATCAGGAAAAGCATTTGTAGATAGAACCTAACATGCAGATCACAGATCAGAACTAGTTTATTCAAAGACAGATGGAAGTAATTCCTAAAAAAACAACAGAGTTCAGGAAGTGTTCAGCTTGAAGACTGTAGTTGCCCTGTAAAAGCAGAGAGCATACTGGATTAGACAGCAATAAAATGATTATTCTTTGACATTCTTTTAGCAGACAGAAGGTGGCAATTTTTTAGATATTTTTTGTGTTAATTTTCTGAGATTTTCCAAAAGCTTTCCTGATATGCTTTTGGTAAAATTTTCACTGAAGAACATAAGGAGTTACCATATTGGATCAGATTTGTGATCCATCTGGTCTGGTAGTCTGTCTACAATAGCAGATAGTACCAGACATGTCAGAAGAAGGTGCAAAAACCACACAGTTGACAGAGGTCGTTTCATGTCTCCATCAGGGCACAGTAAAAGGATTTTTAAAGCTTTAAAATACTTTGTCTGCATTAACTGTTATAATTCTGGATACCTTTATTATTGCTGCAAATGGTCAGTCCTTTCACTTCCTTCTAAATCCTTGGTCAGAGTGGCTTCCAGTGTCAGTATGTTTCACCGCCCAACAATACTGGAAACATTATTTTCTTTCTTAATTTTGTGTTTGTGACCTTCTATTTTCATTAACTGGTGGTTATATCAGTCAGTGTCTCACTGCATGACGGAATATCTTACAACGCATGGACTCTCTGTCTTCCTTTTCTACTCCAGACATTGCTTTGTGTTCAGTTCTCTCACTCATCCTCTTTTTATCTTTCTAGAGCAGAAGAACCCAATCCTTTCCATTCCTTTTGGTGTGAGACTTTTCCCTGTGTCTGATAATTGTCTCTCTCCTTTGTGGGAGCAGATTGCAGCAGGAGGTCCAATTGACAAAAAATGCAGCATGAGGGAAAGCCAGAAAGGACAGGAAGAGAGGGGCCACCTCAGGGCACAAGGCTTTGGATTGCAGAAGGAGGCTGGATAAGAGGAATAGGACATGAACTCAACTCTGTCCTGCAGAAAGTGGAAGATAGAAATCAAGGTGAGATGTTGAACAGTCTCCAAGAAGAGCTACACGAGTTACTCTAATCTCTATTTCCTTGTCATCTGCTTTCACTGGAAACACTGTGAAACCAACCCAAATGATTTCAGGTATGCAGAACTTTTCCAGCAGTACTGACCAATGATGAAAGGAAAACATTAATATTGTCCCAATAATGACAGAGCCTGAAAACCAAGAGCTTGTGTTTGAGGCTGTTCAGAATGAGCAAGTTCTGAATCTTATTCTTGACTGTGATCGCTGCCGTGTGTTTCTTGAGCTAGTTTCTGACCAGAGGGATGCATTCTTGGATTCAGAACTCTTCAATAAATCCCATCATTGAGAGCAAAACATAAAATCTCCAGATTTTACCAACTTCTTTGTATTTCTGCCAGCTCAGACAAACCCTTCCAAGCTGCTGTCACTACCACTGCTCAGCACTCAAGTATTGAAAGTAACTTTAAATAATATCACAAAGCTGTGCATAGAAGAGGTGCCATTGAGAAATCTTTTCTGGAGGCAAATTTGCATGTCTCTCCATTTCTTCTTAAACAAGACTCAAGTGTTCCCTATGGGACTGATTGTTTTCTGGCGGGGAGATGTAGGAAATGTTGCCACTTTTGTTTTCATAAAGAGCTTTTGCAAGTGTAACCAAAGCACTTTGGTAACTTGAATTGAGCAAATAAATTACAAAGCACAGAAGAGAAAGAATTCCATTTTTATGCGTATTTACTCGTTCACAAGTAAAATGACACAAGTAAATGATCCACAAAACATTCATTCAGAGGAAGGACTGTACAATGAATAATGGATACTGGATAGCAGAAACACTGAGGAGGGTTATCTGTAGAATATCTTTTTTTGAGAGTACAATTCTGATTTGTCATTATTTTTAATTATTGGATTTAATGCACACTAGTTAATTAAGATACAAAAGTTCTACTTCAATTTTTGCATACTAACAGTGAGGCTGGTACATCAACATTCTGGTTTTTTGCATTAGACTATGTTAAAAAATCCAGCTTAAACACCTTTGCTGTTGGGAGACTACTGAGATGTAGCATTCAGCAGGATCCTGAAGGTTATTAACACTGATATAGATAAAATCCATCACAAGGGCTTATAGTATGGCTAGACAGTTGGTTATAAAAGGTGTCAAACCTAAGGATTTCAAAACCTTTTGAAAAAGACACATCTGCTTCTTAAACAAAATTACAAGTTGAATAAAAATTTAGTTTGCTTTTATTCTGTTGCACAAATGTTTCAATTTAATAACACCAAAAATCGTCTTTATTGATCCTTTGTTTTTCTTCTATTTACTTCTATACTGTTCATTTAAGATGTGAGTTAAAATATTTTTTTAAATGTAATAAATAGGGTATTTGTAGTTGAACTTTACTGATGCAAAATTATAAATGAAGCTCAGTTTTATTATTGTTTTAATAACGGACAAGCCTTGTTTTGTCATTGCTAACTGATAGGTTTAATCAGTTATCTGCAATTTAATCAGCACTTTAATGCAAATCTCCTGAAAAACAAAAGTGTGGAGAAACAACATTGAGATAATGTAAAATGTAATGTGCTGTAGGGCTATCACCAACACTACATGCTTATGTCTGTAGGTATTAGAGAGGATCAAATGAAAAGCTTCTCAGTGTGTAAAATGATGCCCAAACACTGCTCACACACAACACATATTTACATGTGACACAGGAGACCTCATTTGGAAAATCATCTACAAGATATCAATACTAGGAAAGCTGCATGATATTAACTTGTGCAATCACAGGGGGTTTGCTTACTTGTTTTAGTACTTGGCCTTCCTTGTTTAGTTCACAGGCTACCTGTGACCAGCCAAATTCACCATTATTTGAGACTCTGTGTCTTCTTACTAACTATACAAGATGAGACCTTCATTATGGACTCTTTTTAAACTCTCTCCCAAAACACAAACCGATATTAATTTTTATTAATTTAACGATTTATAAATTAATCTGGGTTTTTTTCCAATGCACTAGTTCTTCCATCCATTAGTGTTCACAATAATTTTAAATCTGTTTTTACGATACCTCTCCAAGCTGACAGACAAAGGGGGATATGTCTGTTTTGCAGATGGTCAACTGAGTCACTGAGTTGAAAGTTTCCTCTCATTTTGGATGCCCCTAAGACTTTATTTAGTGGAGTATTAAACGTTATGTTAAACATTATACCTACAGATATAGTTAACATTATACCCAGAGTTCAGCTTTCACCAGCTTCATTTCACTGCTGCATGCTCTTTGTTTCTCAGGGTTACATTTCAAGGCATCAGATAGACAGATAAGAAACAGGAAAAACATAACCAGTTTGAAAAACTGAAAATACTACACAGAAAATGAGTTTTCTTGTTTAATATAGTTTACCACTCTCACTCTGAACTTCCCCAAATGAAAGAGTTTCCACTCAAATGCCTGGGAACAAACTCATGTTGCAGGACATGCTGGACCACTGGAATAATACGGAGAGTTTCCTGCCCTTGCAATAACATACATTCCTTAATATCAGCATTCATTACAGGTTTCTGCAGTCAGGGGATGTTGCTGCAGTGTCAGGGATTTTGTTAGGTGGAAGGTACTGAATACAAAAGGTTAATTTTACTAATTAGTAGATGATAGATTAGGACCATGAATAGCTGCAGAGAACATCAATATGAACATTGAAGAATGTCCCTAGGGCCATTTAATCTAATTCAGGAGTCAGAGTAATAGCTGAAGTAAAGGAAAACCTGGCACCAAAATGAAGCAAAAGTCAATGAAGTAGAGACATTGGAGCCAAGGTCTGATGGGCTGTTTTGGTCCAGAGATTTAGAGTGATTGAACCATAGACAGCAACAGATAATGGGCTAGCAAACTGTAAAATATTAAACCAAAATATACTACAGGACAAATCTATGAGGAAATGACACTAGATTTTGATGAAAAGCTTTTGCATAATTAGGTTATGTAGCATGTTGTATAGATTGCCTCTTGAGCACCATCTTGTCTACCTTCCATCTGTGTTGTTCTATACTGATGGAGTCAAGTTGAATTTTGCTTGTATCAATCTAATCGGTATTGTGCCTTAATTTTGTCTTTCCTGCCATTGATCTTATTGTCTTTGCGTCACACAGAACATCTTTTTTCAGGTTGAAGCCCAATGGCATAACAGTGAATGTGCCACTGCAGGGACTTTTATGACTGGTGGAATCTCAGATTTGTCAGATAAAGGATCAAAAATAGCCTCAACTGAGTTACTATTTTGGAAGTGTGGCTTTACTTAAATGAATTCATATTCATTTAAATATTTTAAAAGTACCAATTCAAATAATCCAGTGTAAGGATACGGAAACTAAACATTTTTGTTTACCAAATTATTTCATTGGTTTTTATATAAATGACATTTTTATTCAGGAAAATACTACTTTTCCAACTATTTCATAAAATCAATATTTTTTAAATATTGACTATGTTTTATAGGTTCCAGATGTGAGGCTATGATTTTTAGTAAGTATTTTTCTGTCCCCTTATGCCTCCATTTTACTTTAGTGACTTTTCCTCCTCCTTATTAATTTTCCTCTTTTTCTATTTTCTCTGTGCTTGGGTTTTTTGGGGGGACACAAATTATGTATTAATATAAATACACTGAGGGGCAATATTTAGTGTTCTTTAAGTGTGCTGGATTAGAATTAACTCCCCTAGAAACCCGCAAAAAATGTGGGTGACACTTGTGAGAGCAATGTGTGTGAATGGGTGGGAAGAAATGACAACAACAACAGCAAAGAGTTCGAAAGAAATGGTCTATAATTATATGAACCTTATAACTGTAAGAGTTTTCCACGTGCTCGTAAAGAGTTATCTATATGACAGTCGGTAATTCCTCATGTTCTTTGGTTGTAGCCAGAGGCGGGTCGGTCTCTTTTCCCAGGGATCTAGAGACAGGACAAGTGGACATAGCCTCATTCTGCACCAGGAAAGGTTCACGTTGGACATCAGGAGGAATTTTTTCACCGAAAAGGGTTGTTAATCATTGGAATGGGTTGCCCAGGGAGGCAGTGTAGTCACCGTCCCTGCGGGTGCTCAAGAAAGGACTGGACGTGGCACTTGGTGCCACAAGGTGGAGATCGGTCAAGGACTGGACTCGATCATCTCAAAGGTGTTTTCCAAACTTAATGACTCTGAGACTCTGCGAAATGTTATTTAAGGATATCAAGGAGTGCGGTGTCGGGTGTTATGCCCCCCGGTGGATGAGCATCCATACAGCTGAGCACGGTGGCGAAGGGACGCGCTGGCACCGCCGCCGCTCCCGCCCGGCCCCGCTGGACCCGACCCGCCCGCCCGGGCTCCGCCGCGTTCCCGGCTGGTTCTCCGGGAGCTGCAACAGCGCCGAGCAGCGCACGGAGCCTGGGGGCTGACACTCGCTACCGCCTGCACCGCAGGTCATGTCCCGGCACCGATCCTCCGCTCATCCCCAGCTGACACCCGGCGGGAACGCGCGGAGAGCGCCGGCAGGTCCCCGACACCACACCGCGCCCCGGCAGAGCATCCCCCGGCACACCGCCTCCATCCACACCGCCCCCGACACATCATCCCCCTGACACACCATCCATCCCCCTGACACACCATCCATCCCCCTGACACACCATCCCCCGGCACATCATCCCCCTGACACACCATCCCCCTGACACACCATCCCCCGGCACAGCATCCCCCGGCACAGCATCCCCCGGCACACCGCCTCCATCCACACCGCTCCCTGACACACCATCCCCCGGCACCGCTCCGTTCCACGCAATCTCCTGGCACGCCTTTCCCCCTCCGGCACCACACCGCCCCCATACACCATCCCCCGGCACACCATCCCCACCCACGCCTTCCCCATCCACGCCTTCCTCCCGGCACACCATCCCCATCCACGCCTTCCTCCCGGCACACCATCCACACCGTGCGGTGCCTCTGTCGGGGGGTCCCGGGGCAGCTGGGGGGGGTCGGGGAAACCCGGACTGGATTTTTCCGCTGGAGTACGGAATGGGGAAAAACCCGGACTGGATTTTTCCGCTGGAGTACGGAATGGGGAAAAACCCGGACTGGATTTTTCCGGAGTATGGAATGGGAGAAAACCAGGACTGGATTTTTCTGGACTACGGAATGGAGGAAAACCCAGACTGGATTTTCTGTAGTACGGAATGGGGGGAAAACCTGGACTGGATTTTTCTGTAGTACGGAATGGGGGAAAACCCAGACTGGATTTTTCCAGAGTACGGACTTAAAAAAAAAAAAAAAAAAAAAAAAAAAAGAAGGGTTGGGCTTGATGATCTCAGAGGTCTTTTCCAATCTGGCTGATTCTATGATTTTATGATTATTTGGTTGATTTTTCTATTTTTCATCCATAAAAGAACCTTGAAACTTAGAACTCAAATATTTAGGAAAAGAATCACGTCAGAAGCAAGAGCACTACGACTCTTCTGGTCACCTCTACATCAGGAGCCAGTATTTGACTCCACACACAACCTGAACCAATCAAGGCAAGAGACAGGTTAGCTCAGAAACACAGGACTAAACAAAAGGAAAATATTTAATATCTTGCCAGTTGTCAAAGTGCTGTGTCTGAGCCAGGAAAAGTGACAGAGCTCAGAGAAGCTGGTCATTGAAAAAGGCTGTGACTCCCCTCACTTAGATGGATCACATATTAAAAATGCCTAGTTCTCTCTATGGATGTAACGTGGAGCTAAATTAACTCTGATTATACATTTCTCTATGTAGGCATTATGTTCAGTTACAGCAACATTCCCTCTAGTATCCTAAATGGAAACAATTTCAAAGGTTTAGAAAATTAAAGATGTAAGATTCAATAAATTAAATATTAGATAATTTAATATTAAACAAAATTAATATTAAATATAAATAATTGTATGGAATATATTAAAATACGGAGGGGGAACACAAGCTCTCAAAACACCAAATTATTTTTCATTACTTGCTGTATTTAGGCAAGAAAAAGCTAGGCATAAGAATAATTTTTTCAAGTTCTTAACTGACCTAAAATTTCTTTTTCAAACACAACTTTGGTCTTTCTGAGCCCAGGTTTAAGTGAATGTTAGCAATGCTTATGCTTTGAGAATTCAGGCCCTCACACCATGTAGATTCCAGATGTTTTCAGAGAGAGGAAAGCTCTCCTCTGCTTCGGGGCAGAGGAAAGATCCCTTTCTCCAGGTCTCAGGGAGAAGGCAGATCCCATTCTCCAGGTTTGGGAATGATCTGTAACGTGTGGGTTTACTCTGTGCTGGGAAGGGGAGCATCAAGTTCCCTGAGGTGCTTTGGGCATTGTGGATTAATTCCTAGTGACTTTCTGTTATTGAGACTTCCTCTCTGTTATTAGGAGGGTTTGCAAGGTAGAACTTCCCAGTAGCCTTACAATTTCAGCTTTGCTCTAGTAGAATATCCATACCTAGAGAGCAGCAGGCACCAGCAGGAATGACAGGTACAGAGCCTGCCTTGTACCAGCGGTGATTTGATGCTCCCATTATCACTGCTGGAAAATGGCTTTTTGGTTTTCAGTCAGATTCCATACAGAGACAAGGCTTGTGCAGCCACACTGTCATCACCACCTTTTTAAACCCTTAAGTCGTAACAGAGAAATGTCACAGACAGAGTTACATCTTAAAAATCTTGTGTCCCACAGGTTCCCTGAAAACTGGTGAGCAGATAGTTCTTTATTGCTTAGCAGAGCCCAGCTGTTCCTCTTTCTGGTAAATGTGCTAGGCAGCTGAGTGAGGAGCATGCCTAGACTTTAAATCAGACACAGGATATAGTGTATCTTGCCTGTCTATCATGTAAAACACTCGGAGAATGAACATTACAAGAGAACTACAGGAAGGCATGAAAGCTGAGACGAATGTAGCAGGAGGCTTCAGGCAACACAGGAGGGAGCTACGTGTCTTAGTTGACTTAAGAGAGCACAGGTGAAAAGGGAGTACAGATGGTTTTTGGGTTAAAAAAGAGAACCCTGGGAACATTGCAGCAGTGGCTGTATGGGACAAGAAGAGGAAATCAATATGCTACCACAGAAGATCCATAAAACACAGGGGGGAAAAAAAACTGGAAGAGGGCAGGCTTTCTGTGTCTTGCTACTTACAGAACTACTATCTCGTGGAGATCCCCTGTAACAGAGTATCAGTGGGGCACTTAAAAATACTGTGAGGATACCTGATCAAGCACCAAAGAACAGACTATTAACTGCTGTAAAGCAAATCAGTGGAGTACATCTCAGAGGAGTGGGAGTGTCCTTAGATGCTAAGCATAGACAGTGCTCACTTGTGTAAATGAAATCTTAATAGATATTTGGTTGCTATGGATTTTATGCAGGTGATCTACATCCTTTTTCATTTTGCTCACATTGCTGACTTTACTGTGACAGTCACTGCAGAAAGAAATGCTGTTCTGCTTGAGGAACATCAGAATGCAAGTGCAGAGTACAAGGGTATCAGTGACCTACAGACATCTTCTGGTAGGAACCCTTTTTTGACTTCCACTTCATCAGAGGCTCAGTGCCTCTTTGCTCTGACCACTAAATGCGGGCAGAGGGGTGCCTTTGAGATGGAGCACTGGAAGAGAACATGGGTCCTCAGAGGGATTCCTGTAAATGTGTCTCTTGTCTGGGTTTTTGCAAGTGCTGCAGCATAAATGCCATAATGGTATCTGATGGAGAAACAGGGCTAATTAGTTCATACTGCTTGTGAGACCTGAACTTAGAGAGGGACATGGCACTGCCCTGTGTCATGTAAACACACTGTATGGGACTGAACTGGAGGTCTCAAAGGGCCGCCAAGTTGATTAGATGGATGAAGTATCTCTCCTATGAGGGAAGGCTAAGAGAATTGGGATTGTTCAGCCTGGAGAAGAGAAGGCTCTGGCATGACCTAATCACAGCCTTCCAGTACTTGAAGAGACCCTACAAGAAAGATGGAGACTATTTACGAGGGCCAGGAGTGACAGAACAAGGGGGAATAGCTTCAGATTGAAAGAGAGTAGGTTTGGATTAGGTATTAGGAAGAAATTCTTTACTGTGAGGGTCATGAGGCACTGATACAGGTTTCCAGAGAAGTTGTGGCTCCCCATCCCTGGAAGTGTTCAAGGCTAGGTTGGATGGGACTTCAAGCAACCTGGTGTAGTGAAAGATGCCCCTTTCCATGGCAGGGGTGATGAAACCAAATGATCTTTAAAGTCTTTTCCAACCCAGACCATTCTATGATTACCATATATCCAGTGCATGGACTTGTTCTAAGACACATACCAGAATTATCCTTTAGCCTAATAAATAGAACAGCAGAATGACCACTGTCTCTAATGTAGGAAATGCTCCAAAGTTATTTGTAAACAGACTTTTAATTGAGATGCACTGATACAGCCTTGACACTCCATGTATGTGCCTTCTGGTCAGAGCAAACTCAGGGTCTTACAGCAGTACAGGCAAAGAGACCTGGGCTGGGGGAGAGGGAGGTTGTGGTAGAGATGGGTGCTGCAGATTTGTGTTTCCAGCTGCTGGAGGAGAGAGGGGAGATGCAGGGGATGGCAATTGCTGCAGCAGAGAGGGCCCTTTACCTCTGCTGCTGCCACACACCCCTTCTTCCCCTGCAGTGACAAGAGCTACCGGGCTTAGGTAATGTAGCCTTAGGGACATACTTCATGTGCTGTGCCCATCTATCTGTTCCTTAGCAGCTCTCTACTTCACTCCTGTCAAGATCCAGCTCTGCTTCTCATAGATAGAATGAGGATTTTTACAAAGGTTGTATTTAGCAAGGTTCCTGGCTTCCTATCCTTGCTATCCCCTGACAGCAAGGCCACAGAGTTCACAAGACACTTTGTACTCCCATAGCAATGGCACAGCAGGATCTGGTAGGGGTGAATCTAGAAGTGTGCTTAAAAAATGTGGCTTTCCATTTAAGACTCTCTCTTTGAAACCCATGGGTATTGCAGGCTCTTTTTTCTCTCCCAGGTTAGCCCTATACATTCTTCCTTTTCAGACCAGCTATTCCCTTACGTGAAATGGAAAGGCAAAGACATTTAGTGGCAAGAGAGGCAGGTCACAAACTGTACCTGTCAGCAGCTGTCAGGCACTGGTCAATCCAGCACATTGATACCCATCTTCACACACTGGTCATCACCGAACCGCTCAAACAGTATCGCTTGTCTTGTTCTGTTGGTGATGTGCCAGTAAATCCCACATAGCTCATGAGTTCATATGTGGGTAATAGACTAAGTTGGTACCTGAGGGCTTCCCACTTCATGTTAGTCACATGAAGTGACTTGGCAGACCATGGCTTCTACTGTGTAAGTGGTAGCAGTGAAAGCACAAATTACTTTTTTTTGCCCATCTTTAACATGGGTGCTGATAAAGGGGTACACATGAGCCAGGTTGTGGGGAAAGGAGAAGAGGGCTTTGCACAGTGATTTAAGTGTTCATAAAGTGCTTTGAAATCCTCAGGGATAAAGCATTACACTCCTCAGTCTGAATCAACAAAGCGCAGAAAGACGTATTTCTTATGAAATACAAATATGTTTTCTGCCTGATGAGTAAAACAGAAGATCATAGGATCATAGAATATCCTGAGCTGGAAGGGACCCACAAGGATCAGTCCAACTCCTGGCCCTGAACAGGACAGCCCCAAGAATCACACCACCTGCCTCAGAGTCTGTCCAAATGTTTGTTTGATGTGGCCATGGTTTTTTTACTATTAATATCATGGGTTTTTTACTGTTAATATCACAATGAAAGGCAAAAAAGCAGGTTTTGGGTCTGGGCTTGTAACAGTTTGTGATTATTGCTTTTCTCCCAAGGCTGCTTTTGTGAAAGCAAGCCAAAGGCACTGTGACAAGCCTAGAACTGTCTAAGGATACGCCAGTTACTGCTCTGTTGTACCCCAGGATCTCCCGGCGTTTCAAGTCAAACTTCGGGAGAGAATCAGGAATCCCAGCCCTATTGGAATGGTTGATGCAACTGTCGGCAGGAGTGTGGAAATCCAGCTTGCAATTGGGAAAGACGCCGGCGGAGGTCAGTGTCTCACAGAGTCAGGCTCTCCCTGTCCCCGCTGCTCAGACGGCGCCTATCGCAGCCATTACCTGCCCTGCTGAAAGAGCTCCGTGCGGCTGCCCCCCGCCTGCTCCTCCCCGCCGAATTTCATTTAGTTTCTCCCCACCGTTTCAGGGACGTGAGCATGAGCTGTTCAGCCCTGATATTCAACCTTGTGACAAACAGAAGTGCTGCTGAATCTGACCAAGAACAAAACTTTCCAGCACCTTTAGGATCAAATGCAGATTTCAGGTGTCTCCAGAGTCAGGCAGCACACGAATGTGACTGTTTCAGGTTAGCTGTACGCCCCTCATCTTGTGTGAATGGAAGAAAATAAGCCCCTTTGCATGGTATTCTTTAGGCAAAGACTAAAGATGTTTTAAGACACCAACAAAAATCAGACCAATTTTCAATTTTAAAAGTTACGTTAAGCAAGGCCATGTTGTAACAGTGAAACCAAGCCAGAAATCCAAATCTTTGGTTAGGACAGAAAATCACATGTGGTTAAAGCCTAACTATTTTTTTATTCAGTTTGCTCAATGCCTGTCAATAGTTTTTCCATTTCTCCTGCGTCTGTTTGTGCCCAGAGTATCAGACATGCCAGGGCTGGCTCCCAGCAGAGCTGGACTTTCACTTTCACCTGGACTTTGGACCAAAGGTAGAAAAGTTCTCTGCTTTTACACACTACAACTGTGAGCTGTGCCCTTAAAGATAGATACACAGCAGGATACTAAAATCTACCAAGGTAACTGCCAACAGGGTCTGGGGGCAGCTGCACTGGAGACACACAAACTCTCACAAGCACTTGGGAGAGCCCAGAGGAGAAGGAAGTGGATGACAGCATCTGGGTGAAACATGGCCAAAAAGAGCAAGGCTGAAAGAACTAGGTTGTTTAATGTGGAGAGGAGATGTGTGAAGAGAGACACTGCTGCAAAGGAGGACGTGAGTCTTTCCTTCTGCATGGACTCAGTAATAAGGCTTGAACCACAACTGAAAGTTGAGTACTAGAAAAAAGTTTCTCATGGAAGGCAAGAAGATGGGTTGGGATGCACTTAAGTGCTATGAAAAATCCAGTGCTCAACCTGGAAAAAACAGGCTAGGCAAATGTTGGATGGGAATGGTTGTGGCATACTCGATCTTGCTTTGGCCAGCAGGATTGCATCAGAGCCTCTCAAAGTCCTTTCTGGACTGTTTCTATCATCCTGGCCTGCTTCTATCATCCAATGATAAGTCATAAATCCTATGAGTTTCATACCTCAGACTCTATTGACAGCAAAAATAGTTTTAATCAATGAAGAATTGGGGGTGGTGGGTGTCTGTCTTGTTTAGATGGGGTGTCTTCTAAGATTTACACTTTCTGAAGTCTTTAGGCAATTTATCTCCTACTCAGGTTAGTGAAATTCATTATCCACCTGGGGATTAGTGGGAATTCATCATTACATGCAGCCAAGGTGTGTGTTTCCACATTTATTTTGAAAGATTGTCTTAAAGGCAAAAACAAAATCAAAATCTTCCTTTCTGTCCTCACAACTTACACATACATTGAGTCCAAAGGAGACAAAGAGATTGAGAAATAATATTATGACATAAAGCCTGTGCCATTCCTTTTTTTTTCTGTGAAGGGTGCTCACTTCTCTATTTAATTTTCCTTGGCTACCTCTTGAGCAGGCTTGGGTGATGGGAAGGCTGTAGAGCCCAGACCTAGCACATACAGCTGAACTGATATCCAGCACAGCTGCACCATATGAGGTTTGGGGTCACAGTTGCTCATTTTTTGACCATTTTTGTTGTCTTGTTCTGTTCAGAAGTTGGTTAGGCGGGGATTAGGTAGAATAACCCTTCTTATCTACATGTTTAAAATTTTGGCTGTCACAGACACAAGATCCTGGCGCTACTGTAATGAAAAGATAAACCTTTCTAGTTCTCCTTCTGTATTCCTGCACTTATTTGCAGACCAGAAATAAGGCAGCTTGCTCCAGCTAGCCAAGATTTAATGTCTCCTTTCCATTGCAAAATTCTTACACTTATTTTGCTACTGTAGAAATATGAGATTCACAAAGAGTTTCCTCTGTATCCTCTTGGCAGACAGGTGACAACTATTAACTTTAATGAACAAAAATATTGGAAAAAAACAGTTAGACTGGGTTTTTAGTTGAAAGCTACCAGGCCAGCTGATACTCATCACAGATACAATAAACTGCCATGCACAGATATGGAACCAGATTAGGAGGACCCTAGACGGGAAAGAGAGGGTGAATGATTTTCTTTGGTGGTAAAAGTCCAGAGTTGTCCTTGACTCCCTTGAAACTGGTGATATAAGGATTCCTTCATCCCTCCCTCTCTAATCAAAAGAATGTTTTAGCAAGTAATTTTTTTATTAACTGGATTAATTTATCCTGGCCTCTTTGCAAACTGCTGTGAGTACCATCACTGTAAACTAGATAAACAAAAATATGAGGAATAGCTGTTTTATATTAGGAAAAAAATGTCTGTTCACTTAGTGTCATCTAAGGCAAAAAGACAAACGGGCAGAAGCATTTCTGATTTGTGCCTGGGCTTTTGATTAGAGGTTACTAAGCAACACTATCCTGATCTTAGCCCTGCATTCCTCCTTGGAAAGCAGTGTCTGTTACCACTCAGGTCAAAACTGGACTTATGTATACATTCAGCTGACATCAAAGGCATGCATGGGTGCAAAGAAAACAATGCTTTGGCTTCCTAACTTCCAAGACTTTAAACAATTACATTGCCCATGTTTTGTTTCTGTTCATATTTGTGGCTTCTTAATCAAATGTACAGGAACAAGAAGATGCTGGGAAAAGGTAGGCAATTCCATGATTTTCAGGGAGAGGTTAACCCAAATACATACTTTATTGAGCACTGTTTGGTTGGTGCAGCTATCACCCTGCCCAATATTGGCATGCATTTTGTTTCTGATTCAGAAGAGCGGCAGCTGTATTTCCTTCCTTTTGTGTTTCTTCATTGCCTGCTTCCTCCCATCCCATGCCCTGTAGTCTCTGCACTCCTTTTAGGATGCCATCCTCACCTGTTCATCCCTTGGTGACAAGGCCTACTGGGATATATCCTCATAGAAATACTAATGAAAGAATTACTTAGACAAATTATGCTGAAATGACATGAGACTCACTCAGGTGTTCTCCCTAAACACTCTTTTTCCAAGCAGTATTCCATCCCCTGAAGGATGCTGCTCTCAGCCACAGCTCACTAACCTGCCCTGAAGCTTAGGCAAAAAAAGCCCCTTAATCAGCACAGTAAGATGCCCCTTTGGGATTTGGAAGAGCACAAAACAACTTCAGTGCAGACGATCTTCTAGAGTTGTTCAGAAGCAAACATATTCCCACAGTTCATTGGGATCACAGGGTAATTCATCTTAATGGACTGAAAGAGCCACAGGATATATCCCCAGAAATCCCAGCAAGTGCTGACACAGTAACTCATGTAGGGCTTGTGGAGTGGCTGCCCTCACCAATTACATAAATTAACTCAGAAGAGACTGCTCACATATAGAGAAAATCCTCCCTGACCTGGTTTGCAAGGCCATTGAGATCATTCCTTAGGACCCACCTTTGCTAATAAACCTCTGTAAAATGAACTGCTGAGAAGAGGAAGGTATTCTTTATCTGTTTGTGATAGCTTACAAATATCAATGTGTTCAGTATGACAGAGCTGGCTGTTAGTGAGTTCTCTTTCCTATGCCAAGTATGTGCTGGTAGTGACTTATATAAAATATTTTGAATTCAAAAACATGTATGACCATTTCATAAAATTCTATTGCCATTAGTATAACAGCTCTTTGCAATTTAACTAAGAGAAAGCCTATAGGCTAGAAAACTGGCCCCTCACTGCTAATAAACTGGGATTAAATGCACATGATTTAATTAACTCAATTTCATAAAGCTTCATTCTGGTTTCGCTTGTACAGCTTGCGTGCCAGAGAAACACACTGGCAGGCTCCCAAATAATAAATAAATACAGAATATTTCAAGGTTGGGCTTGTGCCACACCGGAGCAGGGACAGCCAAATCTGCAATAGAAATGTCTGCAAACTGCTGGAGGAGAAAAGCTGTGCCAGGACACACCCCTTTAAATAAAATCCCGGGGCTCACAGGTCCTACTGCAGAGCACTGGATAGAGAGGTGGGAGAGGCGAAGAGAGTATTCAGCTGTCTGGGCAAAGAAAAAACCAGGACTTTTCAACAAATCTCTTATGTTCTTACACAGAAAATAAAGCTAATTTTCTTCTAATATTTGTCAACATATTTTTACTCATTTGCTTGTAATTCAACCTGAAGTATACATCCAACATGGAAAAATTAGGAACAGAAACATCAGAGCTTGGATAACTTATATTTGGTAAAGTTAGAAACAACAATAATCAGGAATTTAGAGGATAATTGAGAATAACCTTAACTAAAGTTATCACAACTGCTTCTACATATAACAACAATCTTCTTTGCTAGTTTTTTAGTAAAATGGTTTGCAAATTTTAAACACTGGTTTAATTAGTGAGGAAAAACTTTTAGATTGACCGTAGCTATACTTTCAGGTAAAAGTACATGAGGTGGTCTTTAGTTTTTGCTCTGAAAATAGCTATTCTGGTATAAACCTCTTTTTATAGTAATTGTGAGTTCAGATTGGAAAGACGTGCTGTTTGAATTATGCTATATATAAATGTGCTAAATAGATATTGTACTAAATATACTATAACTGGAAAGATTTCACTATTTTAATTATACTGATAGACTTAAAGATTTGCATTTTTCTGGCACAAAAAGAGGATCAGCTTCCTACACACATTCCATGATGTCAGCTGAGTGACTTTGGTCTGATTGCAGCAAATGCAAGGTACTGCCTTGTGTTTAAAGCTACACCAAGTCATACCACTTCAGATTTACCATGGACTAAAAGCATTCATGTGGATTGTTTTCATGGCTCACTTGGTCCACAGTAACTTGTTAAGCCCTGATGATTCAGTTATGAATTTAAGCTTGAAGGGAAACATTTCAGAGTACTGTGATAATGGTGCTGTAGCTGTGATATTATAAGGATATGTTTTACATTAACACAAGACCTAACAAAATAGCACTGTCATCTAGACTGGGCCTGCAAGAGAATATTAAACAGTAAGTACTAAATGATGCTCAAATAGATGAGGGCTCTCAAGAGAATCAGTACTGGTTAGGATACAGCTTTTGACCAGCCTGGAATGCAGCCGTGCTCCTTAATGCCCACGTGAATCTTTAACTCAGAGAAAGATGATTTTTGGTTGAGGAAAGTGCCCTCATTTGGGAATGCACTTCAGCATGTACTTGAACTTCACTAAGAGCACTAGGATTCAAGTTTGAGCTTAAAAGTAAACATATGCCTACATGTTTTCCTGCATGGGGACACTGATTTAGGGGCTGAAAACCCTGCAAGTTAACCTCTTTTGAAAGCTACCAAGGTAGTGCTGAAGAAGGAAATTAACTTAAAACTTCAAAAGCTAAGGAAGTATTTGGGTCATTGTGTTTCAAGTTGAAAATTCTGATACTCAAAGTGGAGAATGATGGCCAGATAACACAAGAATGACAGAAACCTGCTAATGTCAACAAAGATAAATCACCTCCGGACCAGGGAGGTGGGGGAGAAGGGGGTAGGATTGCCCGAAGGTAACCTAAGGCTAATTAGAAGGGTAAAAATCACACCCCTGGGAGGGGACTGTACCTGCTGAGGTCAGACTGCTTTTGTATGGTGGACTACTCACTAATCAGAGCACATGCAGAAACGCATCGTTATATAATCGAAAGTTGACTAATTAACAAGTTATTGTGCAGCTACAAACTCTCCAAAGAGGGGTGTTAGCTTTGGGAACTATGGCCTAGCTCTCCTTTCTGCAGATTGCCATCAAAGGTTAGAAGGTGGATCTCAGCTCTGTGTGCTTGTTGGCTCCTGCACACAGGACACAGACCTGTCCCCTCTTTGAGGGACAGCAAAGTGACAGCACAGAGATCTGTTCAATGACAATGCCATTACATGAATTAAAAACCCAAGGTAATTTTTGATAATACAGTTTGTTTGCTGTTTGTGGTATCTTTAAGCAGAGAACTGGATAAGTCTGATAAGCTGTTTAATTTTGGATTGGAGGAGCTGATGGAAGTGCAGTTTTGCCAGTGCTCTGAGAACCTTACTTTCCCTGTTGAAACTCACATGGAAATTATCCTGGCTACTCCAGATGTGTAAGTAAATAGACATGGGAAGGGCAGCATCAGTTCCAGGAGTCTGCTCAGTCTTCTTTTCAGAGCTGTAATGTACTAGGATGTGTTCACATGTAGGGTGAACATTTACAGTCAATTACACTCAATTTATTAGATTAGGTATGCAGAGGAATGGAATAATAGCAGAGTCATATGGCAGTGGAGGTTTACCATCTGTTATCTGCCTTTAGCAACGGACCAGTTCTCACTGTGGACAACAGAAAAAAAGGAGTAATGAAAAAATAAATGGGATATATGCTTTTAAATTCCCAGCTGGGAATTTGACTCCAAATTCTCAATTTACAATAGCACCATTTTGTAAGCAAACTGAATTATTTTCCAATATTTTACAGCTGAAAAGGTTCGCTAGCAGGCTCTTATTAATTGCATTTAATAATCTTCTGTAAGAAGCCTGTGTAGAGTGTGCCACAGGGTACAGGCTGAGGGTATAGATCCAGATAATGCAATTGACAGCAGCAGAACTGTGCCGAGTTCATTCTGGCTTTGCAACTACCCATGTGTATTCACTGAGATTTTTGTATTAAAAAACATAACTGTGCATAAATACTCGCCCCAGAAACAGAGCTGAGGAGAAGACATACGTGACAAGAGACTCTCAAGCAGCATAAGTCAGGCATCTAAATCTGAAACTGCGGACTAAACCCTTCTATTCAGAAATCTCCTTCAGCTGTCAGCTGACAGGGGACACTGCTGCCAGCCTGGGTGAGGTGAGCGTCCTCAAGACCCAAAATGCTACTTCTCTGCAACCACAGGACATCATTCTTCAAAAAAGGTACAAGTTAGCCTGATGTCAAACCCACCAAAAAGCCTCATCTGCTTGTAGGAACCAGAAATATCTCCACACACTTTCCTAACAGCCATCTGTAGTGATGCTCTATTTCCACATTGTGGCTTTTTTTGTTTTTAAAACTTTGTAAATGAAATTTGCCTTCTCAAATCTCAGGCCTTTCTTTCTCTGTGCTGCAACGACCAAAGTTTGATTTATTTACGGAAACGATCAGTCCTGAGTAATTTTGTGAGAGCCTGTGAGACCTGTGACATAACAAAACAAACACAGCATTGGTATTGCTGCAGCTGCTTTGGGAGACTGACTTTCTAGTTGATATCCCTTATATCCTTGCATATCACTTTGCTGGGGATTGGTATGGAATGGGGAGAAGTTATTTGCAAAACAGACCTTGACCTTTTCAGCAGCAAACAAATGCTGCTGAAGCAAGCAAAAACCCCACCATTTCTGGGAATTTTTAGAAGAGGAGTTTTTGATTGGGACTGCATTTGCCATCTCATTTTCTACCATCACTGTTCCAAGCTTATAGATTCTCAAACTCAGTCTACCTACTGATAGCTCAAGTTTTTCAATTCCTGTTTCTAACCTCTATTAAAAACCCCAAATATTTAGAAATATGGACTCTAAAATTTTAAACAGCTGAAATAATACCATCCTTACACTTTAAAACTCTATCCTTGTAAAAAGAAAAAATAAGAAACACTATTTCAATCAAAAAAGATGGTTCATCCAGAAGAATGGATTTGAGGTGAAATATGTTGTAAATCTGTTTGACAAACTGAATGATACTAAAAGATTTTTCATTTCCCTTGCTTTTAACTTAATAATCTCAATCCCATCTGTAAACAAAGATAAATTAGTTCCTCAAAACTAATCACAAGAGAATGAAATTCCTAGCAATACATCCATCTGCAGGTTTGTGTGGATAAAATATAAAATTATATTATTTCACATGCACTTGTGATTTTTTTTTCAAATTTTTGTGTGCGTTTTTGACCAAGTTGTTTTAGCATAATTTCAGAATGAAGATTAATTTGCTGTTGCATGAATATCATGGGAAGTTCTCAAACTGCCAAAAGCATCATTCCCTCCATTTAACATCACCATCATGAACATTGTGACAATTTGGTGATTTTGACATCTTTTTATGATAAAAAACGACTTGGGTTCAGGGACTTACTGACTTAATTTGCCCTTTTTTAGCTGCTTTTCTACAGAAACAAGCCTTTTGTGGTCATACTTCCAATTTCTGTATGTCTCTACCTGTGTGTCCTCCCTGTTCCTCAGTAGCTGAGGACATGCTGGCCAATTTAACTTCACAGATACACACAGATGTCTCAAAAACAATGCATGCACTTTAAGTGTCATTACGAGGTATAGAGACTCCAATATTTACCTTCTGACACCCGCTGTGTGAGCTCATACCTTACAATGCACTCGAGTTTACCTGGGAAAGCTGAGAGGAGGCAGACAGACAAAGAGCAGGACCCTCCAGCAGCAGGAAAAGCACCCAAGTCAGTCACACATAGGACAAATATGCAGGAAAACAAGTTCCCCTAGCTGTGGTGCTCCTTGAGTGACCTCTAGGTGTACATGATGCTATTCTGGTCCCAGGAACACTGTCTAGAAACCAGTGCCTATCAAACAGGATTAAACACTGGACTATCTGGTCTGACTTTGCTTAGCTATTCTTTGGTGGCTATGGCCAGTGATCAGGTTTCCAGGGCAAAACTCTGCCATGGCACTTCCTTTCTAGGTGGTTCTGTCCTGGGCTTCCCCGAGTGATTCTTTGGTCTTGCACAAAGTTTACTAGCACATATAGTATAAATCCACGGGAGTAACCCAGCTGGTAATACCTGGAATTTACGTCCTTGAACTTGCTCTGATGGCGGGCTGAGGACAACAGCATGTATTATATTGTGTGTCTTTGTAGGCTGTTAAATCAATAAGCTGCTGGAGGGGAATCTTCCACATCATTTATAAATAATGGTGAGAGATGTGCTCTCAGCAGCACGGCTGTACATGCAAAGTGCCTCCATTGACTTCTGCACTGTTATACATTTTGCTGCATGATTAATTTAACTTGTTCCCTCTCATGAACTGTCCACACCAACGATTACTGCTCTAACCAGAGACTCAGCTGTTGCAAAGAACTGTCAACCCAAATCAGCCTTTCTAATAGTTGGGAAACAAAAGAAATTATGAAAACCAGGAGGAGATGATATTAACATCAGACAGGTTCTGAACCACAGGCACCTACAGCAGACTGTTTAGGAACGTGCTCTCCGCTGATACAAAATGTTCATTTGCACTCCTGCTGTTTCACAATACACAGGTTTCAAATCCATCACAGGTCTCCTTCCCTAGCTTTGTACTCGGGTGTTGAACACTCAAAATGTCAAGTCCTGTACTCCACACACACCTAAATTTCTGACCCTAGAATTTATTATTATAACATATTATGACCTATGACCTCTGGCAGAGCTTAACTCTGCTGAAAAGTCACCGTGGAGCTGATGCAAGAAAGCAAACATGTCAAAAGCATGGGTGTGGGCACATATACTGCAATATTACCTTAGCAGAGAATGAGAGAAGGAAGTATAGGTAATCACAAATAGCCAAAAGATCCTAATCAGAATAATGAGCAAATTAGTGACAAAATAATATCAGACTTGCCAAATCCAAGAAAGTCTGAAACAATATATTCAAGAATTACTCAGATGTTTTGGTGAATGGAGTATAGATAATAGATGAATGATAGAAGTATTTAACTGAAAGTTATCTAAGTACTTAAGTTTTATGGAACAGTTTTTCCAAGTAAGAGGTTTTTTAAATGTGTCCATTTTTTCCCAATCCTATCACTACCAGCTGCTACTGCCCAGATTTGCTTATCTCCTGATTCTACTCAAAAACACTCAGCCATCACCTGAATTACTAATTGCTTTTTGCCTAATAAAGATTTCTAATTAATTGGAAACTGATAGACAAAACTGTTGAAAAAAATTTAAGAATTCCTATGAAGTGTCTTACTAATTTTTTCTTATTGGTCATAGAATCATAGAATGGTTTGGGTTCAAAGGGACTGTACAGATCACTATTTCCAACCCCCTCTCATGGGCAGGGACACCTTTCACTAGACCAGGCTGCTCAGAGCCTCATCCAACCTGGCCTTGAACACTTCCAGGGATGGGGCAGCCACAGCTTCTCTGGGAAACCTGTTCCAGTGCCTCACTACACTTATAGTTAAGAATTTTTCCTAATGTCTAATCTAAACCTACTCTCTTGCAGTTTGAAGCCAGTCTCCCTTGTCCTGTCACTAAGTGCCCTTGTAAATAGTCTCTCTCCTTCTTTCTTGTGGTCTCCCTTCAGGTACTGGCTGTGATTAGGTCACCCCGGTGCCTTCTCTTCTCCAGGCTAAATAGCCCTGGTTCTCTCAGCCTTTCCTCATAGGAGAGGTGCTCCATCCCTCTTCTACCCATTGATGAGTATATTGAATAAACTAAACCGAAACTTGGAGAACAAGTTGTACTGTCAGCTCAGTGAGACAAATTCCTTTCCTTTGCACCTGAGGTTCAGTTGTGTGTTATTCCCACTTTTCTGACGTTACAGAAGCTACACTGGGCATGTCCAAATGTCAGTCAGGAAGTTGGTATATTTTCTTAATATGAGCTGAATTCTTACCCTTCTGCTGAGTGGTTCTGGAACTCATGAAAAATGAGCTTCTGAACAAAGATGATTTTGATAGGTGTGTAGCTAACTGGCAGTTTCAGCAATCTCTGCCCAAACATTACCTCTCATTTCCTCATAGCAAGTCCTTTTGTAATTGAAGTTACCTTGACAATAGAGAGCAAGGTTCCTTGTTGATCTAGTGACCAAATAAACCACAACAAACAAAGAACTGTGAAACATCACCAGCAGCAATCTCTCCTCCAGCATTTTTTTCCAACATTAAAAGACTGTTTGGTAGTGAAGTAAACAAGCCTGGAAGATTCTGTCATCCCATCACCTAATCCCTTTGTAGTCCTGCTTAAACGTGCAGAACCTGCAGACTGTAAGGTCCTCACATGTTGAATGGCTGTTATCCAGTATTTTCAAATATATCCCACAAAGAAGTAAAATATTCCTTGCTTAATAAGAGGAATTTATGCAGAACTACTTGATGACTCAAGAGCACTCTCAATAGATAACCCCATGGATGATGTGTTGACACTACCCAGTAAAGGTCCACATTCCTCTTGATCTGCTTTATGTTTTCTAATTTCTTCATCACAATCAGTACCTTTGGCTGGCAGGACTAACACCAATAGCGCTAGCAATAGTGTTTCATCGCTGGTTTTGACTCATAAAGGTTGTCTGGGAAAGTTTGTAAACATGAGAAATAACCTTTGGACATAGGGATCACATTACCAGTCTGACGAATCAAGGAAGTTCTTGCTGGGTTAGAATGAATAACAAAGGGCATAGAGGTATATTTAGAAAGTAAATTCATGTGTGTGATGAGTTACACACATTTCACAAGCAGCAACACTGAGAAGTTTGTGAAAGAACCAGTTCCCATAGGACTCCACCCACACAAAGGCAGCAAATAACCAAACACGTATGATGAAGCAGTTAAATGAAATTCAGGTACACACACCCAGCCTGGGTTACTTTCAGCATTTGTATGGTAATACATAACCTAAATGGGTTTATAGCACTGTGAAATATTAATCTAGCTAATAAGACTACTTCATAATTATTTTTGACAGGAGTATTTTCCAACGCAGCAGTTTACCAGAGTTTGGGAGACATGGGTGCACGGTGCACGTATGCAATATACTTAAGCTTTCTAGTGAAACACTCCGTACAGTAGGAACGAAGTGGAAAATTTTTTTTTATTTTAATTCCTTATGGCACCTCCTCCTCTGCCTCTTTCCTCTTTTGTTTTCTTCCTGTACATTTTGATTGCCGACCTCTTTTTACTTTTCCACGTTTTGCTTCTTTCTGCTCTTTCTGATGTTCTGGGCAGTAGCGCCACAAAGAAGGAAAAAAAGGGGAGTGAGGGGAGGAGAGGGGAAGGACAAAAACAACCCAGCCCTGGCTCTGCTCCTCTTATCTGGTGCTAATGATGCTGTAAAGAGCAAATGCCTGGAGTTCCTGTTACTGCGAGCAGCCCAGCTGCGTGGAAGAGGCTGATAGGAGCAGCCCCTCTTCTGATGATGCTTATTTTAGCAGAATCGCGGGAACGCGTACCTGAGTGGGAAAGCCAGCACAGCTCCTACCAATGACGGCGAGGGGCCCAAAATTGCTCTAGCAGACAAACCTTGAGTGACAGTCTGAAAAGCACGGTGATCCCCGTTAATACATGGTAAATAATGCGCGGCAGGTACAGCAGGAGGCGGCTGCATTTGTTAACCCTGAAGTCACGGCGCTGACCTCCTTTCCCCAGGATCGGGAGGAGGGACAGAGAGCTGATGGATGGTAATTAAGTGCCGGGGTACCCCTCATGTCCTTATTCTGGTCCGTTTTACTGTGACACGTGGTTGGGGTAACCACTCAACCCGTGTATATTTATAAAAGCACACACAGCAGGGACAATAATTTTCTTTAAAATCAGCTAGGTCGTTAATGAATCGCTGAGGTAGGAACATCATTGCTTTCCCTGATCGGAAATCGGAATTCCCAGAAAGCCTCACATCTCATTATCAGCACCAGAGGCAAACAGCGGCATTGTTATTCCATGGATTGCACCTTTTCAATGGCTGAATTGCCAGCCCGAGGCTGTGTCTGGGTGTGCAGGGGCAGGGGGGCGGGGGAGAAGGATTTGCCTCGAGTCCTTTGGTTTCAGGCAGTTCCATTTGTTTTCCTAGAGGATGATAGTGCTCTGGCAGGCCCTCGCAGTTTTTTGTCTGGCCAGCTCTGTCTCTGAGCTCCGTGTAGCCACTGCACGTTGAGCTCTCAACGAGTTGGTTTTGTTAATGTGCAAAAAAAAAAATCCAGGAAAAATCTGGAAAATTGCTTAATAAATTCACATGGTCAACATGAATATTTTATCTTCATTCCGTTCTTCTTCTCCATCAAGCTGTTAGTTAGTAGCCCTTGTTGTGGTTTCTTTTGTTGTGGTGGTGGTGGGTTTTCTTTATTTCTTTTTTTTTTTTTTTTTTTTTTTTTCTGAACGCTGCACAATGAAATGTGATTCAGAGTTCATTTTGCTAATCAGTCCTCCTTTGACCAAAAAGTGCTTTACGGAGGCTACATCCAGCTTGGTGGTATCAGATTTCAGTGTGAAAGTGCTACATTCCTGACTGCCCTGCATTCCCTTTGTGTTTGATTTTGCCTGGTAAAATAAATGGAATACTTAGAAAGACTAATCCCACTCAGAAAAAGAGGGGGGGGGAAAAAAAAGACCGGGGGAAAAAAAATATAAGAAACAAGAATTTCAGCTATTTTTTTCATGCTTGATTCCACTTTTCCATCTACTGTATTAATTTTCATTCTTTTATTGGTCCTGTCCTGCATTCATTTTTTTTCTACTTTTGATTTACTACAGGTTTGATTCTACTTCTTGACTTCTAGTTTTAGCTGAAGATAGCACTTCTCTAGGTCTCTGAAATTCACAAACCCCATATATATATATATATATATATATACACAAAACATAGGAAGACATGTAACTTTCACCTTTGACTTCTTGCTGTAGTTCATGAGAGAACTAGTTCATGCTGGAAACACTGCTTGAACCATTTGACAATCTTAAAAGCACTCTGGATTTATATGTTTATTTATCTGTGTTTCTTTTACAACACATATCTAAGGCCTGAATTTTTAGATATATCTTTTATTTTGAAAGCTCCTTTCCCCTGCCTTTCTTCTTGTCTGTAATTGTCTTTTTCTGAAAGGTAATTTTTGAACGTAGGCACTTGAGGGGGAGGAGGATCATTTGCATCACTGTAGCTTTTTGTCTGAATGTAGTTACACTGGCACAAGATAGTATAATTAGTGTCACTATAAAGCCACAAAAATGTTGACTAATTCGTAGAAGAAAACGGACTTTAAAACAGTATTTGCTGTGAACTTCTGACATACATTTGAAAATCTGTTTTGTTTTGCATGTAGTAGGATACTTGTGTGACCTGTTTTGGTTTGGGTTTTTTTTCCCCCCTTGGAAAGTTGGACTTCTTTTACATTTTTAAAGGCTATATTTTTATTATCTTCTTTTTCTTTGTTTCTGTATCTTATTTTTTCCTTAAATACCCTCACTCTCTTCAGAGTCACAATAAAGAACCTGAAAACCTTCAGAAAAGGGGCTGTTTAAATTAATTATTCTGAATATTATAATTTATTTTTTTTAAAGGGCTGCATTTCTAAGCATCCTTCCTGGTCTTTAAAAACTGAAGCTGGCATCTGTGTTGGCTTGAATTTAAATGGTCCCTGCAGGCTCTTTAACTCAAAGAGTTATTTTATTCATTTGGTTGTTTCTTATTTCTTCCCGTAGGGTAACTACAAACCTAGCTCTTGTATTTGTTTACTTGCCTCACTTTATTAAAAGATTATGTCTTCACCAGCGCTTATGAATTTATTAGTGCCTACAATGCTCTCAAATTGTTGAACAGTTTGCCTTTATCACTCTATTTTACCTGAAGCATTTTGTGCTTTGATTGTTCCCCATGTACCCCCAACAATAAGCTCCCTGAATGGAGAATTGTACCGAGTTAGCTGAGCAGAGGATGTAGGGAAGTGTCAAACATTATTTGTCGAGCTTTACTTGCTCCTATTAATATATCCTTCATTTGTATCGCCTGAGGTCAGCATTTCCAAACACAAGAGATTATAACTGGGTACCTTAGCTCCACATCTGTTAAAACATGTCACTGACAACTTTGTTTAATGGGGACAAACCCGTCTCTTAGGCTGTGTTTCCTCCTGTCCTCTCCATAGTTCCCCCTGTGCTCAGACCTGTGTCCTCCTCCTCAGAGCAGTGGAAGGACACGCTTTGTTCCCAAGCTGAGCCCAGAAAACCTCCTTGTTCATCTGCCCCCTTCCCTCTTGCTGTTTGCTTCTCCCAATGTCCAGCAGCTCGTTGTTTCAGCAGGTTTTTGAGGGTTTGTTTTGTGACCAAACTGCCAGAAAAGACCAGAACCAAACAAGAGGGAGATGTGGTGCAGGGTGAGATGAGAGTGGCCTGGAGTGTTTGTTCAGCATCACTGAGCTGCACCTTCAGTCCTGAAGAGAACCTCCAAAGAGTAAAGTCTGTCTCTTCTAGAATATCTTCCTGAATACTATGCCTGTAGTTGTAGTGGCCGGGGAGGGGGAGAATGGGTGGGATAACCAACACTGGGAATGTTGGAAATCCTGGGGCAAGCCTTTGCTGTGTTTCTTCGGCCTGCCCTCTGCCAGGGCTGTCCTCAGCTGGTGGCAGGACATCCACATGGGCAGCTCTTTCCACCCAGGAAGTTTCACAGGGTCATAGCACGTGTCCAATGAATATAAAACAAGTGTCAAAATCTCCTAGTCCCTGTTTACAGCCTGATCAGCCTTTGATGTTTATAACATGGCTGGATTCTGCTCAGCTCTAAGGTACTTGATAATTGTATAACCATTAACCAATATAGGAGATGAGATAAGCAGTGGAAATATAAAGGTCAGCATCTGGCTCAACCTGTTTCCTCTCTGGCAAAAAAGAATAGCATTTGGGGGTTTTTGTTGGGTTTGTTTTTTTTAGTAAATATATATCTCATCTGTGATATGGAAAAAAAGAAATAACTGAAAAAGAAAAAAAAAGAGGTTTATATTTGTACCAGAGTGGGCAGGTTTGAAGCATATCTGGTGGACTATAATACTGGAAGTATTTACTTTGACTATATCCTGAGAAAAAAAAAAAATCTTTCTTCTGCAGAAAGGTAACAGTCCCTGTGGCAGCAACAGGTTGTTACCAGTGGCAGTGGAGGAACTGAAGGTTGGTGAGAGTAACTGCTGTGTGCTGGAACATGCAAAATATTGTAATATTCAAAACAGGCCACCCAGTTTCCATTTGTATGTGAGCAAAGAGAGAGCAGAACACGATAGGAGTAAAGACACCTGAATATGAATTGGTGAGGGGAAGATTGCATGGTGTTCACTTTAAACCCATCCATATAAACCATATAAGTCCATCAAAACACCAGGGTTGTTTTGGCTTTCTGAAGAGACACTAATTACTTCTAAAATGCTCTGAGAAGTATACACCTACAGAGAAAGGCAATTGATTTTATTAGAAGAAAGTGTAAGGCATCTGGAAAGGATTTCACAAGGCAGATGTGGCACAAAGCCTTATTCTGGTCCTGAGGGCACCATGGGAGTCTTCATAGCTCAAGACACACTTGAGGCTCAATTTATTCTTGGTCTTCAACTAGTGGCAAATTGCATCTGCATTTTAAATAATTGTTGTGGAACTTCATGGTAAGGTTTTAAATTGCAAAATGTTTGCTTCTTATGTTACAGCAAAATCTTGTAGACAAGCTGCTGCCATCACTTTTTCCCCCAGTTCAGCAGATGCAATCTTGTTTTCTAAATTCTAGCATTAACACATCGTTCTTCCAGCCTCATCACTTTGACCGTAACAATTTTTTTCTCACCATGTCATAAGTACTACTTGGTTTGGTCCTTTGCTGGTTGACACTTACCCTGTCTATATTTTCTCCCACCTTTTCAGTCTGTTCACTGTCTTGGTGTCACCTGCTTTTTCAGGTGGCATCATCTTTTATTGCACATAACATCTTTCTTCTTCCTCTTTTGATCATCAGTGGTATCAAAGGACACCTCCCCCATCCCCCCCCCCCAAAAAAAAAGAAGTAAAGCCACTAAGTAATTTATTCTACATCCTTGTTTAAGCCTCTCTCTCACAGAAAATGTCAGTTTGCAACCAAGTAGGCAGTTAGGTGTTATTACTCATATCATAACCATCTCCTTCTGTCTGTTTCATACTCACTTTAAGGGTACTTAGTATTTCTTCTCACTAGACATCTTTCAATTTTTTGCATAAATTGCCTAAGTTACAAGTCTGTGCAGTACCTTGGGTTGTTTTTACGTTTGGCTTTTTTTTTTTAAAAAAAAAAAAAGGTATTCTCCATTTGTAGGGAGAAGTGTATTCTCCACAGTTCTAGTCAAGACTCTTAATATCTGAATGTAGTTCTGATTTGTCTGTGCTGCTAAAGGGCAGTGTGTATAAAATACTCAGCTTCAGGCCAGTTAAAGCAAATTATTAACATTTGCTTACCAAAAAGAAAAGGTTGGTTTATAGAGCATCCTGCCCTAATCAATCTGCTAAGATACCCCCTCCCCAGCCTCCAGCCACCAATAGTTACAACAAGCAGAAAACAAGCAGAAAACAAGTGATCCTCTTCTGGTCACTTCTGTTCATCCTGAAGCTGATGAGATGAAAGCACTTTGATTTTGCGGATTTCTAAAGAGGAATAGAGCAGCTGAGGTGTGGATACACTTTGCTGATTCTCTGTTTCTGCTATTGGAATATTAATCTCCAACAGAGGGAAAAGAAAAACAATTAGAATAGTACCATCTTAAGTGACAGATAAAGATATAATAGAAGGCTACACCATTAAGAAGGGCCTATTATGAAATAAAGCCACGCTTAAAATTAATCATGTTTGACCTGGTATGAGGTTACAATGACAGGTCAATTATCATTGGAGTAATGTTACTTTGTGGTAAAATTAAAATGCCATATCTCCACACAGAATTTATCTTGAATAGTTTATCTAGTTGGGTTCATGACAAGAGTTTAATTGCACACCTTTAGGAGTGCTAAAAGGAAACATGAATTTCAGAGAACAGAGTAGACACTTTACTCAGGACACATATCAACACTTTGTTATGCATACTTAGTGTACCTGATGAAACAGAGCATGACTCATAACTGGAGCCTTTAGACCCCACTGTAGCAAAACCAGACTGTAGTATATATCATTCTGATAGTCTTTAATAGCAGATAATAGAATCGTTAAGGTTGGAAAAGACCTCTAAGATCATCAAGTAGAACCGTCAACTCAGCACCACCACCATGTTCACCACTAAACCACGTTCTTAAGTACCATATCCACAGGTTTTTTGAACATTTTCAGGGATGGTGACTCCACCACTTCCCTACGTGCTATCCAGTTCCAGTGGTTGATAACCCTTTTTGTGGAGAAACTTTTCCTAATGTCCAATCTAAACCTCCCCTCCTGAAACTTGAGGTCATTTTCTCTCGTCCTGTTGTTTGTTTTACCTGGAAGAAGAGACCAGCTCTTCTCAGGGAGTTGTAGAGAGCAATAAGGTCCCTCCATGAGCCTCCTTTTTTCCAGGCTAAACACCCTCAGCTCCCTCAGCAGCTCCTCATCAGATCTGTGCTCCAGACCCTTCCCCAGCTCCGTTGCCTGTCTCTGAACATGCTCCAGCCCCTCAATGCCTTTCTTGCAGTGAGTGGCCCAGAACTGAACACAGGATTCAAGGTGCAGCCTCACCAGTGCTGAGTACAGGGGGACAGTGACAATCATTTTAGCTGATGTAATAATTCCAGACACACGGTCTGGTCTTCCTCTGAAAAAGGATCATCCTAGGCTGATGCTGCCAGGAATGCATCTGTTGATCCTCATGTGCATACTCACACACATGCTCACAGCCCGTCCTCAGATGCACTGAGTAATTCAGGCACTCATTCAGCAAATGGGCACAGACAGTGGCTGCCAACAGCAGGGCTGTGTCACCTGAGCCACCCCAAGCTGCTGCCTGGGGACTGATAGGAAGCCACACCTTGCTAGGGGAAGCTTCAACCTCTCTGAGCCCTGTGGGAACCGGGCCCTTCATTCCAGTGGTGCCAGGACTTCTCCTGCAGCCTGTGCTTAGGTGAAGTATCAGTAACCACCATCGAAACGTGCCCAGCTGATATAAAAGTTTGCTGCTGCAGCTGAAAGAGGCAGGCTCCAACCCTCATCTGTCCTGGGCTGACAATCCTTCTTCTCCTCCTAAATTGTGGGATTTGCTGGATCCCACCTCCCCAGCGGCTGCAAGGCACTGAACACTGCCCAAGCACAACGGAGTAGCAGGGAGCAGTGACAGAGCAGGGGAAGGGAAGGGCCAGGACTGCTGCTTTTCATGTCACTGCAGACCCAGCCTTTACCACCCTGTACTGTAAACAGAGCTCTGAACTTCCAGGGAAAAGTCATAAAATGCATTAAACTGTCCCACGGAGCAGACGTTACAGCTCCTGTAATGTTCCTGGCACTTCAGTATTTCCTGTATGAGGGGTAGAACAAAGTGTTTTGCCTAGTGCAAGTTATTGATTTTAATTTTTCATACTGTCCCTTTCAGATAAGCCAATATTTACTCATACAATTATTCATACGAAGCAAATGGGGAACAGAGAGATGAAGCAAATTGTCCAGAGATTTCAACAGACAGCAAAACTAAGGCTCTGGCTGTCCTGCCTCCCCACTCTCCTCCCCTGTGTCAGGCCACTTAGCTTTGAACTCCTGAATACATTTTGCTCATCCTTCTGCAGCATTTCACTAATTGATGAAAGATTAAAGTATAATTCAGGATGACATTCATCACTGAAATCTGACTTAACAAGAGGCAATAAGCTGAAAGCATGGAAAAAAGGGGAAAAACGCTTTTGGAAAAAAAAACGAAGTACATAATTTGAAAAGTAGTTTCATTTCTTGGTAGAGGACTACTCGCAGAATGTCCCCAGATACACCACAACTCTGCAGTAAGCACCACATGCAATAAGCAGTGGCACTGTTCTAGTTTTCCATAAGGTTAACAGTGCTAGACTTCCAGCTGGGTGCTACTTCTCCTGGGCAAATACTTTTCACAGGCTCTCTGGGAAGCCATTTCAAACAGGTTTCATGGTAAATAGTTACGCAAGACGTTACAAAGGTTGTTATCAGTTAAAATATGTATCCCTTACACTGTCAGCATTTTTTTTCTGAGCTAATGTAATTACAAAGCACTATTGAAACCGACCCAACCTGTTTATAGAGTAGGAAGGAAAATTACATAACCGTACCTAAAAACCCAAAACAAACGACAAAAAACCCCAAACCAAACCAAACAAAAAAAAAACCAAACCAAAACAAAAAAATCCACACCACACCAACAACTAGAAATGCATCCAAGTCAATCTGGAACATAAACTAAAACGCTCCCTTATGACAGGACACTGTTTAAATGCACTGGGTAGGGAAGAAATATCTCAACAAAGGACACCTACAAGAGGGCTTCTCTTTGGGTCAGTGAGCAACATCCACTGCTATCTCAAGCACCCACACCATACACTCCCTTCCAGAAACTGGGAAAGTTCTGCACTGAAACTTGTTAGATCTTTATTTTTAGATCTCCATGGGGGAAGGCTCCTCCGGAACATCCAGCATGGACAACCAGAAATATTAGAAAATATATTAGAAAAACATGTGGATTCCCCGGGCCAAGGTCCCTGCCGTACCCAGTGGGTGTGGCTGCAATGAGGGAAGCAATGAAGGGCAAAGGCTGGTTTCTGTCACGTTTGCCAGTGTAGCAGCCAGGGGGACCTGTTCTGAGGGTACATGATCAGTACCCAGGGTAAGGGAAATGGGGGACAACCTAGTGGGAGTGGAAGGAATATGAGGCCAACAGTATGGCTATTTTACTACCACAATATTTTACTACTACAACTACTCTACTACTACAACAGAGCCAAACGTATGACTACTTTTACTATGTTACTGCTATTTAGGCAGTCATATCCATTCTTTTCACTGTGCAGAATCCCCTTGATATACAGTGTTATTTAGAGCAGGGACATCTGTAAGTGACACACAACAGCAATTTCAGTATTCTCAAGCTCTGAGGCACTGCTAGACAGAATTTTGTGACTTTAGGGATTCCCATAGTATATCATGCATACACATCCACCTAGGATAAAATGGCATTTAAGAAATGGAAACTGGAGAGGCAAAGTTGAAGGCTAAGCAGAAGAGTGTATGGAAATTAAGATAACAAGGAGGAGGTGGCATCCATCTCAGAAAGGGCTAGGAAACATGATTATGCAGTGCTGCCAACCAAAAACTTATGAGTAAATTCTTTTCCCACACATCCCCAAATACTGAGGCTGCATTAAAAAACAATCTTCTTGAAAAAAATAAAGTCAAGAATATTTATATTTGGGTTGGTTTTGTGATTTCCACATGTCTTTTTCGCAGTCCATCAGCTGCAAACAGGTTCTGATATTTGTTAATTTTTAATGAAAGTTCTGTTTTTCATGACAGTAGAAGCTGATGGTTTAGAAGACTGAGCAGCACAAGGCTTCAAACAAACTGGAGAATTATCATTCTTCAGTGACCTCATGTATAGAGACAACAGGTATTCAATGGAAGAACTGGTCAGAATCTCTGTAACTGGGGGCCCCGACATACAGATCCTCAGTGTTAATAACTATTTTGCTGGAAAAAAAAAAGAAATTAACACTGAGATGCCTTTGAAGAGCTCGTCTGTAAGAACTGTTGCAGTTACCCTAAAACACTTAAACTGTGACAAGCAGGTTTTACAGCCCTGAGGTAACCATCCAGGCTTCCCTGGGGAAGGGGAGTGTCAGACACCTACGCAAGAAACATGAGAGAAAGCAGCCAGCTGAGCACAGTGTCTCACACTGGTGAAGAGTGAAAGGTGAAGTGTGGGACAAGGAGTGGAGTGTAGGCATCTAAGCTACTGACTCCACAGAATAGCTGATGGACCTGAAATGGCACCTACCTACCTGTTCTTGAGCTCTACACAGTAGTAACACAGCTGTTAGTGCAAAACTGTATAGCAGGCTTGTGCCCTCCAGGACACAGACTGTCCCTTGTACCTCCCTTGTACCTTCAAAGTATGCTTCAGGCTTGGTATGAAAGGGTAGTTTCTGCAGATTATAGAGAATCTTGCCTCAGGGGTTCTGGGATTACATCTCAGGAAAGGGCTTTGAGCTGCTTGTTAGTGATTGGGCAATGTCAGCAGTGCCAACCAGGAGAAACTTGGCTGCTTAGGAGGACAGTGGCAGCTGAGTAGCAGTTCAGAAAATGTCACTGGTGTCTTAAGTGGTAGATACAGACACCAAAGAGGCTGGTAAGTGCTAAAGCACCATCTTTAAATGCCTTGCACAAACAAAATAATCTGAGAGTTCATAATGCTGTCCAAGACACCATCAGCTACTAGTTCTGCACTATTAAAACTGACTTTATTGTGGGATTAAGTACGAAAGTCCATTGCCTTTGGCATATCTGTGATTTTCTTCCTGTTCAACTGTACTCCCTGAAGGGTTCCTTCCAGCAGAAGGGGAGCTAAAAGGAAACTGGAGATGGACAGGCTCTTCATCAGGAACTGTAGTGATAGGAAAAGGAGTAATGAATTCAAACTGAAAATCTTCAGATCAGCTACTAAAGACGCACTTCCTCATCACATCTATTTCTCCTTCTAAGGGAAGATTTCTTCAATAGAGCTGTCACTGTGGTGAAAAACAGTTTGCAACAGGACAGGTCTGTGTTGTCTATTGTATTAATGTTCCAGCCAACAGACATTGCACTTTTACTGTCATGAGCGTATACAATGAAATACATAACTAGCAAAAGATGTGTAGCACCCATATTTCTATAAAAACGAATCACACCATGTACTCCTCCTCTGGATTTCAAACAACCCACATCTAGTTTATATTGTATGGATTTTGCTTTCCTTTCACCACATAAACATAAAACTCTACATTTGGGTCAACTGTAACCACCATTGGTAGGGGAACTGCTCTTCCTTCTTTCCTCTTTCTGCTGTTTCTGCATTAAAATGATGCAAACATCCAAGTAGCCCCTGAGAGAAAATTATTCCAGGCAAATTATATATCTAAGATTTAATATCACAGGGAGACAAAGGTGTAAATTGCTGCCCTTTTAAAACGTCTCTGCTAAAAATTGTCTCTCCAAAAAGAGGAGCATGGCAAGGTGTGAATTTTACCCTGAGAGCAACTGTCACTTGATTGAGGTGCTAAATGTGAAAGCTGTTATTTTAACTCTGAATAAACCATCTCTGAAAAACATTAACCCAAATTAAAGACAATTAAATGTCAGCTATTGTTGGATAAATTTTCCTTTAATTCTTATTTTTCCTGGTAATGGATTGTGTTTAGTTATCATTATAAAAAGGTTGTAAGTGCATGAAAGCTTAATTGGAAGCGGCCCAAGGTTGTTAAAGAAAAGGCAGAACCTGGTCATCCCATCACCCCAGGCGTGCAGATCCGTGACTCCTCCAAGGCATCACCGGGATGTGGTCCCTGGGGAAGCTGAGGTGGTGGTGGGTGGTGGAAGGGGGTGGTGACCCCAGGTGGACCTGTCCTAGTGGGGAGGCTGGAAGGCTTCTCTCAGCAGTTGGATGCTGCTCCGGGCTCTGCCAGCTGAGACACAACGTGAGAGCCCGCACTCCAAGCTTTATTATGAAATACTTAGCGCTCTGTAACTTTGCATTCTGAAGATCCTTTGTTGTAATCTCCCCAAGGTGATTAGACCTTAATGTGGACTACCTCTTGACTTTGGCAGTTATTTTCAGCATATCAGCCTGACTCGCCCTGGGCTGGGTTAACTAGTGCTGATAAGGACAGATAGCACCAAAAAGCTTAGTACAACAAGTGCCTGTTCCTCACATCAGGGCATGGATGCCAGTATAAGCAATGCCAAAATTATTTTGGAAAAAAATGGGTGCACAAGCTAGACCTTCCCCTTCACACCGCTCTAGATGTGGTGCCAACTTAAACCGATCCCAGCTGATTCACAGTCCTGCCCTTTCCCTGCCACCCAGACCTCATTTGTTTGGTTTTCTTTTTTTTCTTTCTTTTTTTTTTTTTTTTTAATGCCAGCTGGCACTCAGGCAAATAAGCAGGAAAACAGTTCAGGGAGCTCAGCCGGCTGAAAACAAAAGGTCTTCATCTTCGGCCAGCCTGGCTTCCCAAACTATCTCATCTGCTGGTGCCCCGAGCTCCAGTGCCAGCACAAGTACACACGTGGGAGTTTTGGGTTTGGGGGGAGCAGGACTGTGGCACCCCCAATTTAAATGACCAAACTCCAGGTGGATACACATGAAACATCATGGTCCTGCAACTGCTGGACAGAAATGGTCTCTCCTACCCACTCCCCCTCTCCTGGCCAAATAAACCCGTGTCCTCCCTTGTACTGACTCTGACCTGAATTAAAGAGTAAAGCAGTGGAGTTTGCTGATCCAGAAGAAGATGTGTCCCAGAAAAAAAAATGCAGTGATTCCCTCCTAGTAGAATTCCAGACCCAAAGTAGAATTCCAGACCCAAAGAACTAAGGATAAGTGTTTACTCTTTCTCTTTATCTTCCCTATTTTTTTCTCTCGTCCTTCTTGAGATGTGTTGTTATCTATATTAGGAACTGTAACAGTCCTGCGGGGAATTTTCTCTCGGGAATTGTAGTGTCTGACCACAGTAGCTCCCTCCCGTACAGGACAGGAACTGGAATACAAAATCAGCCTGTTTCCCTTTGCATTTTCAGGAATGCAAATTCTTCAACAACTGAGGTTGGTAGATAACTTCTCTTAAAAAAGTAGAGGCAAGTTGCAGAGCTATGCAAACCATTTTATTCAGGTTCTGAAAAGTTTAATTCTGGATATATCAAACAGTCCCACCATTTTGCAAATTCATTATAAATTCTGAATTTGGGCTTTTCGTTTAAAAAATAAGCAAAAATTTAGAAAATATTATATTGATTTTATGTTTTATTTCAAGCTATCTATAAGTTTAGGCTGAGACTGATGTAGGGCTAGTACTGAAGTTTTTCTTAATTTTAAATATTCTATATAATTATTCATTTGCAAACCATGGGTCTGGATTGCAGACTTCTGCTCTGGTGGATATATTTTCCTTCTTGGCTGGATTCTGCCTTCACCCTGGAGCCTTTTTTGGGCTTGATCCAATATGCTGGCACTAGGAGAAATCAGTTCATAAAGTTTTGAGCCTGACCTTTCCTTTTGCGAGTGGTCATTTTCACAGTTATCTCTTTCCCTCTTTGTGTTGAGTGTTCCAGGAAGTATAGGTCACTCAAAATCTACAGAGTGTCACATCCTTTAATAAATCTGGTGGCTTTATGTCTTTTTAGCTGGACCAGTGTTTGTAGTGTGGAAGAAGGGAGGTTTTTTTTTTCTTTTTAAAAATAGTTATTAAACACTGTACTCTTCATTTGCAGGAGTGTGAACAATTTTCAGGAGTGTGAACATGACTGCATCAGTGTTGCTTTTGATTTAAATGAGACCAGGAATAGTCTGTCTAGGCTAGACAAAATGTGGAGCTCACGTCTTCTAGATGCAGTACAGTATTAATTTTAATTACTAGCTAGGAATTATTTCACAGGAGGGTGAGCATCTCCATTCTAATGACGAATCATTTTCTTTTTCTGTAATGACTGTGATTGCCTCATTATACTTTCCATGGTATATAATTTCTGTGTTGACACAAGTGGATGTACAGCAAAAAACCTCACTCATCCAGTCAGCCTGGGATACTCGAGTCAGATTACTCTTTAAAGCACAAGTCTGCAGCACATACAAAATAAGAGAAGCAAACAAATTCTTCATACCCCTACTTTGAGGTTCTAGTTCCTTTAGCTTCAGATTAGATTAATATTTTTTTTCCCCTCATAGGAGGGAAGGTTAGTTCTGTTCTGTTGTTAAATGAAATGCTTGAAATCTTCCAAATTAAAATTCTGTGCTTTATGTATGGTATCCAGCATCTTATTGGATAGATTTGTTTTTAAAAGGAGATCTAACAGACACTGTGAATTGTCATGTCCTTACAAGATGTAAGCACTACTTATCTGAGCCTTCATGGAACACAGTGAATTTGCCCTACTTATCAAAAACCTAATTCTGAGCTGGCAGGTAAAAGCTGCTGCTTTACTGAGAGAAACCAACCATTTTGAAAGACGTCACTGCACATCCATATATTCACAATTCCAGCAGAAATGGAGACACTGCTGATGTCATCACTAGGAATCCTTTATTGAAAGAAAGGTATAGCACCTCCTTTTTAGCTAAGTGTTTTGGAGAAAACCCCATGAGTATATGATATCCACTTAATCTAATGTTTTCGACAAGGCCAGAAAAAAAACTACGTTTGAAACCCTTATCTTGTACATATGGAGCATAATCAGATAAAAATGTATTTGAACTTTATTTGTTATGGACATAACAAAAAAAAATAAAAAAAAACCAGTAACACCTTTCAAAATTTGTTTGGAATGCAAATCTGGACTGCACAGCTTTTGCATTTATGTAAATATTTGGTTGTGGGTACTTCTTAATATAGACAGAGCATGGACCTAATGAAGCACATGATACCAACATAACTTAGCCCTTTGTAAGTGTTGGAAACACATTTATGTCAGTGAACAGCTGTGCTATTGCAGTATATAGTAATATATGCATGGCAATAAATTCACGGAGAATAAACCTCGTCAAGTCGTCTTTGTCCTCTGATAAACACAACTGATGCTTTGGCTGTGCGTGGAGCACAAACCGTGGTTTTTTCGGGGATCTGCTGTGGCTGCCAAGCCCGATTTGCACCCTTTCCGCCAACCCTCTCGCCTCCCTTTTGTCTCCCTTTCGCCTGATTTCCGCAATTCCAGATCTTTCAGTGGAAAGGCGTGTGCGCCGCACAAGGGGAGCGCAAGGCGCCACCACAGCGGCGTTGCCATGGGCACCAGCACAAGTCACTTCGGCGGGGGGACACCACCGCCCGCCGACGGGAGCGGTGCCGTGCCCTCCGCACCCCCGGCACCGCTCCGGACGGCGCGGGCAGCGCTCGCACGGGGAGCTCCGGCCGCGCGGGGCAAAGCAGCGCCCCGTCCGTGCCGCCGGGCGGGCGGGGAGCGGGCAGGGAGCGGGCAGGGAGCCCCGGCGGGGTGCGGGCACGGGGTGCGGGCGGCCCCGGCGCGGCCGCAGGTGCCGCCGGCGGGGCGGGCGCTGCGGAGCGGCCGCGGGGGGCGCGGCGGGGCGGGGACCGGCCGGAAGTGACGGGCCGGGCTGATTCACCTGCTGGGCGGCGCGGGGAGGTGCCCGCCGGGAGCCCGGGGACGGAGCGCACGGAGCGCGGTGCCCGCCGCTCCCGCCCGCGACATGGAGCCCGTGGAGCCGCCGCGGCTGCTGCTCCTCCTCGGGGTGGCCCTCGTGCTGCTCTGCTCCGCAGGTGGGCGCAGGTGGAAGGGGAGCGGACCGAAGGGAAGGGAAAGGACGGACAGAGGGTGGGAAGGAGGGAGAAAGAAGGAAGGACGGAGAGAGGGGAAAAAGGGAGGCGGTGGCTCTGTGGGGTTGGGAGAAGGCGCCGCGGGGGCGGGGGGCTGCTGCCCGCTGGGGTGCGCGGCACCTCCGCCCCTGCGCCTGTGTGGGTCTCCATCGTGTGCGTCTGTGTGTGTGTGTGTGTGGTGGGGGGTCTCCATGATGTGTTGTGGGGGGTCTCCGCCGTGTGTGTATTTCCTCGGCAGCCCCCGTGCCCTGCCCGCCCGCGGCGGTGCCCGGGGCGCGGTGCGGCGCTGGCGGCGGGGCCGCGCCGCGGAGCCGACCTGGGCTTTGTTCGCCGCCCGCCCGCGGAGCTGCTGCTGCTGCCGCCGAGCTCCATCTCCTGCCGCCCCCTCCCCTTCTCCTGCCGCCCCCTCCGCGTCCCCCGGCGCCCCCCGGGGGACCCCTGTCACGCTGCCCGCCCGCCGTCGCTCCCCGCAGGACGGAGCGGGCGCCACGCCGGGAACGCCGTGGTGAAAAGAAAAAAAAAAAGAAAACAAGGGAACAAAAACCCCCCAGGGATTTAAATTCAAACCCCGGCCATGCGTGTGGAAGACCTCTAGCACCCACGCCGGTTCTGTTTTTACCCTCTGGGTGGCTCCCACCGAGCCCCCTGAATCCAGTCGTCCAGAGCCCGATGGCCGCCGTTGGACCGTGTGGAGGAAACCAGAGAGAATTTGATTGCGAGAGGAAAGGAGTTGAATTGGATGGAGCTAAGCTCGTTTGGTTTTCGTGGGAAAAGAAAACAAAGGAGTAGCTACTCTCCAACAAACAAAAAAAAAAAGCAACCAATGAAACCCAAAAAACACACAAACCAAACCGAGCGTGCCAGGGCTACTAAAATGTAGGTGAATGTTTTTCATCTCAAATATTACATGTTATTAGGTTCCTGTAACGAATTTGGGTGCCATGTCACTGTTTTCCTAAACATATCGTTAAAAAAAAGGAAGTTTCCATTAAAGTTGACCCAAACTTGTGTGAAACTGCAAAAGGTGACAAAACACCTATGGCGAGGTTCAGGTTCACAGTAAAATGTGTATCAGTGGTGTCAGAAGGCCAGTTTTTATTTCCTGTTGAAATGTTAATGTTACCGTGTTGATGTCACCACTGTTTTGGGAAATTACTCATGGGATCAAAATTCTATATCTATAATGGAATGGTGAACTCTGATCCCCTGAGGTAGTTCCGCATTAACTCTGTTTCCCTAAGCAGAGTTAAAAACAAGATAGATGCTTGGTAAGAGCTATAAGTTACCAGTATTTAGTTGATAGGGTTAGTAATCAACATTTATATTGAAACACTTCACGTAACAAAAGCTTTGAAAAAAGCCTGTTGTGACTAGAACCATAGCTACTGTGATTGAGCTGGATCACTGCTAGGAAATCAAAGGCTGTGATACTAAAAGACTAGGAATAATTAATATATGAGGAAACATCAAGCTGGAACAAAATTTTACGATATAGTCTTTCTGAAGGATACAGGTGTCTTCAGACCTCAGTGTGAAATTGGACAACTTTGTAAATGAAGTAATACTCCTTGTCAAAACACAGATGCATCTTTTGTACAGTTATTTGGATGACTCTACCCTAAAAGACACAGTCCTCTGAAGGAAATGATTGAATAATACGTAAATCATCGGAGAAGATACGTCCTCTAGACTTGCTTGTGTTGTTTCCAGTCAGATTGGGTTAATATTTCTGGGTCTGTGTGCCAGATAGACGTGACTTCCTTCGCTGAGGGAACGGATGTCAGTAAGTTGCTGTTCTCCATGTGGACCACAGTTAGAGGAAGCTATTTTTTGTGCAGTTAGGTGTAAGCTGTTGGCAGTGAAAGATTGTCTAGGTGCTGAAATCTTTACTGGATTTGTGGCTTTTGTGGTTTAACTTCAGCAGGAAACTAAGGACAACCCAAATGGTCACTCCCTCCCCTTGTGCTGGGATGGGGCAAAGAATTGGAAGGGTAAAAGTGAGGGAACTTGTGGGTAGAGATGAAGACAGTTTAATGGGGAAAGCAAAATCCATGCATGCAAGCAAAGGAAAATAAGGAATTCATTCAGTACTTCCATGGTCAGGCAGGTGTTCAGCCATCCCCAGGGGAGCAGGGCTCCATCACAGACAGAGGGGACTTGGGAAGACAAATGGCCATCACTCCGATTGTCCTCACTTCCTCCTTCACCCAGCTCTGCATGTTGAGTGTGACATCCTGTGGTGTGGTTCCATCTTCCTGGTTATAAAGATGGGGAAATAATCTCATTCCGTTTGGTGCAAGTTTCAAATTTGTGTAGGGTTTCATAAGATCAAAAATAAATATGGGTGCCAGACTTGTCATCCCAATTGAACAAATAAGGTAGTGACCTACAGGTGTTAAACTTGTAAAAATGTGTAACGTCAGAACACAAATTTTCAATTGCTGAAATGTTAACATAGCCAGATTAGCATCTACCTTTGTATAGGTATAAAAGAAGTGATTACATACATGGTGATCACTTTAACCTTCAGAAGGTATGTTTTACAAAAGAGTAATGCTGAGCATCTAAATGCCCCAATTGAGGATAAGGATTTGAGTAGAGTTTTAAGGTAAATAACTAGGCAGGAATTTCTTTAGTCTGTAGGAATATCTTTTATTGCTGCCTTGTAGTGAGTTTTGTGGGTTTTTGTGCATTTTGGTTTTTTTATTTACAATGGCAATTGAAATTCTGCAATATGTGATGCTTTACTAATAGAATAGTAAGCTTTTAAATAGAATTGAAGTTCTGGTAAGCTTCAGGAAAAGTTTGTGGGTTTTGCCCTATTATTAAGGTTGCAAAAGTAGTTCCAATAACATGCATGCAGGGGTAGAACCTAATTCAGGCATGGGAAGTTAGTATTTGGTTGCTAATACACTTTGTCAAATAAGTATAATAAGGAACTTAAGCCTATTCATGTTTTTATGCATGCAACAGGATCTTACAGAAGCTTAAATTAGGAGAAATTTGACTACCACAGGAGTTTAATGATCAGTCCCTAGTCCCTTAATTGCTAAACTTGGTATGCTTCATCTGTTGGACAGTAGTTACAACAAGTTGCAGGGTGTGAGTTCTTCCAAAGTGTCCATTGATAAAAAAAGTTACCTGAAGTTCAGGACTTCTTCCCAAGATTTTCCAGATCTTAGTGTTTTAAGAAGGATGAAAAACTTTAACTAGAAATTACGTAATCAATTGTTAGTCAACTGCTGTGGACATCAGCCGTGACATTTGAATTACCCTGATTAATGTGTGTTTATCAGAAGGTATTTTATGCATTCAGAATGCTGCTGTTAGAGATTATTATAGCTCGTCACTTTGGTCTCCTCTGACTGCCCACCCTCCCCGTGCTGCCTTCCCCTGTGTTGCATCAAACTTTGGCTGCCTCTCTGTCTTCACTTCTTGTCACAGCCTCATCCACAGCCAAGTCCACTTAACAGAGAGATGAAACTCCCACTCCTAAATGTCTGGTTTAGCTTCTATTGCTGCCTTAAAAGAAATACATTTTCATATGAGCACATGTATGCTTTGCTACTGATTCCGTTCATGCTTCAAGAAATTAATTCTGAATATCTTTGAATCTGCCTCAGTATTGGGGAGTTTCAAAACCCATTTACCACAATGCCTGCAGAGATTTGTACAAACTGGGGAACTTGATTTTGGGGCCAGTATTGTTTCAACATACTAACATTTAATAATTTGTTGCTTGCATGCATTCATAAGCTTTTAATGACAGGGATTCTTTTTGCTCTTGTTGCAACTTCTGGTTGATTTCATGGAGCTTTTAAATGCTGTGTGAAACATTATGGGTGACCCTGCCTTGGTGGGGGGGTTGGACTAGAGGATCTCCAGAGGTCCCTTCCAACCCTAACAATTCTGTGATTATAGATCAGGACAATTGTGTGGCTCACCAGCTTGTAAGAATGTGTTCTCCCCCTTACATCAATTTAGTTGCTCTTCCTTTTTTTTTTCCTTTTTTTCTTTTTGGGGAATTCCTTTTTTTTACTCATTTGCATCCTTCAGGAGATGACTGAAAGAAGAGCCACTTCAGCCTGTTGCCATGGGATTAAGTGGCAGTCAGGCCATAGTTCTGTAGAAAGAAACCTGTTTCAGTAGCAGCTGGAACATAGCAGGCCCTGCATCCTTGCTGGTCCTTTCCTTTACTGCACAACTGCCTTGATGGTGTGAGCGTGTGGAACATTGGTCTCAGTTGCTGAAAACTTTAATTTTTTAACTGGTTGGATTGCATGACTTGAAAAAAGAAAGAGTTTTTCCATCAACTTGTCCTGGTACAGAGCAGGAAGGATGGCAGAAGAGCATTAGGAGGAAACCCCATTGTGTTTGATCAGTATTTTGCCATAGGAGAAAAATGTCTGTGTAAAGTCTTGGCCGGGGTTGGGAGGGGGCTTAGTGGGGATCAGACTACATCACTAAGTTAGGCAATCAGTTGAATGGTGAGATGTAACCCCAAAGATTATTTCTGCATCCCATTTGAAGTTGTACCTGGCGTTCATCTGGCTCCATAGTGAGCCAGTTCAAGGAGTTGCAAAGTGAGAAGAAGACTAAATTTTTTTGAGGTCAGTTTTCTACCTGTTCCTTTTCCTGATCCAGCTCAGTGAGATCAAGTCTGAATTATAACAAAGGAGTGTCAGCTGGAACCTCAAACACAGGGTGGAGTATATTTTTACTATTGATTTGGTTTTTTTTCCCCTATGTCACCTACTTACCGGAGCATGTGGTAGAGGCAAGATTTGGAGCTTTACTGGTTGTATGCTGTAACCATTCACTGGTGCTGTGATATCCTTTAGCTGCTGTTATGAAACATCTGAGGTACTTGATGGTCATAAATTTTGCAGCTCCACTTGCTGCTACATTTTTTAATAACGTATTTTTCATGCCCTATAGCTAAAGCCTGTGCATAGTATGCTGACAAATGATTTATCAATAAGAACTGTTTCGTGTGTTGAAGGGAAGGATGGGAATTCGATAAATTCACAGCTATTCGGACTTCTGCAGAGTTAGTTTGCATAGGGAATTGAAGTTTCCTGTATTCACTTATCCTGCATCTTCAGTTCTTTGTTTTAGATGCATTGACAGTATAAGCTACAAGGAGTATTTCATCTCAGTTGTTTTAAAGGCATGTAAAATTAATGTGTGTGTATGTATTTTAAAATCTCCCAAAATTTTTAAATGAGTAGCTAACTTTTTGGCTATTTAGGGTGAATATCCAAATTCTTTGAGCTTACTCCGTTCTGTCTGTTTCTTACATGGTGGGAGTGGGGCAGGGAGGGAAGCAAAAGGGGGCAGGCAAATACTTTTTCCTGTCATTGTGATGCCTCACCTCTTTATTTAAAAAAAAAAAAAAACAAAACAATCCAGCAACAAGAAAACAACCTAAAATTAAAAAAAAAAAAAAAAAAAAAGAAATCCCAACCCTGTACTACTGAATTGTCAATCTCAATGCAAACTTGCATGTGCTAGGAAAAAAGCATTGCTTGTTCAGTCGCTCGGAAAAGCCAAAACCCCTTTACTCAAGTGAAAATAATATTGCTGCTCAGTTAAGTGTTTGATTGTACTGAGCTCCCCGATGCACTGACTGACAGATGTGCACAACACATTCACACTGCAAGTGATCTGCTTCATTCAGTTCCCTTTTACATGCCATCAAATTGGCAGGAAAAAGATCAAATCATGTGACTTGATTGCTTAGTGACTGTATAAGCTTTCAATATCGGTTTGTAATGGGAAAGTGACTTGCAGAGCTAAAAGCAAAAACAGGCTGTGCAGTTGAGGTCGACTTGGTAGAGGAGAGACATGGTTTTATGTAAGTTGTGTCAAGATTTGGATTCTGATATTTTTCTTTTTTTGCTCTCTTTTTTACTGGAAAGTCTTCGTAGCGGTTGGCCTTCATTTCATGTTACACTTCATAATACTATTTCTAGGTGGTTTCTTAATGGCTCTGAAGTGCAGTCGTGAGGTACAGTTTCACATTCCACCTGGCCCCGTTACAGATCTGGTGCAGTTACATCTGGTGTAACTTTGTGTGTCTGCCGAGGTGGTTGTTGGGTTCCTTCTTCCCTCCCTCGTGTCAGGGCAGCCTTATGCAGCTGCTGCCTGAGTCCATTCAGCTGATACCAAATAAAACTCATTTTTTAATAATGTTGTTTTCCTGTTGGGTGATTTCACTGACTCACACCACTTCGTGACTGCACAGCGCTGCTTGCTCAGAGCTGGTCACAGCGTGGCTGGAGTTGGTGAAGTGGGAAATGGCTCTCCCTGGCAGGGTAAGCAAACCTGGGTCAAGGCTCAGGCAGCCTCACAGCCCTTCCCTCTCTGGCTTTGTGCTCCTGTCCCACTTACCTCGTGTTCAGGGGACTTGTGTTTGGGGAACCCCAGCAGGAGAGAAAAAGCCAAACTTGCTCTGCAGAGTTGGTTTTAGGGGAGTCAACTCTTTGTTCTGACTTTCTACCTTTTTTCATAAAGCGTTAGACTGGCATAAAGGGAGGTGATGGATCAAACCTGAGCATGAGAAGGCAGAACCTCAGCAAGTCCAAACTATGCTAATTGTCATTTTCTTAACACTACAGGTTGAATTAGGGCCATGCTGGATCATTTAAATGTGACCAAGCATCAAAACTTGGGAACTCATCGTGATCTTCTGTAGATACCACGCTAAACAGTACTCACGTGCTTAAAACCAATCTTAATCCCAGTTTGTTACAATATCCCCTCCCCCTTTCAGTAGCCCTCAGAAAGCTTATCCTTTCCTCAGTAAGGAGATCCGAATGCCCCCTCTCTCCACTTGATAAGCACGTACCACTCGAGGAAGGTCATCAGGCAGCAGTTGCTAGGATACAGGCTGGTGGCTTTGGGTTTAGCAACCAAAAAGCGTCAAGAATGTGCTGAACAAGTAGGGAGCACAAGGACAGTTGTAAAAAGAAAGGGATGTTAGAATCTGAAGACAAGGGGGGTGTCGGGGAAAAAATGAAAGTTGTGGGGAAATAATAAAAAATAATTAAAGCTTTAGCCTGTGATTTTTAGGTTTTCTTAGTTGCATAACTACTCCAGCTGATCTTGGTGACCTGTGGTTGGGAATGAAATGAAGCTCGTGCTGAGTACGTTCAGGGTTGGGTTTATTGGTAGTTCTGTTTATGAGTCTTAAAGTTAAGAATTTTTTTATTAAATTGTGAGGATGAGTAGCTTCTGGCTTAATTGTGCAGTACCTTTTAAACTGGGGCATGGATATGCAACACAACATGAATTGGAGGTAGTTATTAATTTAATGCTGTCTGAAGGCATCCAGACTGAAAGAATTTTTTTTTCCTGTCTTTGAAGAAGTGTGCTTAGCCTATTTACTGTCGTTTTAGTATTTTTTTTTCTTGTGTGATTTGACAGAGGATTTGTGAATTCAAGTAAACGTGCCTCAGAGTAAGTGGTGCTTCCCCACTGCGCTGTTTGCTCAACGGAAGTGAAGTTTGGAAATACAAGCCCACTGTTTTGAGACCCAGCAGCAGACAGAGTTCACTATCCAGGTGGTAGAACTTTACCAGGCTTGTTCTGGGAGTAGAGGTTTTTTGTTTGGGGTTTTTTTTTGTTTGTATTTTGCTTTAAGTGCCCCTGCTGTGTCATCAGCCTTCTCTCTGTAGTTTATCGCAGAACCTTCTTCCATGCACATAAACCTTTTAGCTGCACCATCTGTGGAAAAAGTGTCCTAAAAACTGAACCAGCGTTCTGGGAGTTTGGTTGTTCAGCTTCCTTAAGCTACTGGTGAGGTAGCTGAGATAAAATGTGCAAGAAAGGGATTTAAGATCTTGCTTCTACGAACTGTCTATATAAAACTAGATCTTTTCTATAGAAATTTCTTGTGGATTTAGTTTCCTGGTCTGTTTTTATATTTAGTCTGGGACTAAATGGACTAGGAAGGAGGAAACACTGTTGGAGCAAGGATTGGAGCCAGATCTTGTCTTTCCTAGGCGAGTGCTTTTATTCCTGGGTTGTCTTTACTTCCTCTGGCTCCACAAACTGTATGTGTTCTGCGTAGGAGGAGAGTTTCACTATGATCTGTGACAATAGTTGAGAGAGCACTGTCCTGGAAGGTCTGAAATGCAGATGTGAACATCTTTCATCTGAATATTAAATCTCTATCTTCGAGGATTAGCCAGTTTTTTGCCTAGTGGACTTAGGCTAGTATAGAGACACAAGTTTTTATCTTCTCTCTGTTTTGTATTGGGCCTTTTTGAGGTTTAAGTAGAGGAATATGTAGTATGTTACTGTCATTATCCCTGAAAATGTTAGGTTGAGGTAGGTTTGGTTTTGCTAAGATGTTTTGGGTTGTTTTTCTTTGGTTTGTTTTGGGGTTTTTTTGTTTGATTGTTAATTTTTGATTTGTTTTTGTCTGTTTATTTTGGGGTTTTGTTTTTGTTTTTTTTACTTACAGTGAACTGTGCTTATCTATGAAAATTGTACTGTTGCATTGTATGATAACATTTAGAGTGTCAAGCATGGAAAAAATGTGATCTGTGGAGCATGTTAAACAGTAACTGTTTAACACTTGATATTAGCAGGACAGTACTTCCATTGTTAGAAAAAGCTTTGTGATTTGCCTTTATCAGCACTGGATTACCCTAAAAATCTGAATTCTTTGCAGAGTTCTTAAATTGTAATGTACTAAAATCAAGCCTCTTTATAGAGGTAGGTGCAGTAATGCTGTGCCACTTTTTCTTGTTTTATTTACTGCTGCATGATTATCTAGCTTTTGTTAGTTCATTACCAATTGCTTACTTGTTCCTGTCCCTCATCTCTTGCTTTTTTTTGCCTCGGGTGATGTTACTGTGAAAGTTAATTGTTCTTTGGCACCAGGATACCTGGCTACATTAATAGGATGTGTATTGAGCTAATATGTATTTTGAAATCTGTCCTGAAACATTTTTGCGTTTCATTCTCACATCAGAAGTGCCCAAATCTATTGGATGTGCTTTTTAAACTGAAGACAACTGTTGGGTTTTTTTTATCCTTCTATTAAATTTCTGTTCTTCTTTTATTAACATAATTCCTCTAATGATTGTTAAGTTAAAGAAGACTCTTTAGGAGCTGTTCTTTGTATTATTCCATGTCATGTGTCCCATGGAAAAACAGCGAAGTTGAGAAAATAAGTACAATGAGAGCTGCTTGAAAAACTGGAATTCACTCGTTTCCCTTCTCTTTTTGGTACCCACAAGCTGCGCAGCCTGAATTTCCAAAGTCTTATACAATTTCTACAGAAACTGAAACAGGGCTCACTCTGCCCTAAACTGTGTTAGACCTCATCAGGACCAGGGACACTGTTTTTGGGATGTTTTGTTATACGGTGATGCTTTGATTGCCAGAAGTTGTAGGGTTTATGATGTATGGAGACTTAGAGGCAGCAAAGCTTCATAATGTCTTGGGCCCAGGCTTCTGAAACCTATGGCTGTACTGGGTCTTCCCTTTTCCTGTTGGAGTTAAGATGTGGAAACTGTGGTTACCCAAATCTGAAGATAGGCTTTTTTTTTTTTTAATACTTTTTTGGCCTTTAGGGGACAGGGGGTCTCCCTGCTAAATCTAGGATTTGGTTTGTGGTGCACTCACTTGTGATAAGCTGTGGTGAAACAGCATGAGTTAACTGGAGCTTGTGGCTATCTTGGCTGTGCTGATGTGATTCAGCTCCCGGGTGCTGCAAAAATCACTTAAATCAGTAATGTCAAATACTCTTTTCCCTTTATTCTTTTGTGAAGGCAACTTTTAATCCAGTTACTTGACTAGCAGCACCCTCCCTTGCAGAGGCTCCCTTTGGCAATTGTGTTGTGAGGAAGCAGGAGGTGATTGTGAGGTGGTGGCAGCTTGTGGGAATTTCAGCCACAGAAGACACTTTGTGTTGGATGGTGCCAAGAAACACCAGGCACTCGCAGTGTGTGCCTACCTCTGTGTGTACACCCAGCTTGCTAAGGGTGTAGATTTAAGTTGGCTCACTCAGTCCCAAGGGGCCTTATTTCAGAAGTGCGGGTTCCAAATAAGATGTGGAGCTTCTGAGTGAAGGTAGGAAGGGAGAGAGTTGGGGAACTTTGCTTTATAAAATCATTGCACCTAGCTGGAAAATGTAGGAGATTAACTGTGGGTAAGAAGTGTATTCGGAAGTAAAATGGGAATGGTGGGGAGGTATTTTTTGAGGCTGAAGTCTGCCCAGTGAAAAGATTTGATCACAGGTACATCTGTTATCTGTATTTGAAAGAAAAGTCTAAGCTGAAGTGTCTCTTAAGTGAGCTTGTATTTCTACAAGCACTAATATGCATTTCTGGTTGTGATCATCACTTTGCTGCTTAGGGCCTCATTCTGTGAAGAGAAAAGCATTTCTGTATTTACAGCCACTCCTTTCTTGTTTGTGAACATGTATTGGCAAGTGACTTTTTGGAGAGTCTGCTGATAAAGTACTTTCCAGATGCCGTTGCAGATGGGTCACATATGACTTTAAGTATGACAGCATCTCTGAACTCAACTCTTATGCTCTGTAGAAACACTCCTGTTACCCATTTAGGGAGGGACTCTGTTGGGTTATATAACACTTTTGTGACATGGCCTTATCTGGTGCCAGAAACATTCACGCCAAATTTAGATGTACACTTAGATTTCTGTAAGCCAGCAATCCAGAATTTTGGTGTATCCCAATTAAATAAGAAAATACTAAATGCATACTAAAATAGTAAATTCATATAATAAAAATCTGCTTTTGGTTATTTGTTAGTCTGTATCACAGCTCTGCTTGTATCTGTATTGGAATGGAGGAAGCTTTACCCCCTTGTAATTTTTTTAAGGGTAGTAAAGTCTGCTTTCTCTTTTGAAGATTCTTTTATACTAGAAAACAGCTTCCATCAAATTCTGTCAAATACTTCATTTTCCCTACATTATACTTAATAATAACATTGTTTGCTAAGCCCTGTTCCACTTGAGTGGTATTTAAAAGTAAGTTCAGATATTCAGAAAGAAAGAGTTTTTCTAAGGATAGTATACTGGTTTCCACCCCTTCAGAAATCATGTGTAGAACCTGCACAGTCATACAGATATAGTTTGCAATACTCTTTAGGTCAGCTTCCTAGAGAAAGAGTATTTTATTCCACATTAAGAAACTCAAATCTGAGTGTTTAGAATCCAAATTGTGTATTGACCTCCTACCTTCTTCTGATATAAACTTTTATGAGGGATATTACTCATTATTCTTCATCAAAGAAGGGTACTTGTCTCTTCTCACCCAGATGCAAAGGTTCATTCCTTTGTTTGCCCCAACTGGATATGGCACATTTTCTTCTTGCAAAATACTTGGAGAACAGTACACTTGCATTTGGATCCAGTGTACTTCTGTGTTGACTTTCAGCTGTTTTTTTGGGAATCTGTTGAATGCTTCTGAGTGTAAAGTTTGCTGTGATTTATTTGCTACAATTAGAAATTGGATATTTTAATACTAAACATCTTTGAATAAGTGAGATAAGTTACTTGAGAAACCCTCATCTTTCTGGTGCATTAAAACAAGTATGAAAAAGGTCTTAAATTTTATTCATGAAACTGTGCTAACCAAAACAAATACAGCTTGATAAAATGTCTGTCACATACTGGCAGATGAATGCCACAGTTGATCCACTCATGTTTTGAGGAACATTCTAGGGAAGTGAAAAGAAATCGAATCTCCCTAATTTGAGTGGAAATGGAAGGAGGTGAAGCTTCGGAAAATTTGGAGAAAATGTCTTTTCACTGTGTGCATTTGCTTCATATGGATCTTTAATGCAATTACAGATTTCCAGCTCCAAAGAGCCTCAGCAATGAGTACTTTGGTCTTCTCTGTGTCAGCCATCACCTGTCCTATTTTTCTTTTTCTTTCTTCACTGCTCATGTAATAGTAGAAGGTTTTCATGTGGCACTGAAGTCTGATGCTGCTTTCTGTTTTGGTTATGTTTTGACTTCCCTGGCAGGGGCGCTGCATGCCTGGGCAATATTTGTGTATTTGTCCCTTAGTAATCATGCTTCTTCCTCAGTCCAAGCTGCTGATTGATCTGATTGATTGTTTCCCTGTGTGCTGGGATTAGAAGCAGTTGTGGTTAGAAGCAGTTGTCCTTAAATACCTCCCAGCTTTTTTGAGCTCTTCTGCTTTTCAGAAGTGGATCCCACAGAATTCCAGTAACTGAACGAGTTGGCCTGCCCTTCTGAAGTGCAGGGTTGGTGCTGGATTTGCCTTCCTCTCTCCTCTCAGGATTTTAAACTTCACTATTTTGTAGTCACTACAGTCAAGATTTCTGTTGATCCCATCCCCAGCAAGTTCTTCCTTTTTTTCCTTGAAAGCAATTTCAAGAAAGTATCAAATGGGGATTGACTCATTTAGCACTCTTTTTTTCCTCCAAAATGAAGTCTCCTGGATTGTTTGTATCCTGCTGTGTCACCCTTCCAGTAGATGTCAGGGAGATTAGTGTCCCACAATAACCAGTCTCTGTGGTTTTTAGAGACTTCATGGAATTGCTGAAATACACTTCATCAGCTTTTTTACCCCAGTTAGGTGATTTGTAACGAAGAGTGTGATGTTGTCGATATGGTTCTCTCCTTTAATCCTGACCCACAAGCTCTTAGCCAGCCTGTTGTCCATCCTGTAGAACAACTTTTTGTGTTCCAGCTGCTCTTACGGGTAGAGGGCAGTTCACTTGCTGTGCTTTCCTTCCTGGCTTTGTAGAAAAGCTTGTACACCTCTGTGACAAAGCTCCAGTCATGCAAGCTATCCCACATGTCTTATTTACTCTGGTGTCATAGTTCTGTGTACAGGTGCTTTAGGTGGTTCCTCTTTCAACATGCTTTATTGTCATCACCCAGGTCTTTCTTCCTCCCAGCAACCTGACCCACGTACTTAACATGTCTCAATCTCTATTCCCTCCCTTAACTGCAAACTTCAATTACTGTTCCTTGGTGGATCTCTCATTTACTGGGCTTGTCACCAAATTTGATGAGGTTGTTCTTAACCCCCGTTGTCAAGTGGATCCCATCTCAACTTGGCAGCCCTCGTTTCTCAGGGGCACTTGTGGCCATAAAAATTAAACCCCTGCTTGCAGTGCCAGTCCTGCAGCAAGTCCTTAACTTGAAGGATGTGGCTCTACAAGCCTTTTACTTCTCACATGAAAAGAGCAAGGAGAGCAAACGTCACTTGTGGTCCCATGTCCTTCTTTGCCCCTGGAGTTTTCTAGTCACTCTTGATTTGCTCCTTTGTTAATAGCATGATGGGTGCCTGTGTGAGCAGGTAATAGTTGGGGGGAAAAAGAACAAAAAGGAAAAGGGGGAGGGGAAGGCAATAGTGGTGATGATAATAAGGGTTGGAGGACCCTTGACAATATCTGACATGTCGAATCTGGCCAAACCTCCTTCACCAGCATATCTGGCAGCAGATGTGTGTGTCTTCCCTGCAGAAGGGAATCTCCAGCTAGTATTACCTGCCACTCCCTTGTGTTGCTAATGCTCAGTTCAAACTCAGCTAGCTTTGGCACATCCCTTAATTGAGATTCTTGCTGCTTCTGCATGCCAGTGTTGACCAAAAGAAAAAGTGTAAAAAAGCTTTATATGCTTGAGTCCTTACTATAAGAAAGAGACTGGAGCACTAGTATAGTAAAAATGAGGTGTTGGGAGATGTGCAGTAAGAAAAGAATTTAGATTTATGAAAAATCTCTGAGAATTAGAAGGCTCAGACTAATGTGTGAGTACCTCTCATAACAGCTAATTTGTGCTGCAAGCTTCACGTGCAGGAATGGTTTTTGAGTGCTATCCCGAGGTTTGTGTGCTTTAGCTTTCACTGACATGTTTGCATGCAGTGAATGTGTATGAAAATACTACTCAAACTTCAAAAGATTCAAAAATTCAAACATTTTTAAAATGTTTTGTAGAAATCTTGTATGTTGTATAAATGTTGGGCAAGGCACTTCAGGCTGTTGGGTTCTGCTTTTATTTGTCACATGGTTACTATGTTGATTTGTATGTTTCGGATCAGAGAAATGAGTGCCACAGTAGAAACTGAGGTGGAAATGTTTGCTATTTCTGGCTTTTAAAGCACTTTAAGCAAGCTGCCGTGTGATAGGCAGTCTAGTTTCCTAGGAGTGTGTCTCTGAAATTTAGTACTTCCAGCATTTAACGTAATTTTTCTTCCCCGTTCTCAGCGTCCCTTTCTCAGTGTTGTGCCACCTGAACAAGAAACAGTTTATGTAGCATCCACTTTGAAATTATACTTACATGGAGTTGTCTGGCAATGAATAGGCAAGAGATAGTTGAAGAATTTAATGCTTCTTAGCTATGTCAGAACCAATGAATAACTGTAGGGACTTCTGGTTGCACAGGACTGTTATTTCTGCTTTTGTATTTGTTTGAAATTGTCAAAGAGATGAACAAGTGATGGTGGAAGAGGGAGAGAAATAAAACATTGATTGTAGGAGTCCAATTTGTTTAGAAAAGTAGTCAAAAAAATCAACATATGAATACTCATCCGTCCGGTTTGTTTTGGCTGTGTTGTGTTTCAGCAGGTTAGCAACTAAAAATCAGAGGTTTTATACTTTTTGGTAGTAGGGATGTGTCATAACATCTCCAGAGTATGAATTCCATTATTCCCAATCCACTCTGAAGAGGCAAATGTCATTGTGTTGCTCTTACCTGAATAACTGAACAGTTTGTGAAATCCTCAGCAGGTTCCCTTGTGGGGAGCGGGAAGGAGATGTGTGTGCTGTGATCTTTTGTTATGGAACTTCAGATGGGAAAGTGGAGGTGCTGTCACAGAGCTGGAGCTCTGATTTACTTCAGAAAGCTTTTAATTTCCTGGGTTACAGATTTGAGGCTTTTAAGGAAGTAACATCATAATGTATTTCATCATCATGTCCCTAAACTGTACTTGACATCCCATCTCGTTTCTTCAATATAGTCAAATTGAAAAAGCAGAAATGCAATTTGGAGATGAACTTGAGAATATTGTATTACAGTTCCCTAATGAGGCCGTGGAGGAAAAGGGAACAGAAGAATATGGAAGTTGCTGAAAAACAGATGATGAATTGGCATTATTTGCTACTGTGCTTTATGGAAACGTGAATCTACGCATTTATAGAGATGATGGCTAGTAGTAATGTCTTTGTTTATGCAAAGCTGATCGAACTTAAGGATTACACTGTAATGTATTCACTGTAAAATGACCTTTTTAAGAGGTTTAGAGTGGCTAGGTTTACACTTGGAAGTCTGAAAAGATCCTTTAAGTGGGGATAACATTCGTGGCATGTATTCACAGACATCATTATCGTTTAGGAAACAGTATTAATTCAGCTAGTAGCAGAGAATTAGTTGCTCAGATCTATTTACTGTGGTCAAAAGAGGAGTGGTACAAACCTCGTTAGAGCTATCTTTGAAAAGGTGTACATCAGTTGGTAAGAGACATTGCACCTAAATCTCTTTCCTACCTCAAGTTGGTGGGGTTTTTTTGTGTTTTGTTTTGTGGGGGGGGTTTGTGTGTGTGTGTGTGATATTACCCTGTCTGAAGGTAATATCATGCAAAGTAATACCATGAATGGTAGAAAACAAAATAATCCTATCTAATTTGTAACTCTATGTTTGTAATTAACAATTGTGAAGGTCTTTTTTTGCAGGCTGTTGTCTGGAATTCAGTATATCAGGTGATTTCTCTTTCTAAGGGATTTTTTTTTTAATAGCTGTTAAAGATCCTATTGTTTTGGTTTCAGGAAGAGAATACAAAGACTTGACAGAGAGCAGAATTTTAGTGAGGTAGGGTAGCTGTCCTGTCCCTTCCATCTCTGCAGATTCTATTATCTACTGCAGAAATGCACTACAGCTTCTCTACTATATGGAGAAGTGCAAGTGAGAGCACAAATGTACTGTTTATAATGATTTTAAACTTTTTTTCATCTGAAGCTGTTATTTTACAGATTCACCAAGGCAATCCATCTTCTTTACACTCTCCACTCTCCTTGTGGCCTTGAATCTCTTGTGGCTGTGGTCACATCTCCGTGACTGTCTGGCAATGTGCACACATAACATGACTGAAAATCTGAGCTTGGTTCCCAGCAAAGGGGACAAAACAGTGGATATTCCAGTGCCAAACCTGTTTCCATACCGAGCTAAAGGCACACTTTCCACTTCCTGACTGTGATGTGCAAGTCCTACAATTGATAGGAGGGAAACCCGAGTTTGTTGTGAAAGAGGGGAATGTTGCTTCAGGCCTTTTGAGTAGCTCTGTGTCACTATATGGATTCTTTTTCAAGGCAGAATTGAGGGAAATTTGTTGTTTGGAAACATGTTTTGCCTAGAGGCACGCAGATAAGGATTACACAGCCCTTTTAGAGGAGTAAGACAAGCAGAAAGGACAAACAAATGTAAAAAACTCATTGAGATTTTTGGAAAGGATTCATTTGTCTGCTCTCTGTAGGTAAAGGATCCCTTATAACTCAAGATAGAGTAAATTCACTTGATCTAAGCCAGGCCTTCACAAAAATTCTGTCTATCCTGGCAGACTTCATGGCTGTTCCAAACTTTCATTTTACACTGAGGGAGTAGTGGTAAGGTGATTATCTAAAAACTTGAAAACCTGCTGCTGAAAATGTTCAGTTTAGCTTTGTATGGGACTTGATTTGTACAAAAAATAAGTGTGGCTTGAAAGATGTAGCTGCCTGTTGGATGTGATTCCAAATAAGCAGCACATGACTCTGCATTGTGTTTGGTAACTGGATCTGCACGGGTTCTCTGCAACAGTGACAAGTCTGACTAATGGCAGGATTTCTGTACAGGAAATGGATTTGAATATATACTCATATATAACAGAACATTTATGGTGAAAGCTGTGTGTGACTTGTTTCTAAAACATAAAAAAATATATTTTTGTAGGTCTAACAAGAAGCTTAACTATAACTTCAGTTGACCAATCAATGTTTGAAAAAGCACAAGGAGAGAGAGTAACGTTGCCATGTACTTTTGAACTCTCGGAGGAAGATGAAGGCCCACTAGATATTGAGTGGGTATTGATACCAGCAGATAATCAAAAGAAGGAAAAAATAGTAAGTAGAGACTTTCTTTTGGACAGTGTTATTTCAGTTGTTTGAGTAGGTCAATGTGCAACTTTTGTTACTGGCTTTTTAAGCTTCTACCTTTTCAGGTTGGGATGCTTGTGATCTTAAATTACTTTGAAGCACCAGTCAAATGAAATATAGTGGAAATTGTGGAAGAGCAGATTAAGTATGAAATGTCTAGAAATTTTTCACTATAAGCTTGCCTTCTAATGAAGAACTCTCAAATTAAGTACACCTCAGTTCCAGAAAGCAAACTCCGCTTTGTACCTGCATTATCTCCCTGATTAATAATGGGTTTATGAGGATTTAATTTTAAATATATTAACTCTTTTAGTTATTAATGTTTTCCTTTAATTGGAAGCCTTAACAATAATGTGATAGATTCCTTTTAGTAATAGGTTTTACAGAATGAAATTAGAGCAGTTCTAAACAGGGTTTTGTTTTTTTTCAGTTAAAAGTCAATACTGACATATTGATACTTGGGCAGATGTGTGGTGATATTTTGAAGATGGAGGTATTTGGATATGTCATACTTCTGGGATTAAAACGGTGGAAAGAACCTGTCAAGAAACTGAAGAGACCAAATTATTTTAAATGTTTGCATGCCAAGTGGATATCTGAACCATATTTTTTTTTTTAATAGATAATTATGTATGCTGTCGACAGGATTTATAATAATTATTATGGTGCTCAGACTGGGAGGATGGCATTTACTCAGAATGATCCCAAAAATGGTGATGCTTCATTGGATATCCAGAATTTAAAGGCAGAAGACACTGGCACGTACCAGTGCAAAGTGAAGAAAGCTCCCGGAGTTCAAAGCAGAAAAATACAGTTGACTGTACTTGGTAAGATAATTTATTTTCTTGAGTTTTCAGTGACATTTTGTATATGCTTATTCCGTTCTATCTTCGATGCCTAAAATGAAAACTTCTGCTGAGTAAAGTCATATTGAATCTGTGATGATGATGCACTTGTTATTGAGACTTTGGGAAGGGTGGACATAATTCTGTTCTGGGAGAAGAAGGGAATAATATTCAGAATAATGAGCACTTTTAAAAATTCTGTGCTTTGTTCATATTTCATAGAAAATCTTTCCATGCATAAAAATGGTTTGTGTCACAAGCTTTATCTTTAGCACACAGGTACCAAGCATTTTGATTGTGACTGTTACTAATTCAATGATATTTTGTTTATTAGTAAAGCCAGCAAGAACTAAATGTTCCATTGAAGGATCACAGGAGATTGGAAAAGACGTTACCTTGAAATGTGCATCACAAGAAGGATCCCCACTTTTGTCTTACGACTGGAGGAGAGTATCTGGCACAAATGAACTTCCTGCCACTTCCATGATGAGTACTGTCAAACTTGATTTATTACTCTGAAATATTTAAAAAAGAATGTATTAGTATTTTTGGCTTAGTTTGACTTGTGAACATCTCATAATTAGTATTAATATAGTGTAGTCAAGATAAATGTCACTTCTGCCCTCTCACTGGGTAACAAAACTGACTGTGAAACAAGTTGGGAGTTTATTTTGTTTTTTTAATTCATACTGGGAAATGTTTCAAGCTTTAAGTGGAGATTCTTACCATTAGGCTGCTGTATCATGCTCACCTGTACCCGTGTTGTAAGGATGGAGTTAAGATACTCTGAATTTTGACTGATGGATTCCAAATTATTACAGTGCTGATATCAGATTTTTATTGTGACAACTTCATTGTAGAAGTTAACTTGTGAGTTTTCTGAAAGTTATTCTAGAATATTTTTTTGACAGAGTACTGCTTAGTACCATTTCTTTTTGATCTCCTTTGTAGTTATGAAAACCTTGAACTTTGAGATGGTAGGGTTTTCTTGCAGATGTAGAAGTTTAAGAATGTGCTTGCAAATAGACATATTTTAACTTAGGTGGCACAGGATGTAAAGGACAAAGTGACATCTTGTATCGAAGAGTAGACAAAGTGGATTTCTAGAGGAGAGAGAACAAAAAGTTGTTTGGTTCTTCCTCGTGGGGGTCTCCTATGCTCCTGTAGTTTATACCTCAGGGAATTGAGATGTGGCTTCAGTTTTATTTAAAACAAGCAAAAACTGACTTCTGTGAACTTCTCCAGTTTTTTGTAAGCTTCTATAGTCTGTTAGAATCTGTAATATCTTAGAACACAGATCCCCAGAAATCAGCTACAAAGGAAGAACCTGTAACTGTTCTTCATTTTGAACTGGTGTCTTGCTAGTGCTATTTGATATCTCTTATTTTTTGTTTTGATAGTGAATGGTTGATCATTAATATCCTTCTCTGCACCAGTCAAGACTTTAGACAACTGTTGTTATGCCCTTTTTTTTCCCACATCCCAAATTTGTCTCATGGTAACAAAAAAATCAATGACAATATCAGTGCTAGACAAGAATGAATGAGGAACTGTGCAAAGGTGGCATGTAACTCAATAAAATAATGTTAGTTTTGGGCTTGTGAGTGTAGGTGTGGGGACACTGAGCATGTCCTCAAGAATCTAGACAACTGGTTCAGCAGGTAGAGCAAAGTATTTGCCTGGTGCTTTGTTCTTGTGATAGAGTCTTTTACAGTGCTCATGGCAGATCTGTTGGCACTTAAAGCATGAAAGCCAGTTGAAGTTCACCTGGTAGGATCTGACAAAGGTAGCTGTTAATGGCTTTGACAGTCTGGGGTAAACCTCTTTATTTTCACTGTTTCTTAAGGAATCTGCTTAAGCTGGACTTAGTTGGTCACCCATTGGAGCAAACGTTTGGGTTAGATCCACCTCCCCTGCGCATGAGTTCTAAAGACACCTGAGCTGGTTGTGTAGAATCGATTTGGAAGAGGGAGGGTGGTGGCTTTGGGGTGCAGTTCATCTTTTGTATTATAGAACTCTGTGTTAAGATGAGAGAATTGGCTATAGCATCTGAAGGTAACACAAATCTACACTTAAAATCTCAGCGAGTGAAAATGTGACAGGAGACCTTGCAAGCTCTTTAAAACATGAATTTTTCTGTCATAGCTAGTTCTAGTCATGTCAGATAACGTAATGCAAGGCTATAGAGCACTGAGAGTAGCATCTGTTCCTATCCATTGACAGAGCAATTAGTCAGTAGGCTTAATATTAAGTCAAATCCCGTGGAATAAATTTCTAACAGACTTTTACAAATAATAGTGGTTTACAGCATGATAGGCTTTTGTTTCTATCTGTATCTCTTTAATATGGCATTTTTAAGTTAAGATTTCATGTATGTGCTGGATTAATAATTCTGTAGTACTGTGTATGGAATTAAACTTTGCAAAATGATAAACCTCTACCTTTTGTTGCTTGTAGATAAAGATACAGGGGAACTTCTTCTGAAAAACGCCTCTCAAGAGTATTCTGGTTTATACAACTGTGTGGCCTCAAACAGAGTTGGCACGGATGAATGTTCTGTTCAGCTGAATGTCACCCCTCGTAAGTGTTTGCTGTGTAATGGTCACATAGTGTTCTGTGTATGAAAACTGAATAGTCTTTTTTCTCTAAACTCAAATCCAACACTCTGTAACTGGTGGGTGCCAGTTCAAGTCTTATTATTGTTTTAAATGAGTGTGATTGAGCATCTCTCTGATTCAGTGGTGTGCTATTAACGTGGATCATGTGAAACATACTGGGTTTATTGTTAAAAGAAAGTTGGCCTTATAACTTTGACACTTAACAAACAGTATTGTTATTTATCTATTCTAGCCGTAAATACAGCTGGTATAATTGCTGGAGCTATTATAGGAACTCTGCTGGGTCTTTCTGTACTGACTTTTCTCGTCTTCTGTTGCTGTAAGAAGCACAGAGAGAAGAAATATGAGAAAGAAGTACATCACGATATCAGGTAACAACATGTCTCTGGTTTCTAAGCAGTATTATTGGAAGATTAACTTCTAAATGTGTATTTCTGCAAGTAAGATACTTAACAGTTGAGATTTGTCTTAATCTGGAAAGCTTATTAACATGCTAACTGTTTGTCAGAGGACTTTTTGTAGACATGTCTAATTTCAGTAAACATTTTAAAGGCAACGAATACTTGAATTTTTTGTTACTTTAAAGGAAGACGTAAAGATTTTTTTGGCTACTGCATCAGAATAGAAGGAAACAAACTGAATACGTGTTTTGTAAGCTCCCACATGGTAATGGTGACTGAACTCTTGTTCTGCAACTCTTTTTTTGTGTATTTCAGAGAAGATGTTCCACCTCCAAAAAGCCGCAGTTCAACAGCTCGCAGCTACATCGGCAGCAATCGCTCTTCTCTGGGTTCAATGTCTCCCTCAAATATGGAAGGATATACCAAAACTCCATATAGCCAAGTCCCAAGTGAAGACTTTGAACGTGCTCCTGGTCAAAACCCAACCTTTGCACCTTCAAAGGTAGCTGCACCTAATTTAAGTAGAATGGGAGCTGTTCCTGTGATGATTCCAGCACAAAGCAAAGATGGGTCGATAGTATAAAATATTATTAATTTAAAAGCTGTTTTTTAAAGTGTTCATTGTAAGTATTAGAGAAAACTACTGTGTTCCATCCCTCATTTAAACACTGGCATGAAATTGTCCTTGAAGCAAATGAACAAGTTAGTTTGAAAAGCCACCAATTCTCAGATTTAATTTTAAACTTATTAGTATATGACAGTTGAACTATTTGCAAAAAGCGTTGAAGTTCCTAAGTAAATATTGGACACTGAAGGTATTTGGACCTGTGGTAGGTTACTGAAGAGACACTGACGCTGTCAGCTAATGTGCAGTCCTGAATGTGTAACAGTGAGACAAAGGAGAATTAACAAAGCATTTCATATTTAGACCACGGAGTTTCTCAGAGTTCCTGTAACTTTATCCTCAATTATGGAATAACAGAAATATTTGAACTTGATATTGAACTCTGATGTAGTTGGATGGGGCTGAAATACTGAGGATGACTTTGAATTCTGTTCATATTTATGTGGTTCTTTGATCTGGTAATGTTTGTTTGGAGCACTTGAGCTCTTATTTCAGGGGCAGCCAGTTATTTAATTGGTTCAATTAGTTTAATTAATCTACTCTGAATTTAAAATGTCAGTGAGTGGAAGTGTGACAGGAGAACCTTGCAAGCTCTTTGAAACATGAATTTTTCTGTAATAACTAGTTCTAGTCAGGTTGACTTAATACTTACATTATCTGATGCAAGAGGTCCTGTCAGGTTGTTGGTGATGGTACCTAAGCTTTAAGATCTATAAATCAGCTGTTACTATCACAGTAAGAATGAATTATGGATCTTTATGCAGGTCTTTAAGGTAATTGTACCTTGCATTTTCCAACGCCTGTTTAGATACTAAGGCAGTGCTCTTATTTTTTTTCCAAACCAATTACCTAGAAGCTCCATGGAGATTTAATGAGAGCTATTAAGCTGTTAAGTAACTGGTATTGGATATCTGTCCTCTAACATCACTGTGGAAACAACTTTTCCCATATACATGTAAGCAGTAGTCAGCCTTTACTCAAGATGCTAATGTCTTCCTGTGTGAATTTGCAAGGAGTTTAAAGCTCATTTCTCCTTGCCTCTTCAACAGCCCTAAATATTCTGAACCAATGTTCAGACTTTTTAAAAGCAAGAATTTTGTGCAGCTGAGAGCAAACAGTTATCCAGAATTGTTTATGCAGATCTCATGTTTCAAAATTAAAAATGCTTCTTCCCAATTTTGCAAAATTAAAGCAATACAGGAGAAACAGAACAATTCTTTCTCTTACTTTCACATGTATTTAGGACTTCTGATAGCTTCTGGTAGCTGATATTACATACCTGTGAAAGCTGGATTTAAAACTTAGTGCAGCTTGATTCTTTGTGGATTTTATCTTCCTTCCTCTTTTCTACCTTCTTCATCTTGTGTGGAGGGCAGGTGGGGGAGAGTCCCTTCAGCTTATTCTAGCTATAGTTGTTGAACTGCAAGGTATTTTGGAAAACTCTAAAAGCATATAGTATGTGGCACTGATGTTGATGAAGGAAATATCTGAATAGCCTGTTGAAAGGTGTTAGGATTGTTTGTGTGTAGCAACAGTGTGAGAGAAAACATTTTCCCAAACTTCTAGGTTTAGTGTCTGCTTTTTTGTAGCTGCTTATAGTTCTGTGAGGAATTCTTTGGCTTACTACTAAATGTTTGTCCTATCTGTAATTAGATGCACAATCCTTGGCTGGCACTATTAATGTAAAGAAATTTCCCTGCCCGTGGCAGGGTGGTTGGTACAAGGTCATCTTCCAACCCAAACCATTTTATAATGCTAACATACCCTTCATACCGAATTTAGAAACTTGAATGGCTATTAAGTATTCTAGACCTAGTTTTACACATTTGGGACTTTTTTAGATTGTAAGCTGATACTGTTAGAGATCAGATTTTTTATCTTTCATGTGTGCCTTGTCAATAAACTTTGCCTGATTGTAACTTCAGTTTTTATGAAATTTCTGGTGCCTAAACATACTGTTTGAACAGGTGCTTAGATGATGGTACAGTTCTTAAAACATGACACTGTGATCTGATTTCTTGATTCTTATGTACTATTTATACCTCTTCATGCCTATTTTTGGATGTGACTTCAGTGTCTCTCTCTGTATTCTTCTGTATTTCAAAATGTCACTCCTTCAATTGCTAATTATGATTTAAGTGTTTATATTCCTGAAAACTGTTCAGTTGTTGTACCAATGAGATGGATGATTGATTTTTATATGTGTGGTAAATAATAGGTTTAGTAAATGTGCCAAACATAGCTTCTGAAGAACAATAGATGGGGAGACATCTTCTTGCATCCAATTATTGTGACAGAAGAGACTTCCAAGATGTTAATCGTACACTGATTGTTTACCTTGAAACTAAGGCCTTCCTTAATTAAAAGGGTATAGTTATTATAAATACAAGTTGAGTACAAAACTAAGCTGAATCACAGACTGAGAGATAGCTATAAACCTAAGCAACCAGGCAGCAAACCTACTAAATTTGGTTCTTAGCCATCTGTGGTCATATGTGTTTTTTGGTGGGTTTTGTTTGGTTTCTTTTGGTTTTGTTTTGTTTTGTTTTGTTCTTTTGGTTTGGCCTGAGACCCTGCACTTACAGTCAGTTAAGCCCTAGGACACTCAGAACCAGAAACCTATCTCAGTAAAGCAAGCAGAGCAGAGTTTACACATGCTTGATGCTCTGTCAGCTTGTGCAAAATAATAAATGGACAGAAGGACAGCGTGATGTGCCCTCAGAGCCTGGCTGTTAGGCTTAGCAGCCTTGACAGTGTCTGTCTATTTATGTAATTGCATGGAAAAAGAGGAGAAATAGAATCTGACATAGTCCTTATCTGAAATAAAGAACCCCTGACTTGGGGTAAACTTGGCCTCAAGTTGCTATCATCATGCCTTTTTGGATGGATAGAACACTACTATGAGAACATAATACTGGTATTATAAATTATTTCTTTTGTCACTAGATTGTTCACTTACACTGGATTATGATTCTCAAAGGCAGCTACTGTAGTCTAACAATGATTTCTAGCTGTGTAGGAGATGAACTGGTTAAACACGTGAGGTGTCCAATCTTACAGATAGCTCAGCTAACAGAACACTTTTAGGAAGTAATGGCAGCTGATATATCAGTTAGGAGGTGGCATTTTTAATGTCTCATTTGATTAAAAAAGAAAAAAGGGGGAGGGGGTAGGGAGGGCGGTACCATTTTGTAAATACTCTTAAGTGAGCTCAAGAAACCTCTAGTTAATGTCATGACTGTAAACTTGCCTGTTGAGGACTACTATATATAGGAAGAAACCCCTCAATTTTAGCATGGTGTGAATAAAGTGTTAGACTTGTAATACTGTAGAGGTTCCGTAACACTTGTCCATACAGTTCAAGCATCTTCATAAACTTCCTGCAGTGGGTATTTAAAGATAATTGTGTGAAACTTCCTTCCCTGAAAAATGAATACTTCTTCCAAAACTGTATAGTGCACAGAAATGCCTTGTTGGAGGGGTAAAACATGACTTTTGAGAGAAATGTACATTGCATACGTCTTTATCAACTCTGGATAGTTGCATTCATATTAGATGTATGCTTCCTGCTTAATAGTGCAAGTAAGACTTCTTAATTGCAAGTTTTTTCTGTAATGCTGAATATTGTATACTACTGGTTTCCATGACAAGCTTTTAGTTTTGTTCTGAGCAGTGTATATTCTGGATCACTTTAGGTCTCTGTTCCAGTCTAAAGACGTTAAGCTATTTGTGTCACTTAAACCATGTTTTAAACACTTGATAGGTGCTTTATGGGACCCTTTGGTTACTGGTCCTCTAGCATTGAGGCACAGCTCAGTTGAAATCGGAGCAATAAAACTTCCTGGAATCCCAAATGTTACGATGTTACATTACACTTCTCATGCACAAAGCATGGACTTTGATATGAATTTCAGTATGAGGTTTTATATTCACACTTTTGGGGGAATGGTATTTTAAAATATGAGTATTGTGAGTGAATTTGTAAAAAAAAAAAAAAAAACAAACAAAATTCAAAATTTTAAAACGCTGTAGTTCCATGACAGACTTGTGTACTTTTTGAAATAAAACTGTTGGAGAAAACAGTAGTCTGTCTTTTATTTTAAAGCAGCACTTGTGTATGGCTTCAGCTTTCTCTTTTATGTAATTGGAAGTGAACTAATAAATATGGCTGTGTATACCCTGCTGGCATTAATCATTTTATTTATTGCTTTCCCCTCCCGCATTAATTCCTAAGAGAACTAAAACTTTAGATATTTTAAAACATGCACTTACTGATATCTAAGTGTAGATATCAATAGTCATTCTGAAAACATAAGGCTTGAAAGGAACTTTAGATTCCATTTCATCCCTCTTTATTTTCAGTAGAACAAAAAAAATCCTGAAACTGATTATTTTTTTCTTTTAAAGTTCAAAAAAGCAGGTTTGCAGCACTCAAAGCATGTTGATAAAGTGCTTGGTTTTATGTTGCCAGTTAATGTGCACCTTTTTCAATTCAGAGGAAGTTGACTTGGCATACTCTGCACCCCTTGGCTTTGCAAACCAACTGATTATTTTCCTTGTCATTTTACCTGAGATTAATGTGATTTCTCCAGTCTTGTCTTGGGCACATAATTAATTTTAGGAAGCAAAGTCCAGCATGAGCTCTGTTTGCATTAATGACATGTATAATTCTCATATCATTGGAGGTATAATTAGCTTACATTTGCTCCTAGTGTAGGCATGTTTGTGTTATAATGCATGCATATCTTCATATGTTAATGTGTACCTGTGCCATGCCAGATGTTCCAGTCCCTTCTTTCTGTGTAAATAAACCCCTGATGCATGTGTGCACAAGCATCTGAAGTACTGGTGGGAAAACCTTTAGGAGTTTTTTTCTATTTCAAATTAAGAATCATGCTTAAATACAAAGGGAAACCCTAATAAAAATGAAGGTTCAGATTTGTCTCTTTTTGTAGAGTTCTAAGAAACTTTTCCTACACTTTTTACCATCAACGCCAAGACTTAGGATGGAAGTCTTGAGCTTAAGGTGGCAGTTTTGTCACAGATGGCTCTTGCATGCCTCAGCTGCTCCAGGTATTTTTTTTGAGAATAGGTGACCGTGAACCAGAAGCTGAGTACCTCCAGCTTCTCTGTGGAATTCCAACAAACCATGTCAAGCTTTCCTGAGTGTCCTGAAAGAACAGAGGGCACTCATCACGTGGTAGTTCTACAGAACCTTCGTGATCCTTGTATATATATTAGACAATGCCTTGGATAAAGTTTCTTAAAGTCTATCTGGTTGGTTGGTTGTTTCTCTGAACATCTTTGGCTGTGTCCTTTGAGCTTACTGTCTCAAAAACTTACTTGTTGGATGGAGAAACTTCATTTCTTGCAAGCTCTGTGATAATGCTGAAAGGCTGTTTTAGAAAGCAGTTCATGACAGCATCTTAGCCTTGTTTTCTGTCTGTAAAATTCATAAAACAAAAGAGTTTGTAAGACAAACAGCTGATTAAGAAGCAAAGGCAAGAGTAGGATGAAAAGAAGCTATAAATGTTGCCTACCTTTCCAAATCTCAGATTATTTTAAAACCACCTTTCACTTGTGTAGGACTGTAGGTGACTGCTCACAACATGCATCTTAATATAAAAAAAAAAAATGTGCACTTGAGTTACGATAATTCTGTTGCTCTTTTAATTTGCTTTAGGCTTTTTGCAGAATGGTGCAGGCTCAGCTTATCAGGGGAAGAGTATGAACCTTTAATTTTTTAAAATAACCACTCTGGCAGAAAACTGGCCTAGAGGGTTGTGCCGTCCCTGCTTCTGACTTCCATTCAAAGTCAAGCTTCTGAAAACAGGGATCCTTTAAGGATCCTTTGATTTTCATATTAAGTCAGTGTTACTGTCACCCTTGTAAGTTGGCATTTTGAAGACTTCAGCTTTCAGCTGTTGAAGTACTTACTGGTCAGGTTGCTTGGAATATGGAGAGTCAGTAGCATGAAGTGGCAGCAGGTGCTGTCTGGGTCCTCATTTTTAGTGGATTAGCACAAGAAACAGATGGAGGACAATTGTACCATGTTATCTGGGAAACGAAGGAAGTTGTGCAACTCACACAGGAGCCCTCTCTGATGCCAGGGTTGATGGATGGCGGGAGGGGAGCAGCCTTACGGAGAAGTTGAGTGTGTTGGTTACACAACTGGATTATGTAACAGTTTAAAAAAGTGGCAGTATTAGAAGAGACATTAACATCTGAAAGCACATCATTTTATCTTTGCTTATCTAATTTTTTCTTGGGGGGAAAAAGCCTCCAGAGGCAGCGTTGTCCGCTGGGAAGCGCAGAAAGCTGTGTGATGCATTGACAGTTGTCCCACTTCTCAGGGCTGGATGCTGTGGCTCTGGGAGCTGCAGGCAGGACGAAAGTTGAGTGCTGTACCTGAAGGGTATTGTGTTCTCTTTCCTGAAGTATTTTTCCTAATTGCAAAATGGGGAGAGAAAAACAGTGAGTCTGGGGAGTTTTGTGCCAGGGATGTGGATTCTGGAAGCACTTTCCAACTTGTTGGAGCCTTTCCTTTACTCTGGTTTCTAGCAACATCTGATTTAGGGGTTTTCAGAGTCTGCAAAACTTTTTTGCATTTAGAGTTGCTCATATAGCCAGCATGCCTTCATTACTTAAATTGCAGAGCCTTGTACTCTTCCTACCGTGCATAATTTCTGCATATGATGCATTTGGTTATATTATTACCAACAGTACTGTATAAAGAAACAGAAGAAACTGTAGACTCCTGAACACTCCAGACTTGGTGCTCAGGGCACAAACATCTCCTGTCACTCAGGTTAGGTAGCAGCTTGCTCAGAATTTGGTATCAAGGAATACTAAATCACATGGTAAAGAGCTATAAAAGTAACTTATAGTACCATTTAAAGTACATTAAAAAAATTTTTAGTACCATTGGTATAATAGCTTCCACTTATGTCCATTTTTCAACTTACATTCCTTCATGTATGGGAAAGAAACTCGAGCCATTGTGTCTCGTGGCCAGTTACTGCTGTACAAGTGAAGTAGCACCTTTTTATAGCTTGTGACTTGGCCTGCTCTGGGATTTGTAACTGTATTATCCCATACAGGACTCTGAATCTCCCTGCTTCATGTCAGTTGGTAATATTTTACCCCCGGAACAGCAGCGGGGATTAGTCGGATTTCAAGGAAGTTGAAGTTGCAGCGAGTGTTTGTTCTCGGGGTTTAAGGTCTCTGATTAGAGCTCTCAGCAGCAGCCAGTCGCTGCTGACTCGACAGGTAGCTGAGTGGGTGGTGTTTCTAAGAAACTTAGCTCAAGTCAGAACACTTGTGCTGTGCCTTACTTAGCTGTAGGAGACCAAGATAAAATTATTACTTTAGATTTCTGTTTACCAGTAGAATAGTTCAGGTGGGAGGGAAACCAATACCCTTAGACCAGGAACAAAGGCAAACGGTGGTAATACAAACATAAAACTGCTGAACTGCTTGTGACTGCTAAAGAAAGTGCCGACTCTGGGGCACAGCTGGTGGTTTGTGGAACATGTCAAAAAGCTTATGTTGTGGCTGGTAGCACTGCACTCCTTATCCAGATGAATAAAATGCCCTTCCATGTCACTTCCAATCCTGTAACTGTCAAGACCAGAAACAGTTCATCTCAGCTGTAAGATAAAAAATAAAGCTTGCAATTACTTTATTTTCATGTATTCTTTTCTGTTCTTTGTTGGTACGTGAGAAAAATTCAAACTTACTAAAAGGACACAGCTTGAAATGAGCTGTTCGGTCTTGCCCTGGTTTTGTCCTTGTATTTTGTAATTCAATATGAAGTTGCTTAAGCATTGCAATATTCTTTTTCTTTCTCTTCAGACTTGAGTTGTGGTTTGGGTGACCTCTTTAGGTAACCTGTTTAATGACTTTGTATGCCATCTGTGTTTAAAACAGAACTTTAAAAAAAAATGTAACGTGCTGTGGTCTCCTATACTGTCTTTGGCCCACTTGGAAAAAAAAAAATTATGGTGAAATATGAGTGCTTTATATTGAAACCAAGTAAGAAATGTTATGTTTGGGAATTAGGAACGTCCCCCATGGCTGATGCCTTGGCAGCCTCTCTCCATGTCTTCTGTGCCCAAACACAACTGACTGTACTGTGCTTTGCAGTGACTTGCTAAGAATATGTTTCCCAACAGAAAGCTAAGAAACCTTCTTAGGTGCCAGATGGTTATTTTCTTGTTGCTTACTCAGGAAATAAATTTAGGTGAGAAAATGATTCTTGTAATCTGCATCTGTAGAGACTTTTTTTTTTTAATAAGCTCTAATAAAAAGCTGTAAACTGCAGAAATGTACAGCTGAGGTATGAATGTAGTTTTTGATAGGTTTTAACAGTTGTGGTGAGAAACACTATATCTATACACACTGTTGCTCTGATGGAAGTACTACTATATCCTTTTTTTTACCAAAAAAAAAAAAAAAAAATGTAGCCAATGCCTGATTGACTAGTATGGACGAGAGCTTAGAGTTAGTCATTAAAATATCAGTATTCCTCAGACTGAAGTTGAGGTCACCAACAATGTTTCTTCATTTGCCACTCATTTAGGGGAAAAAGAAATCCCCAGATCATAATTGTGCCTGTTCTTTTAGGAGCAAGACAATGAAAACTGTGATTCTTGTACAGTAAAACCTACAACTCTGATCATGCCAGGCTTGCATACTTGAAAAGCATCGAAGTTCTAAACATAAATTATATGTCTTTAAAATCAGGGTTGTGTTGCTACTTGAAGTATTTTAGGCGTATTATTTTAAATATGATATATGCATATCTGAACTGGGTGGGCAGGCAGGAATCTCAGGCAACCCACTAAAATCCTTTATTCCTAGATGAAAGGGCTGGAAGGAGGGTTAGAAGAGCCTTTATGCTCAACAGTGCTTTCTGTTGCCTGTTAGAAATCAGCGTAATTTCCCTGCCCCTGGTGTTACCTGAGCAAGCTGGGATTTTAATCAGCCCTCCGAGTGGGGTATCCAGCATGACAGTGAGAACTGGGTCGTTACGTTACACACGTGGATTTTATTCTGAGATCATCTCAGCTCTGTGCCAACTGTATTAACTATTTAATTTGCTGCTGGCTTTATGGTTTGTGCAATGGGGGGAAATTGCTGAATGTGCAAGGAAGCTGAGGATATCCTTAGTGCTTGACATGGCTAACAGAAGCTCACTCACCAGCAATTAAAACAACAACAAAAGAATCCCAAGGCAGAGGAGTCCGATTAACGAAGTGGAGGATTAGGGTTGATGACCTGGCTCTGTCAGCTGTGTGATTTTTATTAATGTTAAGATTTTCTCGTTGTTAATTGTCTTCCATAGCTGTTAGAGTGGAAACAGTTCTTTTGTGAAACTAGAGTCTCCCATTGCACTGTCATTTTTTTTAAAGTTTCCTTGGCAAATCTTTTCAGTCTTCCCCAGATGCCCATCTTAGTCCTTATTTTCACCTCTTTCATAGTCTTAGAAAATTCTGAAATAGATGTATTTAAAGACAGTTATCTTGTTCAGGCCATCTGTGGTTGTCTCTGTCCCCCGCTGCTTGCTGATTTTTAATTCTGCCCAGGCAACAGTCACTCTTCCAGTACTTACAGCACTCCTTGGGTATTTCAAGTTGTAGTAAAAATAATAGTAAGGCAGATCTCATTATGCAGCTTTTTGAGGGTGAAAGATCTCTCAAAGCCCATTGCCAGTGCTTTCCCTCCAGAGGTTTGGTCAGAGATCCTTGCTTGGATGCCTGCTTGGCATCACCTCGGAGTGAAGCAGCTTCTTTCTGCTCCCACTCAGTAGTGTGTAGGACCAAGTGTTCACATGGGCTGGTGTCCTAATCACTCTGCTGGGCCACTTCATGCTCCCTCACCACCCTTTCCCTGCTGCTCACTGCAGGTGACTTGGAAGGTATTCTCAGAGTAGGATAATGGAAATACAGAATACAGTGTGTTATTTTCCTTCATCATTGCTGATATTGGAGTTGTCTAACCATGTGTGCTTGCTTACTCTGCCAGGCTGAGATACACACAGAGAGATGGAAAGCTCCTTCCTGGCATCATTGGCCTTGTCAGCAACAAATTGCTCTGTGCTTGGTGTTCTGTACAACTTTCCTCTGCCTACAGCTTCCAACTTAAATTGGTGCCTGACCTTCCTCTTTCTGTCACATGCTGCCTTTTTGTTTCTGATTGCGGGATGGATTTCACTGCTGAAGCAGGATGGAGTTTTAGACAGGTTTTCCCTTTTTTCTGAGTGTGGTATGTTGCTACTGATCATGCTTTTGTGGGGGGTTCTTCCTTCTACTGCCCTTTTCTATCATATTTTTTGTTCCTAACCATTTTCACACACTTGCCTCTGCTTTAGGCATTAGGCACTTTAAACTACGTTACACAGAGTGTGTTTTAAACCGGCCCCTGGTTTTCCAGCTTAAACATAATGGGGTTATGATTGCAAGTACCTGGGCAGACAGTAGTTTCTTATTAACTTACAGTTTTCCTTTCATGATCCAAAGGACTTACCACATCTTGTTTATAAGTTACAACACTGGGGGGTGGATTTTAATTTTTTTTATTATTATTTATTTATTCTTTATCACAGCTGCACGAATAGCCTCTAGCTGCATGCTAGAGTTCACTTGCCAGACTGCATCTTTCTTTTTTTCTTTTTTTCCATTGCTAGAGATGTACTTAGATGAGAAAGAAAGGAAAAGAAAATCAAGACTGAAAGTATCAGGGCAGCACAGGCAAAGGAGGACAGATTATGCTGTATTTGTTCCATTTTGCCTTCCTAGCTCATTTAAGTATCAGATTTTAAAAAGCATTTGCGTTTCCAAACAACTGGACTATCAAAAGCTCTCCCCCCATCCCCGCTCATCTGTGTGCCACGTAGCAGAATTTTCTCCGTAAGGAAGGTGTGTTAATTATCCCTTGACTCATTCATGAAGGGGAGCAAAGAGGATGTGCTTGCTGGAGACACATGAACCCCTGCTTGCAAGCCTGCCTTATCCCTGAGAAAAGCTGGATTTACAAACGTTTTGGTGTGAAAGAGCGCTCTTTCTTCGGGGTTTTCCAGTAAAATGAGACAGGATGAACTGTGTGGGGAGCAGCCTAATATTTATTTAGAAAGCATATGTTTGCTAATTATTAGCTCATTATCTGTTTGAGGGCTTTTAATGCGGGAGGTGGGCAGTAGGAGTGTTGTGTTATCCATGGTGCAAAGACAGGAACACAGACAGAAAGGACACTTCTCGCCTCAGCGTCCAGTGCCAATTAATACACCTCTTAGTATTCCTTAAAAGAATAATTACATAAGAAATAGCCAGAATGAAGTTGTGAAACAGGCTTGCATGCCAGGTAATAGCCTTAAATCGAAAGAAGCCAAAGGTCCTGGTTTCATGCCAAGCAGTCCTTGGTACTGATTCCAGTTACGCTTCCAAGCAAGGCTTTGGGAAGGGGCTCAGTTCATTTTACTGTCGTGTGCAACTGGAAGATTTTATTTGATGTGTAATTCTAATTGCAGCGTGACAGTTCGCAAGGAAGAAAGTGAGATGTTGCAGAGAGGTAGCCTGAGTCACTTGTTTTAATTACTGGCCTTATGGAGAAACTATTGTGGCATTGAGGCATGTTTTAAAAATCTGTGAGGACTTGTGTAATTATACAAAGGCCTGTAATAAGCTGAAATGGGGGAGTAAGAAAATGAGATGTTACCAGTAAATGCAATGCATCCATATACATTTGTGGATTATTAATTAGGAAGAGTTGTCTTCTGGTGGAATATTATGTTTCCAAAATTAATAATGGTGACTCTCAGCAGCAGTTGAGCACAGACAGCACGTAGAAATGGCATTTTGTGGCTTGGAGTGGTGGGAGAAATGCTGAGTTACCACTTTTCTTACAATATCAGTCTTAGAATAAGAAGTCAAAGAGTTCACAGAGCTGATAAAGAACTGTAGCTATAACAAAGAATTGTTTATTATCTTTGTGCAACAAAAAGGTATCCTCAGAAATGTCAATAAAAATAGTCAGGGAACTAAAACTGACTTCTAAGGAAATGGTAAAACAAGCCAGTATGCAGATTGGGATGAGTCACTGGATTCTTAAAAAAAATAGTGTTTGTAACAGTAAAAACCAAAAATGTGTGGTTCTTTGATAATTCAGGTTACTGTTATGCAGTTGAGGAAAGAGACACCTTAGCAGATGTTGACAGGTACTTCAGAAATGCACTTTAGTAGGTCTGCACTGGGAAATCCACGAGGATTGTTAAATAACCTATGTGAAGATACTGAAATTTTGCTATCAAGTTAAAGTTACATTCATTTACAGTGCACTAATAAATGGAGTGTCAGTTTGCTGCACCACTGCACCACTTTGCTGTGAGACACTGGTTTAAACCCTAATCTGAATGGCCACAAGTTGGGTGATGATCTGAATAGTGCATTTAATTACTGTATATGAGAGTATCTAGCATCTTGTTAATATAGATTAATGATATTCTTTCTTTTTGTAGTATGACATCGCACACAAGATTGGTGACATAACAGTGGTATAAACATGAAGAAACAGGCATCAGTTTTTGCATGACTTTCCAGTATGGTGAAACTGAAGTACATTGTGAAATGAAGTGCAGGGTTTTTTTTTTTACTTGATCTCACTTTAGATTCAAGATTGTTAAGTCGGCTCTATTCAGTTTTGTAAGTACCACATATTTTCTTTTTCATATTTTTGATGCAAAGTTTACAAAGCGACTACCAACGTTTTTCTTGCTACTTTTGTGTTTTGAAAAGTGTGCACCATCAATCCTCTCTGCTCCCCCCCACCCCTTTCCTGGAGATGCAAAAAACTGTGAAGTTAACAAAATCAACTCAGGTAGCACAAATATAGCCTTAAGCAGCAGCGCGTTGAAAGAGGTTGTAATCTGAAATAGAGTAGTTTTGTTTTTTCCTAGCTCTCTGGTCTGCTCATTTGATAGGAAGTGTATTCTTTGTTCAGTGCTGTAGTGATACCAACAAGGTCTTACAACCTCTGTGTGAAATGCGCTGTGTTTCAAGATTGTATATATTTTATAACACTCAATAAAATACACTTGAATGTTACAGTTCACACGTGCTTCAGTATGATCTGTTAATGCAGGTGTTGTGGTAATTCACATCTGGACACTTCCTTATTCCTCCTGGTCCACAACTTACCATGCAGGAAATGAGAGGGAAGAGGAAGGTGCTCTTTAAACCAGGCTGGTTACGGGGTCCTCGTTGCCTCCTGCGACGTGGAGACTTTGGGTATTGATTTCATAATGAAAATATTAATCTGCCTAACCACTGTTAGGTAGGATGAGACCACTGTAAACTGACCTAGTGGATGGAACTTAATAAATTAATTTTTGGAGCCTGGTACCCTGCTGTTACTTAGGGCATTTTTGGTAACTCATTACCTGTCACAGGCTACATAAATCTGAGCACGTGGAAGGACACCCCAGCATTCAGGCAGTAGCAGTGACCATACGCAAACTCAAACCTGTCTTTGCTCAGCTACATCTTTCTGTGCACTTGAGAAATACTGGGTGCATATGCACGTGATGATTTTTTACCATTGTAAATATGTAGATACTAATTTAAACCTTAATCCAGTATTAAGGTTTGTGCTGTGCTGTGGTCTGAAAGCAACCGTATGGTGAAACTGATGGTGAAAAATATGTTACTTATTAAATTATTTTTGCTTCTGTTTTTGAGAGGAGCACAGCTAATTCTAGTATAAACTCAAACTCAGATGCTTCTGAGCAAAAGTTCCATTAAGTAGTTTTGTCACTGCATATGAAAAGTCAAGTAAAACCATCTGAGAAAACAGGAATATCTTCATGAGAAAAATGAAAGCATGGAGGGTTTCTACATATCACAGGTTTAAGTGGCCAATTAGAAAAAAAATCATTGTAAATCTAACTTAAGTTCAATGTTATAATTACAGAATAGATACTTTGCCTTTAAGAAGCGATTGTTTTTATGCCAAAACACTGCATTCCTCACTCTCTCCTTTGACTCCATGCTGCCTAAACTTGTCTGTGAATGAATCTGGCAAGTAATTAATCAGGGTAAAATTCCATTGGGATCAGCATGAAAGTTGCCTTGTCAAGAAGCAGCAACTGCCTGTTTAGTGTATGTTCTGTAATGTAATAATTTATAGTCAGAACTTAACTTACCTTTTTGCTACAGTGTGCTCCATATAAGATAAGTAATTGTCTTTTCCTTCCCTCAATAATCACCATCATCTAAGTGTTTAGTTGCTGGTGTTTTAGGAAGGTAGGATGAAAGGAAGGAATAACTGTACTAGCTTATAGTTTTCTTTAAAAAAATGAATTTTTTTAGAACTGTTTTTGGTGGGTTTTTTCAGAAAAATCTACAAAACTTGATGCATCAAAGTATCTTCTTAAAGGAATAAGCGAAATAAACTTTTTTGTACTTAAATTCCTATCTAAATTAAATTAATAGGTATATATTTTTAAGTAAAGAAGAATGTACATTGCTGTTATTGAACTTAAATGTGTGTCTGTTTTGCAAAGAAATTTCCATTTTTTTTTTCTTCTTCCAAGAAACTGGTAACTGTACAGCTTCCTTGTTCACCTGTCTAAGGAGTTGCTTGGCTAATCTCCATATTCTTACCAGATGTTCAGGGACCAATACCGAGTCTTTTGAAAGTTATTGTGTGTTGGGCATTTAGTCATGAAGTCTACCCTGGTGAGGTCAACCAAGTAAGTGTTGTTAACTTTATGTTGCTGTGGTGTAAGCAGGATACAAGTTTGAAGCTTGCCCGATGCCACACAGAAAGTCTGAAGATTAATTCTCACTCCCAGTCTGCTCTCTGCCACCTTTCTCAGACTTGGAAGATGCAGTAATGAAGCCTGAGTGTCTTGCTTTTTGCAGATTATCATGACCAGCTGGCTGTTTAGGGCTGATTGTAGATGTCAGGGGGCATTTTTACGTGGTATAGATGAATTTTTCGGCCGTTTGTAATACATTGAGCAGCTTGGTCATACATGGTCAGCAGGTGGAAAACTCCCTGACTCTTGTGCCAACACTATTAAATGAGAAAAAGTAGTGCATTTCATGTACTTTACTTCTTGCCAGGGCTTGCTTGTTACAGGAGAGCTGAAGCATGTGTTTGTTTGGTAGCTGAGCTGTTGTCCACACCCAAAAAAGTCTCATGTTATGTTTTATATACATGTTAGCTGGCCTGGACCTGGAGAGTCAGACAAACCTAAATGTCGCCTGTGGCAGCCTGTATCTTTGCTGCAAAGCAGATAAAACCAACTCGTGCTTTCCAACCATCCCTGCAAATGATACTTTATCTGTTTAGTTCAGACCACTTTGGTTTCATTTCTCCAAAAGCCATTATGATTACGGGTGGCTGAGGAGCAGCGCCGTGCTCGGCCATTCCCACGCTTACCCACATCTTCTCTGTGGGGAATAAGCCTTGCAGTCATGTGGACCTGTAGGTTTGGTGTAGGCTTTGGGAAATGTATGCTGCAAGCTGTTCCTAAGGTTGGTTATGTGGGCTCAGACTGCCTTGGTGGTGTCTCTCCAGGATACAGGGTGAGCCAGGGAGTTCACCAGATCAGCTTTACCGTGGTTGAGGGGCTGACTCAGATTCAAACGTTGCCCTGCAGGCAGTGTGGCTGCAACAGGCTCAGAAATTGGGAAAATCGATGCCAGTGCAAGGCAATTTCACATTTCTGCAGCTGTAGCCATGCCTGAATTGGTATCATTGTAAGTATTTGCATAAAATTAAGCAATCTCAAACCATGACTCCTGTCAAAGGCACACACACTTTGAACGGCAGCGTTCGACACGCCACGAAAAGATTTGGCCCAGCTTGCCGGGCTCTTGACTTCTCTTTCCTGGCCTTGGGCTGCCTCCTATCTTGTCATCATAAGCATTGGTGCAGCTGCTGTGAGCCACATCAGAGACACGATACAGTTTAAAATTGCTTGCATATGGTGAAGTGTATTTTGAACTTGGGTACATTCATCATTTCAGTTGAGCAGGCAGCTGCACTTGTATTTGTGCTGACAACAGGGGAAGGAGGCACTGTGAAAGTGGAAAGAAGGATCAAAGTATAAGGCAGACAATAAACAGGTTTTAGCTAAAAGGACTCAAGGCACTGAAGTGCCCTGCTCTGAGCTGGGGTTTGTCCCAGGCAAACTCCAGAGGTGCTTTCCAACTTCAGTGCTCTGCAGTCCTGTAAAAAAGATGCACATAGCCAAATTCTCCCTGCATTCAAAAAAAGGTGATCCTCAGCTGCCATGTAAAGCTGAAGGTGCCAGAAGGCTATGACTTCCATTGTTTACAGGAAAGTGTGATACATTAGGAATCTCAAGTAATTTTGAATCACTTGTATAATATAATGCAGGCTGCATTGATGTTCAGGAGGCAGCTAGACATGAGTGGGAGTCTGAGCCGACACTGAATATGCAAAATTATAATTAATACATTAATTGTGATTATTGCAAAATAAGCCATGAAAGTTTTGTCAAACAGAAATATAGTAAAGGAATTATTGCTTCTTTCATTAATGCTGGGTCATTCTGCATTTTAGTGTCTCTGAGTATCTTAGCTCGCCAACATTTTCTCTCTGTCCTCATGATTGAGGACATCATTAATGCAACAAGAATTTGCTGTCCTCACAGAAAAATCATGTTCCTTTCACATATGTTCTTCTCAGCTTTGAACCCTTTTCCATGCAGTCCTCTTATCAGAAATCAAACTTTTCCAAAGGCTCCAATAGTCCTACTTCTGAGGTTAACAGAAAAGAAGGTGGTAATTCTAATACATCTCACACCATGTACTAACATAGAAACAAGGTGCATACAAGCCTTGCTGCACTCCTCAAAGGAGTGAATTGGTGAAACTGGGAAAGGGAGTACTAACACACCAAAACCTGTCCTATGACAGACAAACAAGTTTCATACCTTCAAATTTTTGTGTATGTTTTTATAATTTAAATTGGGAACTAGACATTTCTATGAGGAATGTGCTTAGAAGTAGCTAAGCTAGTTTCAAACCTTAGGGCAAAATTTTACTAGGCTAACTGTCTTTAAGCATTGCCAGTCATAATCCCTGTCCATGCAAAGCATTGGTCCATAGCAGCCATGCCCTGGATTAGCCAAACCACAGACCCAGTGCCCTGGAGTTTGCAGTGCTGGCTGCCATCCTGGGTGGTTTTATTCCCAGAGGTGAGGGTGAGGTGGTTTGAGAGCTCTTGGGCTCTCTGGAAACCAGAGCTGAGGGAGGGAATTCTTTTCTCTGCCCTTTTGCCCCTCTCCAAAAAAATAAAAATTCTGGTCTTTTATGAGAAGTTTGAGTTTCCACACAGTTCTCAGCCCTTGGTCTCTTGCCCTGGACTGTGTGCTGCAGGAGGCTGGGGAGGTGGGGTGGTTACTTTCCAAGGACACAGCAGGTGTCCTATGTTTTATTCAAGTTTTTTGGGTTTTTCTCTTTTCTTAAAGAAAGAGGAATCTTTTGTCATCTCCCAATGTTGTATTTCACTGACCAGTGTTAGGCTGTCTGATGGCCATTCATCATTCCAGGGCCTCTGCTTTGGCTTCACTGCAGTAAGCTAATGAGGATGGATTAAATTAGTTTGGGTAGGCTTTTGCTGGAATTAATTCGATGTGTGTGTGTACAACCTCTGCTATGCCAGCAGAAATATCTGGCAGCAAAAAGGGTGGGTGGGTAATATCTTCATCTGCTCCATCTGGATACAGAAGAGGAGATGCTGTTGGGAAGCACCTGTGTAGAACAAAGGTGTGATAAAGCAACGGGTCTGACTTGATATCACAAGACAAATTTTAATGACTCTTTTGGAGATCTCTGCAGAGCCTCTCTTGGCCTAGTTAATATGGTAATAAGCAATGGAAATGGTAACATAAAAAAAATCTGTGTCTGTAGTGTGAAGAGTTGCATGTGCTTTTCTACATAGCTGATAAAGGGAAATTGTAATAATTCTTCATTTATAAAAGTTTTGAGACATGTAAGAAAGAAAATACCTTGATTAGTGTGTGCAGTTTTGGGCATCACAATATAAAAAAAGACATTAAGCCATTAGAGAGCATCCAAAGGAGGGCCACGAGGATGGTGAAGGGGCTAGAGGGGAAGCCATATTAGGAGTGGCTGAGGTCACTTGGTCTGTTCAGCCTGGAGAAGAGGAGACTGAGGGGAGACCTCACTGCAGTTACAACTTCCTCAAGAGAGGAAGAGGAGGGGCAGACACTGATCGCTTCTGTCTGGTGTGCAGCAATAGGTCCCAAGGGAATGGCAGAAGCTGAGTCAGGGAGGGCTTAGGTTAGATATCAGGAAAAGGTTCTTCACCCAGAGGGTGGTTGGGCACTGAACAGGTTCCCCAGGGCAGTGGTCACAGCACCAAGCCTGAGAGAGTTCAAGAAGCATTTGGACAATACTCTCAGGTTCGTGGTGTGATTCTTGGGGATGGTCTTGTGCAGGGCCAGGAATTGGACTTGATGATCCTGATGGGTCCTTTCCAAATCAGCATCTTCTGTGATTCTGTGATTGTTTCTTTCAGTAAGGTTTTGCCTGTTTATTTGATGAGGAATGTGGTCTTTTTAAGGTGTGCTTGCAACGGCAGTCCCCTCATTTCTGAATCCCATTGACTCTTGTGTCCCAAGCAGCTCATAGTCAAGGGCTTAATCACAACTGAGTGGCTGGACTGCACCTCTGGCAGATACTTAGGTGCTGTGTGACCTGGCAGAGCGGACACCTGGGCTGAGGTCAGCTGAGCACCTTGTTTGAGAGTGCAGCAGTACTTACTGCACACAGGGGACTAAGAGAGCCTGTATCAACTCACACCCTCTCTGTCCTGTTGCAAGATAGCCCCTTATGGACAGCCCATATCCCTGGATGCACATGCTCTTAAACCCACTCTATCCAGAGTGCTACCCAACCAAAACTGCTGTCCTGTCTCCTGCAGCACATCCTTATTACTTATTATTACTTACTACTTGTGAAAAGGAGCCAAGCGGTCATCCACAAGGAATCAGCGTGGGATTGGAAGGGAGGCTGCTGCTTCCCCCATGCAGCCCAGGATACACAGATACTTCTAAGGAAAAGAGAAACAAGTACTGGGTTTCTGATTTCCTAGGGCTGGGGTGAAGCTCACTCCCTAGTGTGCTTTCAGATGCTCCAGCTGGTATCTTCAAGACAACTCTGCTATAAAAAGGAATCAGGGTGGACAAGCTGCAGTCTAGGGACTGGACCTTTCCCCTCCCTTTCTTAGCAGTTTGCATATAGCCCTGGGACCTGGCAATCTCATCTTCCTTCTGGCTTGTTGATCATGAGCTTTCTGGGGGTCCCAGGAGAGGCAGAAAGGCATCAGGTGGGTGCACTGGGCTCCTGTGCCACCCACAGCCGGGGACAGCAGTGACATGGGCCAGGAGGGGTATCCCCATGGCATGGGCTCGAGGGTTTGAAATGCCCTCTGGTGTCAGTCTCCTGCAAAAGTGAGGGTTTCTTACCTTTCCCAGACTCCCTGGCTACCACTGTGGTAGATGGAAAACTTGTTTTTTTTTTTCTTTTAGTAGCAGGAGGGTGGCTGACAGAGCGTGGAGCTCCAGGGGACCAAGGGGAAATTGGGCTTCAGAGCCATTTTCCCTCACTCCTAGGGATCAGGATCCACTCAGGATCAACTCCACTGATCCCTTTAGTTGGAGAGTAAGCACAACTGTTACTTGACCTAAAACAGTACTATTATTATTCATAAAATGCATTGTGCACGAGTAAATTCTTGGCTATAAAGCCATATTTTGGCATGTCAGTGAGTTGCCTAAAGCAAGAAAACGTATGGAAGAAGATAAACAATACACTGTGTGCTGATGGTGGTGGTGGCTGCTCTTCCATTGTGTCCCCCGAATGTTCTGGCTTGGCACTGTGCTTTCATGCAGAAGAATAAGGATTAGGCTTGTCCTGCTGTGAGATGATTCATGTATGGGGAATGTGCATGTTCAGAAGCAGTGAGATTTCAAGAGTGCATCACTGAAGAGAGGCTTGTAATAAAAATCATCAATAAACTAATAGCTGAGCAGGGGAAAATGTATTTAATGAAAGGAATTTAAACTAAAGTTGAAATCTTAAGCAGTCATTGCTTGTCTGACCATGTCTGCTAAAGTTGCTGTTCTTCATTCTAGTTTTAAAATGCTTTTAGATGTAGCTTGTTCTTTGATTTTTAGGTATTATATACATATTGATATATATTAGATATTTTATTTGTATATATTTTTACAATATGCAATTCTTGAGATGTTTTTTTCCAATTTTGTTACATGATTTTGCTTTAGTACCATGTCAAGACTTATATAATACTAGAATAGGACTGGATAAGGTTAATGTAACAGAAACTAGATGTCAAAATGTTATTTCCTTTATCTAAAGTGTGAAAGATGTGAGCTAATATTTAGCAATATGAAAGCGTTTCTCAACTTTCAACATTGATGCTTTCCCAGAGATGTTAACATAACCCTGTAATTGGCATGAATTCTATCCAGCAATGAGCACTGTAGGAAATGCACTTTGGGTTTGTTACTTGTTTTTAAGGCACAGTGGAAATTCATAGGATATAACAAGCCGTGCTCTTGAGTGTGGCTGATTTTCTTTCTGTACAATGAATTTATTCTGATGGGAAAGGGAACATGAAGCTTAACATGTTTCTCAGGAGAAAGCTTTCTCTGCAAGATTTTCATTGGGGTATAAGTGCCCAATTTCCAAACAGCATGTTATGTTAAACAGACACTTTCAGAAAATCTGCGTTTGAACTCTCAACTCTAGAAAAGGAAAAAAAAAAAAAAAAAAGAAACAGTTCTTCTGCTCAGATTTCAGCTCCTGTCTTCGTTGTGAACAACCCAGGCATGACAACGTGGTTCTGGTATACAAGCCCTGAAAAATAAGATTTACAAAGCAAAACCACGGCGCAGACTGTGGCTGTCTTTAGCCTGTCAGTTCGACTCCTGTCTAAGCGGATGAAAGGCTCCTGCCACTGGAGAACTGCTTGGGAATCTGCGTGAAGCTTGTTTATGCCACTCATTTCAGTTCCCACTGGCCAGGTAACATCACCAGAGGGGCCCCTTCTTCCAGCCACTGCAGATCCATCAATGTGACTGTGATGAGTGCTGGGCCAGTAAGAACTGGGATTTAGAACTAAAGGCAGAGTATGACAAAAAGGCATTGCTGGCTTCATCATAGCCAACTGCTGCATGGTAGAGAACCTCCCAGGCCTCCCTGCTGGCCACTTTCCCCCTCTTTACCTTCCTGCCTTTCTTATTTTTTTTCGATTTCTCAGCTCAACTTTTCAATTTTTTCAATTTTCCCAGGCAAGTATCTTTACTATTAGAACCAACATATGCCATAAGTTATGGATGCTGCAGATGAAACCCTGTGCCTTTAAAATTGTGCAGGAAGTACCATTTAATTTCTTACTGATTTGTGTTGGGGCACATTTTGGGTAGGCAGTGAATCTAAGGGAGATGGGGCTAGAAAATCACAGCACTTTTTGCTGACTTCCATGCTGATTCCCCCCCCTTCCCCTTTTAATTTGGGTAGAATTGAAAAACAAAGAAAGCCAAATCCAAGCCATTGTTGCTCAGGCAACAAGATGTAGCTAAGAATGAAAACTGCACCTTCATTAAAAGCAACGCAAGGGATGTTCTGTGGTTGCCTGTGGAAATCTGTGTCGATCAAACCTGGGTGCATTATGAAAACATCCATTTCAGTCAGATTCACTGCAGAAGCAGCTAAGCTTGTGATGGGAAGTGGGTTTGCTTTTGTTTATATGCATTGGAACCCTTGCTGTTTGGAAGTTACAATCTATTTTGGCAGGCATGGAAGAGAGAAATGTTAATAGCCTCTTGCCAATTATCAGTTCTGCTGGATATATCATACAGCTATCTAAGAAATCTGACAGCCTTCATAAAATCAGCCTCCAGCTAATTAGTAATGCCAATGTTTTTCAAATGACTGTTGATATTATTGCTGTACATCAACCAGAAATGCAAGTGGGGACCAGCACTCTGTGTATTCAGTAGATATGGCAAAGTGTCATGGCCCTGAATCCAAAACTTTCTGAAATCTGAAAATATTTCTGCTCTTTTATGTCCCCGGTACTCCTCTGTTCCCAGGTTGTAGTCTTGATTTATCTTATGGACTCAGTTAATGTTAACTTCTTAATCTATGTAACTGATGGGAAAAAAAAACAAACACATGGCAAAACTTCCTTCCACAGTGACTTATTTTGGTGTTATACATTCTTGATTTTGAACTGGCACATGAAGAAGGTTCTAGAATCTGCAGTCTTATTTTAACTCATGATACTTGATATTTTTTTCACCTTAGTCTCTAACTGCTGGAATTATTTAATGAAAGGGCAGTTTTGGAGGGGAAATATTTCATTAAGAATACGAAACAAGTATAAAAAGTGAAAAAAACCCAACCCACATCGTCTTATATACCAAACCTACCACACACACATATTCACATGAACAGGAAAACAGTAAGAAACCTGTCCTACCATATAGACCCTGTAGTCTAAATAATAAATACAACAAAATGTTGAGAGATGAAGGAGTGGCCAGATTGTTGTCTTTGTTTTACAGAGGGGGAGCCAAGCCAGAAACTGGTTAAGTGAGACACCACAGATCGAAGAGCTGCCCTGCAACTGAAAGATAAACCCAAACCAGGTTTCCTGTATCAAAGTCCAGTGCACTGAGCAGGTTAGCATTCTTCCAGCAACAAGAGCTGTAGGAGTAAAAGAAGAGAAAGTATACCTAGGCATTAGTTGAAGAGGCTGACAGAATTGTGAGTCATTAGGTAAAAAGAGGAAATGGGAAGCTGGAGGATAGGATAATGGAAAAGCTAAAAGCAAAGCTTTTAATCTGTGAACCTTCCCTTCACAGATAGTTGAGGTATGACTGCCAAAATAGGATGTTTATTTTAGGTTTATTCCCAGTAGGAGTCTTTATAAAAATGTGTGGATCTTATTTTTTCAGTTTTATTTCATCAGCTGTTGGAAAGGCTGTGCTGTCTCTCAGTTTCCGGAGATCAAAGTGTGGGCAGTGAAAAATAATCTAATCTGCCACTTTGGAATAATTTGCAGCAGCAGGCATTCCCAGTGCAAATCAGAGTACAAATCAGATGGTGAATCGGTGATCTCAAAAGAGGATTACTTTGGATTAGTTGTCCAGTGAAGCAGGCACTTTGTACAATGCAGCAGACAGCTCCAATGTGAGCCAACTCATTGCTTGTTTTGTGATTTGGTTTTTTTTCTTTAATGAACATTAGTTTATCATGTGGATTCTCATACACTAATTAAGAGTATTTTGGCAGCGTTTGTGTCTAGAAGACAGATTATGTGACATACTACTAAACAACTGAAAATTAAAGGCCAGACTCTCAGGAAAGGGAGGAGATGGGGTAGGAAGCAGCCCAAGCTGCATTTTGGTTGAGAGCAGGTGCATGAAGATTTAAACCCTACTTTGAAGATTCTGTCTTGAATGTCCGTTTCAGTTTACAGCTTGATTTGTGAGACAGGGAGAAGATAGTGCTGTCTGGCCACAGTTCAGTCCCACTGCTCCTCTAGTTTGTCATGTTTTAGTGATGCTTGAATCACAGAATCACAGAATGGCCTGGGTTGAAAGGGACCTTTAAGGTCATCTCGCTCCAACCCCGCTGCCATGGGCAAGGACACCTTCCACTAGACCAGATTGCTCAGAGCTCCATCCAACCTGGCCTTGAACACTTCCAGGAATGGGGCAGGCACAATTCCTCTGGCAAACCTGTTCCAGTGCCTCACCACCTTCACAGGAAAGAATTTCTTCTGTATATCTAATCTAAACCTACTCTCAGTGTGAAGCCATTCCCTCTTGTCCTGTCACTACAGGCCCTTGCAAAAAGTCCTTCTCCATGTTCCTGGTAGGCTCCCTTCAGGTACTGGAAGGCTGCAAGGCCTTCTCTTTTCCAGGCTAAACAGTTTTCTCAGCCTTTCCTCATAGCAGAGGTGTTCCACCCCTCTAATCAACTTGGTGCCTCCTCTGGACTCGCTCCAACAGGTCCATGTCCTTCCTGTGCTGGGGACCCCAGAGCTGGAGGCAGCACTGCAGGTGGGGTCTCACCAGAGCAGAGCAGAGGGGCAGAATCCCCTCCCTCCCCTGCTGCCCACACTGCTTTGGATGCAGTCCAGGACACAGGGGGTTTCTGGGCTCCCAGTGCACATGGCTGGGTCATCTCCAGCCTCTCACCCACCAGCACCCCCAAGGGCTGCTCTCAAAGAAGAGCTTTAATACCATTTTACTTATAGTGTACATTGCTAAATTAATCTGCCTTTCAGTTCTGTAGGACTGTTATAAGTAACAACATGATTAGAAACACCACTTACCCATTTATAAACAGCAGTGTCCTGTTTCTTCAGTTTAATGTTTTACTCTATCATGCCTGTAGCTGTGAGGTCACTATTGTGCACAATAAATTGGTTTGCTGCCTCCCTGTGGACCTGGGTTCTGGCTATTTAATATTAGAGATAAAACCATTATTGGCTACATTTCTCACCTTAAAACATTGGCTTGCTGGCTTAAGAAGCACCATCTATCCAGAACCAGTCTCTGGGAGCCGTAAAGGGATTGGAAGAAGACTGAAGAACAAGAACTCACTTGGACATCATGCACTAAAAGGAGACAAATTGTGCGTATTCTGGGTGTGAAATGGTATCTGTTTCAGTATCCAGGGAAAGCAGTCTTTGAGGGAAAGCTCAAATTTCCTGAGCAATATAAAATCCCTGGGGAAGAAGAGCAAAAGTAGCTCTTACTGTGACAATGGAAATAAACACATGCTAAAGGTCGAGATCCAAGCAGCTTTATACTGAGGCAGGTCCAGATCCAGTAGCACTATTGTCTCCTCTGTTTGGGCAGTAACAGCTCTAGACCATAGTCCCAACTCTGCTCCCACCCCTTGACACACCAGGGAGAGGTGTGAGAGAGCTAAAATTTCAGGAGTCACTGGTGAAGACTGAGTTTGCACCATTGTTTCTGTGTTCATAGCAAACCTGAACAAGTACCGAGAATCTTGGTCCCTGCTCCAGACAAAGGTCAGCCAGTTGCTTCTGATTTGATCCCAAACAGGTTGTTCTGTCAGAGGTTTCCTCCCCCATATCAGCAGCTTGCTCTCTCCTTTGGACTCTTCAGCAGGCTAGAAGTAAGTGAGAAGATGAAAATAACACAGTCGCTCTTTAAAGCTTCTTTTGAAATGGGTGAAAAGGTTGTTTCCCTTGTGCCCACTGTCCTAGGTGAGGCACCAGTTTCAGCCATGAACAAAGTAATATGAAAAGTGACAGGGAGACTTACACCTCTAAACTGCTGGGATGGAATGAGGTCAAGTTTGGCAAAGTGCATTACATCAGCTGGAGAAATCCTCCTTTAAAAGACAGCCCTTGCTGGCCACGCCAGATATAGGTTCTACCCTGCCCCTGAAAGCCTCTTTATCCACCAGGACTGTGACAAAGATGTTCAGGTATGTTTCTGCAAGAAGCAGCATAAATATCTATTGTCTTTTATGTATATTTGTGACACAGTTCTGTATGCTCTCATTCATCTACAGCATGCTGCTCCTTGAGCACACCCACTATCCTCTGCTGTAAAGCAAACATCAGAATCTGTCCTTTTAATGAAGAAAAGCTCCTTGGTTGCTTTAGGAGTGTTGCAAACCCACCTGTATTTAGAATGCATTGTTACTGAACAGGAATGGTAAAGTTTAGAAGACTAACAAATAAGATTTAATGAGTTTCTCTTTTGTGACAAACTGCCAACCTGTATATGTGTCCATGACAGAGACAGAACCGACATCAGATTTTTATCAAATATATTTGTTTGTCTTAAAATTCCTCTAAGATATGACAAGGTGCTAAAGGCACCTTAATTTTGGCATTTGTTATGAAGTAAATAAATTTACTTATAAAATCTTCCTGTCCCTGCACATCATTCCAAGATGCCTGGGTATCAGTATAACCCTTAACCTGACCTTAACCCTAACCAAGTGCCTAAGCAAATGTTTCACAGAATCACAGAATGTGTTGAGATGGAGGGGACCCACAGGGTCCAACCCTTAGCCCTGCGCAGGACCATCCCCAAGAGTCACACCCTGCGCCTGAGGGTATCATCCAAATTCTTCTTGAACTCTGTTTCGTTTGTACCTATGAACAGTTCTACTGAAGTCATGTGTCTGAAATTCTCCATGTGATTTTCCCAGTCATATGTTAGTTCATTATGCAGAAAGCAAAAATCCAGTCCATGTATACATATGTATATGTACATATATATATATACATACATATATATATGTACAAAAGACAATGATTTATATAACAACTTACTAGCAATCAGATGAACTTTTGAGCCTTATCTAGATATTTTTGGATCCAGTCTCTCCTAGTGTGCACCAAAAGGTACAAAAAGGTCATTGGAATGCGAAGGCAATACTGTGAAATCCCTCGGTCACACGATATGGTGAATGGCAAACCTGTGCTGAATACAGATAAATGCTAATGAGGAGACAGCCATAATGTGACTCTCTGTGTGACATCAGATTTTTTCCCCAGTGTTCAAATGTAACTGGGCTGTAGCTGGCAGGCAATTGAATATTATGTGCATGTGCAGAAACAACACAGTCAGTAGCTTAGCTTTTGACTTAAAGACTGAAGTATTCCTTGGTTTTGTGTATTTTTGGTCTTGTAGAAGATTTTTTTAAAACATATTCCCTAAAAGAAGATGCATAATGATATTATGTAAAAGGACAGGAAAGCATATTGTCTTATAATTTATTGCTAGCTGCACTAACACTATCCTTATTAAAGATAAATCTTCTACTGATGTGAACTGTACTCAAGGAAATCAGCAGCAGTTTGTACAAGCTGTGGCTATCTCTGTCCCCCTTACTTCCCAGGGCATTAACTTACTTGTTATGTTTACACTTTGGAAGTGGCAAGTGAATTTAGAGTGATAGCTGCTCAGCAGCCAGGGCAATGTATAGAAATTGGATTTGAACATAAGTATGTTTGTTCCAAGCTTTCCCCTGTGGCTCAAAAGGCAACCAGCTTATATTTTGCTGTGGGAAGAAATTGTTCCTGTGAGAACAAGTAAATCATTAAAACCTGGGGTAGTTTCTGTTTCCTGAGCTCCTGGATGTGTTTGGGCTTAGTGATACGTATGAAGCACTCATAAATGCCAATACATGGGAATTTTCTGACCTCACCGCTTTAGATACAGTTTCCTGTTCACCATCTACACTCTGTCTTATCCCAGGTGCGTGCTGGTTTGTTCAAACAGGACGATGCCTCATGCTCTGTTTCCTCCAGCTCTGTCACTAATGCTGGTGCACCTTGGGGTGGGTTCCTCAGGTTACGGGAGTGACAGCACTGGGCTGCTCAGCGTGCCTGGAAGGGGCGGAAAGGAAAAGCGCAACTACTGAATTGTACCACTAGAGAGAGCTTTTGTCCTGCTGACGTTCTTAGGGACACTGCAGGCAGCTGTACTGCAGCTCTTGGCTCCCAGCGGAAGTTTTTCCAGGTGTTAAATTGTTCCTCTGTAGGTATCAGGAGGAGAGTAAGAATCGAGATTCGCAGCACTGTTAGGAAATGTAAATGCTCTGCGTGTGTGCACAAGTGCAAGTAATTTTAATAGTACACTTGGTCCTGTGACAGCAATCAGGACAGCTGGGGGAGCTGATGTCTGTCAGCCGGGGGAGAGCTGGTTTGAACTGAACGACTCACACCTACAGAGGTCCTGGTCTGACACTGGTTCCTCTGATTTTGGCTTGGTTTCACAATATATGGTCTAGAGAGCATGGGACACCTTGGGAAGGGTGGAACTGCCCTTGAAGTTGAACTGGCTGAGTGGGGACCTGCACTGCACATCTCTCCTTTGTCATGAAATCATACAATCATTTAGGTTGGAAAAATCTTCCAAGATCATTGGGTCCAACCTTTGACCAAATAATCTCAGGCATAATTTTGCTCTATGAATATTGCTTTTGGTTTTCACCACTGACATGTCACACAATTGCAATATATTTCTCAAATGTGTGCAACCACATCTTCATTAAGATTTGAAATACTTTTTTTGGATCATTCTGGATTTCTTAAGTGGAAAAAAACCAGCTTCCTTGAAATGGACAAAACTTCACAGAAACTTTTGTTTTACTCTTCATTTGTCTGGGTGCTAGAGCTTGGAATGTATTTTATCTGATGTCTCATTGTTTGTGGCAAAGCACTGGCATTGGCTCAGAAACAACATCAGGTGGGTCAAAGCTTTGAAGCTATTTCTGGGAAGTGTCATGACATGTTTGCAGACTTCTCAGCTTCTTTCCTGGGCATTCAGTGTTGCAGAGAGGATACCAGGACCATAACTGTGACCCAGCATTTACACCAGCCTTGTGGTTACAGATGAAGCATCCCCCTCTCTGCCCTCCCCGCCTCCAATATCCCTTCTACACTTCTACTGCAGAAATGTATTTGCAGTTTCGAAGGTGAACGACACCATCGTCACGTGAGCCTCCTGTGACTCCTGTGAGTGAGACCTGCGTGGAAATGGATGGAAACCTTCATTGAGACAACGATGTCCTTTGTTCTCATTAGGAAGACGATTGTTATCGTTCGGTTCTTTCAGTTAATGGCTCACACTGGTCCTTCCCACACTAAAACTTCAGGGACTGCTGGGGAAGAGGCATGTTCAGGCCTGTAAATAAGCACTTCTCACTGCAGGGAGAATAATTACAGCTGCCTCTGTACTCTTCCAGAAACCATCTAGTCCTAGGAATGCCTGACCTAGGACTTTCTTGGTGCATTTTAAATACTTCTCATTGCAATGTCCCAGTGTACTCAATATTTTTTTTTTTTTGGTGGAAAGGGATCAAATAGCATTTTAATAGCCACCAAAGCAACACATATCCTCTAAGTGAGCCAAACATGTCAGAGCTCCACACAATCTAATTGTATGTATACGTAGACATCCAAGAAGCCCTGAAGAAAATGGCCGTACTACAGGTCCCTTGGATTATTCTGGCATGTTGCAGCAAGCCAACTTAATTATAGGTTGTCTTTAATGCTGTGTTCTGGGGGTTTATTTTATGTGTGTGTCACTAAATAAATAACAACACTGGCAGCCAACAACTTTTGTGAAGTCCTTAAAAAAACTAAGTTATTAGTTTTGGTTTGGGATTCATATAACAAAGGCTTCAAACTTCAGCAGTTTTTCCTAGGAATGAGTGGCTATACTCAAGTATCCTAATACAGAAGCAGGCTAGTTGTTTTGTGTGTTCAAAACCACCATTGTTACAGTAGATGTACTCCAATGCAGCTTTCAAAAATTTATTTTAACAGAAATGGGCCTCCTAAATTTATTCCACCCTAATTTTCACCCCAGAGTGAGCTCTTTATTTGTGATCATTGCACTAGCTTCTTGCTATTTCCAGGTCTTGACATAAATGAGGACAAACACATTGCTGCACCACTTGATTGACCAGGTATGTAATCAGGGCTGATCATATTAAGAATTCATAAGCTCCAAGTGATGATTTTATAGTTGCTACAGTTCAAGACTGTGCTTTAGAGAAAACGTGAAAAGTTGTCATAAATAATACAGGATTTGACCCTGCAAGACATTGAGCACCTTTGATATTATGTGAAATTCTCCTCTTAGCCGCCTTCATCCTTCAGAGTTAACGATGATAAAATAAATCTTTACTCCTCAGTCTGTCTCTGCAGTGTTCTGCACTCTTTATGAGGATTGCAAGAAGGGCTCAGCATAAGGGCAAAACACAGCTCTTTCCTTCTCTCATGCCACTGAGTTTTCCGCTGAGAGAGCACGTACCCCAGTGGATCCCTTGCTAGGAACATGACCAGGATGCACTTGGACTTGTCAACACACAGCTGTGTTCAGGAGATAGGCACACAGCTCAAGGTGTGCTGACCTCTCCTGAGAACACCTGCTTCTTTAACTGGATGTAAGGGTGTGAAATAAAACATTTATTTAATATCTAATAATAATAATATCTAAAATCTTTAATATCTTGAACAACAATGTGGATTAAGGGATTGAGTGCACCCTCAATCAGTTTGCAGAGACACCAAGTTGGGTGGGAGTGTTGATCTGCTGGAGAGCAGGAAGGCTCTGCAGAGGGATCTGGAAAGGCTGGATCCATGGGCTGAGGGCAATTACATGAGGTTCAACAAGGCCAGGTGCCAGGTCCTGAACTTGATCACAACAACCCTCTGCAGTGCTACAGGCTGGGGGCAGAGTGGCTGGAAAGCTGCCCGGTGGAAAAGGCCCTGGGGGTGCAGCTTGATGGTGGCTGAACACGAGCCAGTGTGTGCCCAGATGGCCAGGAAGGCCAAAGGCATCCTCGCCTGTGTCAGCAATAGTGTGGGCAGCAGGACCAGGGCAGTGACTGTTCCCTGCACTGGGCACTGGTGAGGCTGCACCTCAAATCCTGTGTCCAGTTCTGGGCCCCTCACTGCAAGAAGGACATTGAGGGGCTGGAGCATGTCCAGAGAAGGGCAACAGAGCTGGGGAAGGTCTGGAGCACAAGTCTGATGAGGAGCAGGTGAGGGAGCTGTGGGTGTTTAGTCTGGAGAAGAGGCTCAGGTGAGACCTTATTGCTCTCTACAGCTGCCTGAAAGGAGGTTGTAGCCAGATGGGGGTTGATCTCTTCTTCCAGGTAACAAGTGACAGGATGAGAGAAATGGCCTTAAGTTGCACCATGGGAGGTTTAGATTGGACATTATGGGAAATTTCTTCCCTTAAAGGCATCAGAACAGGCTGCCCAGGGAATTGCTGGATTCAAAATCCCTGGAGGTATTTAAAGACATCTAGATGTGGCACTGAGGGACACATTTAGTGGTGGACTTCGGCCGTGCTGGAGTAATGGTTGGACTCGATGATCTTAAAGGTCTTTTCCAACGTAAATGATTCTATAATTCCATGATTTTAAAGCTTTAAACCGACTGACTTGCTATGTCTGTGGATGCAGTTCAGCGCTTTTGCAGTTGTTCTACAACCTATTCCTGTGCATGAAGGGTAAGGTGTGATGCTGAAGCATGGTCTTGCCTGGGGCATGGGCTCTCCCTGTGCCCAGCAGTGCATGTTCCCAGCGTCAGCTGTGCCATGCTGCCCTTGGAAGCAGCATCGACTCAACCACTTGTCAGACCACAGCGTGAATCAGCTCAGAGAACTGAACTGGATGAAAAATAAGCCAGGAAAGCACAGCGCCACAGGGAGTTGTGCCTGCCCACCTGCAAAACCAGAGGAGGCTGCATGAGGAAAGAGATGTGGAGAAACCCGGGAAGACAGAAAGCTAGCAAGAACATTTGGGCCTGCTGGTTACAATGTGCAGTATGAACAGCACTACAGCTTTTTCTCTCCTATGGGGTAAGCAGGGTGCGAGCTGGTAGCACACCCCCCTCATCCTGCCTTATGCCCCGGGCAGGCACGGAGTGTCCGGCTGTGGACCAACATGCCAGCTTGCTCCTGCTGTCTGCCCGACCTCCTTCCACCCTGCCCAGGCTTGGGTGCTTCTCTGTGAGCCAGGAGGACACAGCAAAGGCTGCAGCTGGCTTTCTGCCTCTTTAAGGAGCAGCTCCCAGAAGGGTCTGGAAAAGGCCAGGGCTGGCTTGGTGGCAGCAGTGGGGAGACAGGGCACTCAAGTACTGAAGGAGGGGAGATGGAGTGGTGGGGATGACTTTGCTTGGCACAGCTGGCTGGGAAAGCACTATACCAGCACAAAGCAGCCCACTTCAAAAGCTGCTGCACCTGGAGGCTCTTGGTTTGCCAAGAGAGTGGATCTCGGTGGAGTTGTATCACTGCTGACTGAAGCCTTCTGGACCTGGGTCAGAATCATAGAACGGCCTGCATTGGAAGAGACCTTAAAGATCATCTTCTTCCAACCCCCCTGCCATGGACTGGGACACCTTCCACTAGACCAGGTTGCTCAGAGCTCCATTCAACCTGACCTTGGACACCTCCAGGAATGGGGCAGCCACTGCTTGTCTGGGAAACCTGTCCCAGTGCCTCACTACCCTCACAGGAAAGAATTTCCTCCTAATATCTAACCTAAACCTACTCTCTTTCAGTTTGAAGCCATTTCCCCTTGTCCTGTCACTACAGGCCCTTGTAAAAAGTCATATTCCTTCATATTTCCTGTTGGTTCCCTTCAGGTACTGGAAGGCCTCAATTAGATCACCCCAAAGATTCTCTTCTCCAGGCTGAACAACCCCAATTCTCTCAGCCTTTCCTCATAGGAGTGGTGCTCCATCCCTCTTGGGGTCCATGTCTTTCTTGTGCTGAGGACCCCAGAGCTTGATGCAGCACTGCAGGTGAGGTCAAGCATCCTCCACTTGATAATGGGGAAGAAAAGCCCTGAAAACAACAGGTACTCCAGTGTTCAGGATGTCTTTTTAATTACACTGTCATCCGCCAGTGTGCCTGATCTATCTTGATAGATCTCAACTTTTCCCTGCAAATGACTCCTCTGTCCTTCCCAACTGTACCTTTCAGAGTTTATAAAGGGAAAGTGACACAACAGACAAGTTGCTCTGCACTGCTTTCATAAATGCCAGTGTTGGCTGAGAGTTTATACTGGATTTTTGAAGCAGGGGACCGAAATATTACTTTTCTTCCTCTTTTATCAGTGTTTTAGCCCAGGGCTTCCAATTTCAGTGTATTTCTTAGCACAAGACATACTATGAGGTAAAAACTGGCTCCAAGGAGCAGCAGTTCCAAATGGAAGTGGTGTACAGACTTGTGATATAAAACAGCTGACTCATATCAAAGGGAAAATAATAGGAATATTTACAACTAATTTCATGCAGCTGTTGTGGTGGAGGGAGAGGGTAGTTATCATCACCTTCGAGCTACAGAGCAACACAAGCAGATTTACCTCTCCGAGGCAGCAAAAAAGCCATCCTGTTATGGGTGACAAAGCACCACACTTACTTACCACTCATGCTCTGTATTATCAGCTGTACATGCTCTCAGACATAAACAGATCAAGCTTTGCAATCTAATTCAGTATTGCCACATTTTGTAGTTGAAGCAGCAAGTACAGATAGATTACTGGTAATGGATTTGCACATGGTCACCCCCCAAAAAATTCAGTAACATGGGTAGAAAGAGAGACTATAGGTGAAGACAACTTCACTGCCTTGCTCTGACTAAGTTTGGCTACAATGAGCCAAAGAACAATGAAAGGTGGTGCAACCATGACAGGAGGTGAAAACTTGAGTGTGTCCTTAGCCTGCTGGGAGACTGATGAAGGTCAGTAGTCAGGAAGTGGCTTTATTACTTTGAAGGAGTTTTAGCCTGAGAATCCACTGCTGGGCTCCCCAGTACACGAGATGTTCTGGAAAGTCAATTGCCACAAAGCTGATTAAGGGACTGGAGCATCCATTCTATGAGGAGAGGCTGAGAGAGCTGGGACTGAGGAGGTTCAAGGGGATCTGAACCATGTGTACAAATCATAGAATCATTTAACTGATGGGGAAAGTAAAGAGGCAGACAGGCTCTTGTCAGTGGTGCTCAGTGACAGGATGATGGGAGGCAGTGGGCAAATACTGAAATACAGGAAATTCCATTTAATGTAAGAAAACAATTGTCTTCTGTAATGGAAACTTCTGGAAGAGAATACTCAGAGAAGCTGTGGAGTCTCCAACCTTTGAGATATTAAAAACCCATTTGGACATGTCCCTGAGCTCTAGCTGTTCCTGCTCTGGGCAGGGTTTGGACCGGGTGATCTCCCGAGATGCATTCCTGCCTCAGCTGATCCCTGATGGTGAGCGTGTGTGTGTGTGTCTGCACGTGAGAGAACAACAGTGAGTGCAAGAGCTGCTCAGTGACCCGCAGTCAGTGCATGCTACTCGTTTGAGGTTGTCATTTAGTCCCTGTTTACAGGGGGAGCTTCAAGAAAGGCTTGGGAATGAGGGCTCTGTCAGAGCACCATGAAATTACCGTTCCCACAAGTGTAAGCAAAGGTATCAACATGCTACATGTTTCTGGATAGATCTGATCTTGCATCTGAATATGACGCAAGAAAGGAATATCTTTAGTTTTTCCTGGTTTAGCTCAAAATTTTGAAAGGTGTCTTAAAACCGGCAAAAAGGCACTGTAGAAAATACAGCGTGTAGAACTAAGTTTGCAAAATGAAGCATTCTGGTTTGCCACGCCAGAGTTAAAGTTAGCAGCACAGTGTGGTTTGTGCCTTTGTGGTTAGTCATGATGAGATAGTCTTTGCTCAGACCATCACATATGGTTTTTTCCTATGCTTTCCTCCTCCTCCCCCTCATTCCCACAATAGATAGAACTAACTGAACGAGCTACCAGAGATACTGTCTTTTAACCTTACTCAGTGTTTGACTGGTCTGTCTGCTCCTGTATGAGAAACAACATGGACTACTCGGGGGCCCAGAATGCGCCAGCAGGCTCTGTTCATCCTGACCAGCTTCCAACCCTGTTTTGGGGTAATTCCCAACTGTGGTGTCTCCCTCTAGTCTGAGTTCAGTGTTCACCACACTTGGCTGCTCAGGGGAAGGGTTTTTCCAGTGTGAGCATCTCATGGAAGCTGGAACTTTGGCTGTGTCCTCAGGAGAACCGGCTCCAAGGGCTCCCCCTACCCAGTGGTGTCAGCTGGTGGTCTACAAGTGCTTCAAAGATGGAAGCACAGTGACATGACAGCAGGTATGGGGGGGCTTTACCAGAGCAGCAAGAGGCAGCTGTTGGTCCCAGTCCATCTCTAGCACTGCCAGGCCCTTGCAGCCTCCTGGGGTTTGCAGGGCAGCAACTCACCTCAGCTGTCCTCTGACTCACTTTCTTTCTACATGAGTCAGGTTAATTTTGACTTCATTTAACGCCATGAATTACGGTGGTGGTTGTTTCTGTTGTGGACAGGTGTGAATGGGATGGGAACAGACGTCCCTCACCTGCCCCTGTAGTGGCCAAAGGCCTGTGTGGGCAGAAGGTTCCTTTGCAGCAGGTGGAGCCAACCTCCATGGCCAGGTAAACACCACAGCACACCTGGCTTGGGTTGAGGACTCAGACTGGTACAGACAGCCACGCTTGGAGGGGCAACCTCTTCAGTGCAGCACAAGGGGAGTCTCAGAGGTGTGTGGGTTGGACAGCTTTGGGCACAGACTCTCAGGAGTAAGAGAAGGCATCCTTCCAGGGATGGTTCCATGACTTTATGGCAACGTGCATATGCACAGGAGGTCATCAGAGCCGCAGCCACCGGCAGTGAGAAAGGACAGCCTCTGAAGCAGACACCTCGTCTAGAGGAGTGTACACCAGAAACAGACAAACTAGCACCTGAGGGAACATGCTGTGATCAGAGCAGTCTGGAAACTGCAGTGCTGGGCAGTGCTATTTTCCCTGCTTATATCAGCTATTAAAATGTGTATTTTTTTTCAAGAAAGAATATGCAGGTTTTAAATAAGATTAGTCTAGCTTCAGTCACACCTTAAAAAAAGTCTGTGACCAGCAAACAAAACCGAAATGTTCACAAAGCCCTATAGAAAATGACAGTGTGTGCTGAAGAATTGATGCACCGAAGTAGAAATAATATAAATGATGACTAAGCTGTGTGCTTTTAGCAGGGCGAAAAGCTGCATTTCACATTTAGCTAGGCAGTGTGTAGGATCTGCCTCTCTGATAACAACACGAAGAATATAAAAGCTAAATTGGCAAAGCTGACCTTCACCATGAAGTAACACATCCCCACGGTCACTTCCTTAGCAGGGCCTGCTCAGGTCTTGTTGAAGATGACAAACTGTGGGGACAACCTTTAGCTGTGCCTGTTGTGATAGGACAATGAGAAATGGTTTTAAACTGAATAGAGGCTCTATTTAGATTAGATATAAGGAAGACATTGTGAGAAATAGAAACCCAATCGGGCAATTTCCAATCAGAATTTTATTATATGATAAAAGCAATTTCAGCGCTGGGTGATCAGGGAAGGGGTCCAACAACTCCCAACGCCTGTCACACCCAAAAAGTACAGTTGTTCTACATTTATTCCCGCTACTTCATGCATATTCATTATACCTAAGCATAAACATTACACATTGTTAAGTCAGATATTCAACAGATGCTTTCTTAACAAGAATGTTATCTATAAGCATCCATAATATATTGTCAAATCAGACATTCAGCAGATGTTTGCTTGCTATCTATACAAAGTTATAAATTTCAAGAAAGGTCCTATTATCTATCTAACTAAACAAAATTGTCTCACTATAAATCCTACACAAGGTAAAAGGGAGGTAACTTGTTTTATCTCTTTATAGGGGCCCAATTAAGTTTTACGACTTGTTTTTCTTTTCTCTCCAGGTCATATTGAGCTTACACTGTTTCCTCTTAATCAGCTCGAATTATTTTCTCAATTTATCACAACATTTTTTACAGTGAGGGTGGTGAGGCATTGGAACTGGTTGTCCAGAGAGGTGGCAGATGCCCCATCCCTGGATACATTCAAAGTCAGGTCTGAATGGGGCCCTGAGTGACCTGGGCTAGTGGAAGCTGTCCCTGCCCAAGGCAGGAGCATTGGAACGAGATGAGCTTTGAGGTCCCTTCCAACTCAACCCATTTTGTGATTCCAGGACACTGAACTAGGTGCCTCACTGTCACTGCTGGAATTGTTTTAAAGCATTCTGGCCAGATAGAACAATGAATATACTTGTGATTAAGATTCACAGACATACAAATGCTAACTGAGTATAAATTATCTGCCTTTAAGAGAATATTTTTGTCATATGACTTTTCCTATGTGGAAAAACTTCTCTGTTAAGCAACGTGCAGTACAAAACCAGAGCCAGCAAGGAGATTACATTAATCATGATGCAGCACTGAACACTAAAATGATGATTTTAAACATTAGGCACTTAATTTTGATCAATGCAGTTAATTAACAGATTTGTTGTGGTTGAATAGGATGGTGCAGAAATAAGGGCATGGATTAAAGCATCTGGCTACTGGTTCTGTTTTTCTGGCACTGAAGGACACTGTCACATTACTGGCAGCAATAGCTGGTCTGCTTTTCCCATTGGATCCATGTCTTTCTTTGACTCATATGCCAAAACTCGAATTCCTCTTTAAGTGCTGTGTTATTTTAACAAGTACAAAAACAAGCGCAAGCCAACGACCTTGGCCATTTGTCACACTGAAAGAAAACAATGGCAATTGTTCACGAGCAACAGGGAGGGCTTGTCTCTGTGGCCAGGCTGAAGGCCTTCTGCCAGCTCTGCTGTGGGTCACTGTGACCCAGCAGACACACGCCCTCAGTACGGGCTGTTCTCCGCCCCCAGCCCCATCCCTGGCGAGCCCCAGGGCAGGCGGTGGGTGCTGTGGGACAGCACAAGAACAAGACCACTGTCAGCCCTGCCCTGCTGGGAGCAGAGGCTGGAGGGAGCCAGTCCCACGCCTGCTGCTCACAAACCCAGCTCTGGTTTTCCTGATGGAGCTATCTAAAACCACAGGATTACAGCTTAGTTTGGAGGGGAGTGGGGCGGGGCTGGAAAAGACTCGACTTCCTTCCACCCCTCCTCATCTCCCTCATCTCAGGATGAAGTGTTAGAGGTAGCTGATGTTGACAGAAGCTCACTGAAGGCCAGCCTAGCCAGACTATGCCTCATGGGGAGGTATGCTGCTTGCCTCCTCTGGGGCCATGATCACTTCTCACATACTGCTGTGAGAAATCTTGTTATCTTTTGTACAAAGCGAAGCAAAAGAAAAAAAAAGGCCATGCCTTTTCCTTCCTGTTCCTTTGCCTGTCAATATAAAGCATCAGCACTATAATGCCCTCAAAAATTAACCTCCTTCCCTTCTAAAGAGTTGATTATGAAGAGAAAATACAATTCTTGAGAAAGCAGTTTGGATGGAACTGCTGTAAAGGAAAGCTTCCTAAGTACATACAGTAATGAAAAAAAAAAAGTGCTCATTTGCTGCTGGGAAAAAATATATACAGGAGGATTTCAGGCTAATGGAGATGAGTTTGACCTGTGTGCTTGTTAGGGGTGTAGGTGCGTGCATCTTTCCCATGATTGGATTCAGCACTTTTTAAAGTTTTTTCCTCTCCCTCTCCCCAGAGCTCCATCCAACCTGGCCTTGAACACTGCCAGGGGCAGAACATCCACAACTTCTCTGAGAAACCTGTGCCAGTCCCTTACCACCTTCACAGTAAAGAATTTTTTCCTAATATCTAATCTAAACCTACTCTCTTTCACTTTGAAGCCATTCCCCCTTGCCCTGTCATTATGTGTCCTTGTAAATAGTCTCTCTCCATCTTTCCTGTAGGCTTCCTTCAGGTACTAAAAGACCACAATTAGGTCACTCCAAAGCCTTCTCTTTTCCAGGCTAAACAATCCCAATTCTCTCAGCCTTTCCTCATAGCAGAGGTGCTTCACCCCTCTGATCATCTTGTGGCCTCCTCTGGACTCGCTCCAACAGGTCCATGTCCTTCCTGTGCTGGGGACCCCAGAGCTGGAGGCAGCACTGCAGGTGGGGTCTCACCAGAGCAGAGCAGAGGGGCAGAATCCCCTCCCTCCCCTGCTGCCCACACTGCTTTGGATGCAGTTATGGAGGGTGCTGTTGCTCATCCAACTCTTTGAAGCCTCTATCGAGTTGAGGGAGCAGAAATATTGCATGTTCCAAAGCTATTTGCAAATTCACACTGTATTATCCCTTCTTCTATCTCCACCAACTATCCTTAAATACAGTCACCTGTACAAAGACTTTATTCAAGATTAACTACACAAAGAACTTCAAGTGACAGCACTTCAAACAAACCTCTAGACAGGAGCAAAACTGATTTTCAAAAGTGCACCCTACATAAACATCTATTCAGAATCACCTTTTAAAGCTATCTTGGGAGAGATGACCGTTTTTGTTTCTTTCAATGCACAGCTCTAAACAGAATAATTTGCACTCTATGATCTTTTCACTTTGAAGTCTGGCTGCCTTGGATTTTGAATTCCAATTACTTTACCTACTGGAAGCCACAAAACCACTACATCTCCTCCCCCAATCCCCTAAACTGACTTCCCCCAGTATTTTTTTCTTCAGCAGATTAGCAAAAATCATTGAAAATGTGAAAACCTCAAAACTATTTTTTGATAATTTCATCTTTCTTTAGGCGGATTAAAGAAGTCCTGTCATTTAAAGCTGGCATTTAGCTTCACTGAGTAGTTATTTTTTCTGCTATATCAGGAAGAAAAAGTATTTTAAAAAGGAATTACTGGAACTGTTCTGCTCAGGACCCTGTACCAAACCGGTGTTATTAGACGAAAAAGAAGTTAGGCTACCCTTGGTTAAGAAATCCAGTCTTTAGCCATGTTTCTTCACTTATGGGATATAATAATCCATGCTTTGTAACACCCACTGTTATATATATATATATGCTATATACAGAGGTATTCTCTATCCTTAACAGCAGTCAACGAAGGCTGCTACGTGATTGACCACAGAACCAACACACTGACTTGTATGTATTCAAAATACACAGAAAAGCACAATAAATGTTCAAACAAGAAGCAGAAAAAATTCTTAACCAAGTTGTCATCATAGATAGATATGAATGTATCTCATCAATTTTATGAATATAGGTACATAGATGCACCACACGACTTAGACTGCAAAGGCTACCTCTGTCCCATAACCTATTTCTGCTTAGTCTGTCAGCACTGCAATCTACTTTTGAAATAAAGATGAAGGTCTTGAAGTTGTTGTAATGAGGGTTCACACAATGAGTTGCTCCAGGACCAGTCTTGGGAGCCCTTTTATTACCACTGAGGATTTTGCTCAGAGGCATTTTGATGTACAGTCAATACAGTGCCTCAGGAAGCAGGCTAGTTGCATTACTTATTTTGTCGTTGGGAGTAAAACTAGCTGCTGCAATGAGGACTTTTTTTTTTTTTTTTTAATGCTAGCCTAATACACAGATTACATTTTAAAGAACTGGAAAAGGAACCGTTTAGATTTTAGGCCTGCTGAAAGTTATGATTATACAAAAGGATTCCAAAGATTACTGGTGGGCTTGCATCAGATTTATTAAGCAATCTTCTTGTTAACCTTGTTTCTTGTGTGCAACATTAGTAATTTTAAGAAGCTTGCAGCTAAATGTAAATGCTGGTGAGTTGGCGTTTCTCTGTCATTCCATGCAGTTGGTCAAGTGCCTCTGTCCAAGTTCAACACTGACACGGCTGCTGCTCTGAGGTGAAGCACCACTAGTTGGTGTAATGCCTCCCTCTGATGGCATGGTGACCTATAGATCCAATGCTTTCTGAGAGGATGACATCATGGGGTTGCCCCAGTAACCCAGCAGGAGCTGCTCTGATGCCACCTCAACCCACAGCAAAAAATCAATTGGAAACCAGCGTGGTGATCTCAGCTGTTACCAGCACTGGAGCACCTCAAAGCATCAGTACGGTTGCAGTGGTAGGAGAGCGAAGCCCTTTTTTAGCCTCTTGACTCCTCCTTATTCCTAAGCAAAGCTTTCCTTGTGGCTGGGGCATTCCCAAACACACCTCCCCCCATCGCTCTCCCTCTGCCTCTGTTTTGACCCTTGTCCTGCAGACGTTCTTTCCTCATAAGTGGAATACCTGTAGGGGGGTTCAGAAAATCTTGAGCCACATTATCTTCTAAAGGTTTTGAGATTTTAGTTTAGCTTTCCATCAAATGTCCATTAAGTCTGGGCAAAATTAGCCGATTTCTGAGTTACTGAGGCAGATGGAGAGAACAGCACAGAGGCACACAGATCTGCATAAGTGCTCCCTTGTTAGACATTGGGTGATTATTAGGAATCATGCACATTTTTCATCAGTGTTAAGTAATATCTTCCTCAAAATAACATATTTTGAACTTTTTTTTTAGTATGCAGGTAGGCCCTTTTTCTGCCCGCTCAGAGATAAGACTCATCACACTGAGCTGGGTGGGAGCCTAAGGACCTTTAGTCACTGCTCCTGTTCTTACTGTTTTACTAACTCTAAATGCTCAAAAAATTACGTTGCCAAATTGACACCCAGTTTCTTCCCAATTTCCTACCTTTTCACATCCATGCTTTACTCTGGAATCCCTGAGCTACCAATAAATTGCTCTGCCAGCAATCCTACTTCAGCCTGTAATTTTACCTCTTCTCGTTTTCATGGTGCTGTCTCATGTTGCAGCACCTTTTCTGACACCCAACTGGGGGTTAAACACCTGTGGCCTGGGACCCGAGGAAGGTGAGGAGGTGAGTGGGGAAGGTACTGGTGGGTTACCAAGAGCGTAAACTGAATGTCAGAGGGGAAGAGAGTAAATTTTCAGGTATTAAAAGGACTGAGAAAGGAACTATGATTTCTTTTTGTTGTTAATACCAACAGAAGAGTGATGGCATTTCTCACACTGTTCCTGCTGAGTCGGGGTGGAGGTGACAGTGAGCAGAGGAAGATGCTCATGCAGAGAAGGACTAGGAGGTGTCTGATATGGCAACCTTAGGAAGGGCCAACAGAAAAGAATTAACTACATAACTACCTGTTCAATGGGCAAATTAATTTCTTCTCAGTAAGGCAGGAAAACAGTCCTTTAAATAAACATTCAAGCAGATGGCAGATAAACCAGTGATTGTAAGACATTCCTGGAGGTTTAAGGGCTTTATGGCAATGGGAACCGTATGGGATACAAATTAAAGGGAGGTGAAAAACTCAATAAAGTTCTGTTTTTCATTTCACCACAGGATCCACCACTGACTTGTGTTATTATTACACTACCAAACAATAGTAATTTAGTAGCATCTTTGTTTTTTCCACTCTACTGCAGAATTTAATCTACTTTGAGAGCTATGGCCACTGGCATTCCTACTTCCTTCCAACACACTGTCTTAACATACCATCCTTATGAAACCATTTTTTTAAAACTTGAAGCCAAGAGAGGCTAACACATTTAATCATTGTGAAACAAAAGTGCACAGAGGGCTGCTTCACACAGCACAATAAAAAAAGGACTTTTAAAAAACCAGACTTACTTGCAGACATTGTGAATTTAAACTCTGACTTTCTTTAGCTGGAAGCATCATGATTTTGAGATGTTTTAGAACCACGGCTATTGTGTGGAAGTTTTCTTAACATAAAACTCAATCAACTTTAATACCCTCAATGCTATTTCTACAGACACAGCTTCTTTAAAGTAGTTTCAGTTATATATCACCAATTTTATATCCAGTAAAAACCAGAAACAACATTAATTCCTAGAACCAAAGGGAAAAAATTAATCAAATAAGCAATCTGCTAATCTGAAAAAAAAAAAAAGTAACAGATTGCTTTATTACATTTCCTTCAAAATTAAATCCAGTATTTAAATATGTATAAGTCAATCTAAATCTCATAACTGCAAAACAAATTCAACTGCCTGTGCAATCTATTATATGTTTGTCACATGTAATTAGCATTTCTCATTTTGACAGAAACAGTTGCATTATCTAGACAGTGTTATAGATTCATGGAAAAATTTGTATTAGAAGGAACCTCAAAGATCACCTATTTCCAACCTCCATGCCATGGGCAGGGACACCTTTCACTAGGCCAGGTTGCTCGGAGCTCCATCCCACCTGGCCTTAAACACTTCCAAGGGTGGGACATCCACAACTTCTCTGGGCAACCTGTTCCAGTGCCTCACCGCCCTCACAATAAAAAATTTTTTCCTAATATCTAATCTAAACCTGCTGTTTTATGTGTCAGAACTATTTGTAATAAAAAAAACAAAAAAACAACCACCTAAACAAAAAAATCAATTCTGTTCCAAGGGTTTGATTAATTAAAAAGCAGCAACAAGCCCCAAGCCCCCTTCCCACTTTCTGAACATGGCTGGTTGGCATGGAAACCAGCACAGGCATTATCCACGGGTGGGGCTAACACATTACACCTGCCCAACATGAGATCCCAAATTAGGAAACAGGGAGAGCAATGTTTTTCTAATGCGGTTGCTCCTGAAAAAAGGAAGATTCTGCATGAAAATAATAGATTAAGCTCTTAAATGGATCTAACCGTGGTATGCTCTATCACGTGGATCTCATTTTGATCAAGATGCCTCTTTGTGAATTTAATTACTGCCTAATACAGTCTAAGATGCAGCTGCGTTCTCACTGTTGGGGTCTCCAGGCACTGCAATACAAATAAAGTAACAAAAGGTTTCAGGATTCAGTTTCAGTGAATGTTTTTATTTGTAATATATTCCTTTGTTAAAAGAAAATAATTCAGTTTCTACCCTTTACCACTAGCGATTGCAAAAAAACCCAGAACAAACAACCGCCAAACTGTAGCAATTCTACAGGTTTTCAGAGAGCATTTAATTAAGATCCTTCTGTTAAGTGTGCCAGTTTCTGGCCAGTTCTTGTTACTATTTTAAATAAGCAATAGCTTATAATGCATATGTAAACTGGTAAGCTTTAAGCTGTTAGTCTCTCAAACTGGATTTTATTTGAATCTTAGAATCATAGATCATCGAATGGTTTGTGTTGCAAGGGACCTTAAAGCTCATCTCATTCCAACCCCCCTGCCATGGCCAGGGACAACTTGCACTAGAGACCAGGTTGCTCAGAGTTTCATCCAACCTGGCCTTGAACACTTCCAGGGATGAGGCAGCCACAACTTCTCTGGGAAACATGTGCCAGAGCTTCACTACCCTCATAGGGAAGAATTTCTTCTGTATATCTAATCCAAACCTACTCTCAGTGTGAAGCCATTCCCCCTTGTCCTGTCACTACAGGCTCTTGTAAATAATCTCTCCATATTTCCTGTAGGCCTCTTTCAGGTACTGGAAGGCTGCAATAAGGTCACCCCAAAGCCTTCTCTTTTCCAGGATGAACAATCCCAATTCTCTCAGCCTTTCCTCGCAGGAGAGGTGCTCCATCCCTCGAATCAACTTGGTGGCCTCCTTTGGACTCGCTCCAACAGGTCCATTTGATAGGTGTTCATGGCCTCAAATACCACTTTTGCAAATACAAAGTGCCTGTTCAGCACTTACTCAAAACATGTGCAACTCAGATCTGAAGGCTTTAAGAACCAACACTTCCTATACAGAAACCACTCAAATTTAAGGCAAGATCTACAGAAACAGCTCAAATTCAACTCGATATTTACACCAAACACAGTGAAAGTCAGGAAAGGATCCCTGTGCATGTGATGGCAGGCCGTTTTCTGATAGCCATGTCTGTCCTCTTAAAAGCCTCTGGGCTGCAGAGATGTGCAGCAGGAACTCCAGTTCAGAGGTGCCAGACAGCTGGGGTACATGCCAATCCCCTCTGCAACTTGAGCTTGAAAAAAAGTCATATAATTAATTTTCTTTTAAGCAGATGTACTAGGTGTATGCTTTCCTTTCCCCCAAGTCACAATCATATTGATGGCAAAGCACAAAAAAAATTGTTTCTCCATGGTTTTACATGCTCCCAAAGTCATCATTCCTAATTACAATCCCTCTTGAAAATGAAAGAACCCCCCCAACCTTGCCCGGATCCAAAATATAACAAAAATAAAACTTCAAAATGCAGTAGGAAGGACTTCAAAATGTAGATGATATGCTTTTAATTCCCACAAAAGCAAACAGCAGAAGTGTTGAGTAGAACTTAATTCTCCTCACGATCCAGTTGAACTGAAATTGACCCTCATCAGTCTGATCAGGCACTTGGGGAATCCAGATCCAGCCTCCCTCAGATGGATGAGGGCCACTTTCACAGGAGTAACAGAATCTCAGAGTGGCTAAGACTGGAAAGGACCAACATCTAATTGGAAGGGTCCAACCTCCCTGCTCAAGCAGGGTCATCCCAGAGCACATGGCACAGGATTGCATCCAGACAGTTCTGGAATATCTCCAGTGAGGGAGACTCCACACCCTCTCTGGGCAATCTGTTCACTGCAGAGTCAGTGCACAGTAAAGTTCTTCCTCATGTTCAAGTGGAACTTCCTGAGCATCAGTTCCTGCCCGTTGCCTCTTGTCCCATTGCTCGGCACCACCGAGCAGAGCCTGGGCCATGCCCTGACACCTCCCTGCAGACAGCTGTATACCTTGATGAGGTCCCCTCTCAGTCATGTCTTCTCGAGGCTGAACAGGCCCAGCTCCCTCAGCCTTCCCTTGTAAGAGATGCTCCAGTCCTTTAATCATCTTCACTGCCCTCCATTGGACCCAATCCAGGAGCTCCATGTGTCTCTTGTCCTGAGGAGCCCAGAATCAGACCCAGCACTCCAGATGTGCCTCACCAGGGGTGAGGAGCAGAATCACCTCCCTGATCTGCTGACAATGCTCTTCCTAATGCACCTCTTGGCCCCAAGGCACAGTGCTGGCTCATGGACAATTTGTTGTCTGCCAGAATCCCCAGGTCCTTCTCAACAGTACTTTTCTCACCTGACCCTGACCTTGGCACTGCCTCAGTAAGGTTCACAGACAGACTTGCACATGGACACGTGCAACATCTTCCAAGAACTGGAATTAGGGATTTGCTAGTGCACATTTACTCATAGATCCAACTGCATACACAAACAATGATGCTGCAGATTTTTTCCCCTCCTGAATCACAAAATACCCAGGCAAGTTCAAGTCCCTAACTCATGAACTTTTGGAGGGAGTTTGGAACAGCTCCAATAAAACAATAAAACCCTCCATAAAAACATAAATAGAAACAACCTGTTGTATGTCGCCCAGATATCACTATATATAGGGCAATCCATAAACCTACTCTGACCTTCTCAGCTTGATTTTAAAATCAGACCTACTCCTTCTTCATGCTAGTCACTCCTTCAGCTCAGCTATGTAAGTTACAACCTGTTTTCACTTACAGAGCTAAAAGCATAAAGATTTTAACTTTTGTGTGTGTGTATATGTGTATTTTCCACCCTCCTCCCCTCCCCTTGACTTTTCCAGTGCAACTCAGACACGTTCAGTTACTCAAATGCAGCTCTGCACAATTTTTGGTAAAGAGTAAGATTTCCTGTCACAGCAGACTGATAGAAGTTTAAAAAAGCAGAGGTTGTTCTGTTTTATAATGTATCATTACTACTTGCATTTCAAAATTAAAACATTTTATCACAGTCTGATCCAACTTAATAAAGAAATCATAAGGCAGTGTAATATTACAAATTTATTGATTTTCGTCAAAGTAATTTTTCAGCATTGAAAATTTCACACATATAAAACAACTTCAATGCATTAAAACCAAAGTATGGATTTTTTTTTTAAATTTAAAGGAAGTGCTGTGCTTTTTTTTTAAAACATCTCATGAACCAAATTCTTCAGTTATAAAGCTGGTAAAAATAAGTGATACACCACTAGAGTTTTTTTAACATGTGAAATTCATCTCTTTGGGAAACAACACTTTTTAAAATTGTATCATGAAAGATACAGACCTGAAAAAAGATAAACAATCATACACAAGGCATAAACATTACACAGAGTAAGTCAGACATTTTATAAAGAGATCTGGAAAAGTACCTAAAATAGTGATATTTATTTAGTATAAAATTTCAATAATAAAATATTGCTCATAATAAATAAGAAAACATGAGTTTCATTAATACTGTTCTCCCCTTAAAGCTCTCTTGGATGTAACATGATCAGACCTGATCAAAACTCAAATTTTTATTTTTTCCTCTGTATGAAGGAGGCAGGTTTACAAACTTCAGGTCATTCTTTGCTGGAAACAATTTTATTACGAACAAAACACAGAATTCATTTCAAGGCTCATGCGTAGTTATGGGAAAAAAAAAATAATAATCCCCAAGTGTGAATAAACCTTATTACAGTGGATTTTAATACCTAAAATATTTGCCCTTTTTTGTTAAAAAACAAAGTGGAATAAGACTTCTCATGGATTATGAATGCAAAGAGAAAGCTGCCCAAGTTTGCTCAAAAGCTTCTAAATACCTGTGCAGCCATACTTAATGGTTACCGAAGGTGTTAAGGGACAGTGGGCTCTGCAGGGGGATAGAAGCTGCATCCCTTTATATGGGGACATTGGATTTCATCCCCCCTCGGCCCATCTGCAGACACGGCAGCTTGGAGCAGTTCTTGAGCAGCTGCTCGATCGCGATGTGACGCACGTTGAGCTCAGAGGCCAGAGAGTCCTTCTCTTGGACTTGCTTCGTCAGCTCTTCGAACACATCTGCAAGAACATCATCATGTTAATGCACCTGGTCCCTCTACTGTCACAGAGGTAAGGAGTGACAAACAACACTAGGAAAGAGGCACAGACATTTTAGTGGGCTCATGAACAAAGGACATTGCTTTTTCTGCTTCCAGCACAGCTTTGTATGGATTGGAAACTGAACAGGATCACTAGGGTCCAGTTTGAGGCAACCTCAGCCAAGGTGGATCAGTTTACAGCTCAAACCAAAGCTGACTCTGGCTGTATCAGCAATAGTGTGGCCAGCAGGACCAAGGCAGTGACAGTCCCTCTGTACTCAGCACTGGTGAGGCTGCACCTCAAATCCTGTGTCCACTTTTGGGCCCCGCACTGCAAGAAAGACATTGAGGTGCTGGAGCATGTCCAGAGAAGGGCAACAGAGCTGGAGAGCATCTGGAGCTCCAAGTCCTATGAGGAGCAGCTGAGGGAGCTGGGGGTGTTTAGCCTGGAGAAAAGGAGGCTCAGGTGGGACCTTTTTTCTCTCTACAACCACCTGAAAGGAGGGTTTAGCCAGGTGAGAGTCAACCTCTTCTCCCACGTAACAAGTGACAGGACAAGGGGAAACAACCTCATGTTATACCAGGGAAAGTTTAGATTGGATATTAAGAAACATTCCTCAATGGAAAGGTTGTCTAGCACTGGAACAGGCTGCCCAGGGCAGTGGTGGAGTCACCATCCCTAGAGGTATTTAAAAGACACAGACGTGGCACTGAGGGACACAGTTTAGTGGAGGACTTGGCAGTGCTGGGTTAATGGTTGGACTCGATGATCTTAAGGGTCTTTCCCAACCTTAATGATTCTGTGATTCCAGTCAAAATCTTAAAGAAAATACCATGTCAGTTTGCAACACCAAAGCAGGTTACAAACTAAAAGCACCTAGAAATCTCTATTTTTCACATTTCCATGTGAAACAAAACTTAACTGATAGGAAGGCAAGCAGAATTTCTTTTTTTAAACCAGACTTTTTTTATTACAATGCAGCACAAACTCAAACCAAAAAGTACTGAAAAATTCTCACCCTGGATTTGCTTGAGCAGTTTTTCATTAAGTTGCTTTAACTCTCCTGGAGTCATTGTAGTCACTGCAACAATAAAATCTGTTATTACAACTACGAGAGTCACATCAGCATTCCTAAGCAGCCTCCAAATTTCTCAAATTTTCTCCTATTGGCATCCTAATAATCATCAGATGTGTGGCAGTAAGTCAAGAGGCAACATTATTTATCTGTCATTTGTGGAAAGTTTGAAAATTCTCTTTTTAATGTTGACATAGACAAGGATTTAATCCATAGGAAAGCCCCCTCTTCAATGTCAAAAAGGTGGCAATTCAAGCCCTCAGAAGAGTAGTGTCCACAACTGGATCCAGTACCAGAATTGCTTAACACATTTAAATGCTTCACCTTCCTCAGACCACAATACAGGATTTCCCCAGTGGAACCCCTGCAAACACATCTGTTTAATTGTGGGCAAGTGGACAGTTCCAAGGTCACTCCTGCTATGTTTGCAAGCCTGCAGGAAGCAGCTCCCTGATAGAATTTACAGCACATGGATATCTGTTTTAGTTGTCAAGTTTTGTGCTTTGTGCACACAAGAATAACATATACAGTTTCCACTGAGGTACCTCAGTGACAAATGAAGAAAAATCCTGGTTTGACATCAAGATCAGCATATAAAAATAAAGGTTTCCTTCTGTGCTCCTGGTGAGAACTAAAAGATCCTCTGCATCATTCAAAAGCTCTTCTGCATCTGAGGTTGTGTGCATTGATCATCCTCATAGAAAATACATACTAAACCTCAAAGGAGGGAACTGTGAAAGTATTCTACATTGCCCTTGATCAACAGCAGCAAGCAGGGGAGCACTGGCTTATTTCCTAGAACTCCCTCAACCCCGCAGTGGTGGGCACACGTGGTGCCACGCCTGCTGCTGAGATGCCCTGGCAGCACAGTGGAAAGCAACAATCCTGAACACCACAGGGGTTTACAGGGCACTCAAACAGGCTTTAAAGACCTTGTAATTTTAAAATACTGGTTTTATACTTCATCTGAGCTGTTTCTGCTGCAGCTTAGCAAAGCTCTCACTGTGTACTTGAGAAAAACCTATACTGCAGCTTTTTTTTCCCCAGAGATTTCCCAGTGCAAAAGGTTTCTATGTGGCAAATTTAAAGCTTAAAGTTCTGAAAAAGATGGGTTTTACCTACCCACAGGATTATTCGATTATCCTAAGCCTTCTTTTTCAAACTTTCTCACAGCTTGCAGCTGTGGGATGTTAACTTGCTGACAGTATTGCCAAACCAAAGAAGCTGGCAATAGAACAGCCTTGGTACCCAAGACATAATTCCAGTTCAGAGTGAAACAGATTCCCCTTTCCCCTCCATCAGCAAGGTACAGTGGTGCTCCTTCAGCTATCAATGCAACTGAAAAGTCCTTTCTCACATCTTACTACCCTTTAAACTCCATGAAAACCCTGACAGAATTTGCTGTACTAATTGACAGCTAAAAATTTCACTGGTTTTTTCCCTCATTTTTACACCCAGTGGTAGGATGTTACTTCCCATTTCTTCATTATTTTCATCAACACTTTATCAGCTAGCAGACAGGCTAGTTCACACATTTTATGTGTGTGTTTTGGGACACACACTGTTTCACGTCACATTATTCTGAGACAGGGAAAAAGAAACAGACCACTGAATAATAAATAAAACTTTATTCCAGCCATAGCTTGGGCTAATCTAAGAAATACTGGCCAAGCTATTTACAGTTACATTAATCTTTTTTTTTTCTAGTAGACAACTATGTCATTACAGTGAAAGTACTGCAATAAGAAGGTACCTCATTCTGGCAGTATGACTAAGTTTTCCTTTAACATATAAATTTTATATAATCATAGTCTCCAAATGAACGTCTTTTGAAGGTAGAGTTCATTATGCAGTCATAACAGAAGAAAAAAACCCTGTTATTGTGCTCAAAGCAGCTTTATATCCCCTGTCCCGAAATCAAAAATCGGAGAGATAAATTCCAAGTCACTAACTTCAGTCAGACAACCCCATAAACCAGGTCAAGCTTTCATAATTCCTCTGTTAACTGCTGTCCTGATTTATGCAATCCCAGTTTATGACTCCAGTGGACAGGTGGTCAAACAGCCCAGTGTATCTGCTTTGATTTATGGCTTTAAGGTTATTCATTCACTACAAATGCAACATGACACACCATACAGCAGTTAAGTAAGTTCCTTTTATAAAGAATGAGAAATGACTCAACTTTGCAAGGACAGATTTGTCAGTTTGTTAAAAAGATGGGAGCCTAAAGAAGCTAATTCCAACTTTTTACAGTACCTGTTCTCATTCTGTCTTATGACATTCCAAATTCCATTATTATCTTGTTTTTCAGCAGAATATTTTACTAGTGTTTTTGTTTTCATTCTCAGGTCTTTTGAAATTCAGAAACCCTCTCCAATTACTTTCCTCATCTACAAAAGTAAGAATGGATGCACTCCAGTTTAGGACCAAATACTGTTCTAAAACAAGGATGGTAACTGTAGGTATGTGTAGGATTCCAGTCCTAACACATTTCATGCAGGCTGATTCCAGAAACACTAGAATATCCAAATTTTCCCATTTGGCTCATTTCTTCTAGTGATCTTCTTAACTAACAGGAAAACTTATTTTCTGTTATTTTCAATATCACCACAGTCATCAGAAGATTGCTCAGGTCTACTGCTACAGCCCTTAACAGGACATGGTGGCACGAGGGCCTTCTCATTTTCTTGTGCTCAATAAACAGAAGGAAAAAAAATTCCAGTAAAATGCACAAGGAAAGTCTGCTACTATTAAGAATGTTTCACTTTTTATGTTGTTTCACAGGTTAGCTCTGCTACCTAATCTCTAATTTCCCTGTTGCTTAGGGCAGGCAGTTCTCTCTAAAATGTATCTCAGGGCACCACACATTTAATAAGAGAGAGATTTGTAGGAGCTGAGTAACCTCCACAGGCAGAGCTGTGCAACTCCCAGGAAAGACATACTGAAGTGACTTTTGTTTTGTTTTTTTTTTTGCATAAATTAGACATGTCCTGCATGACAAGAAGAGCTAAGAGGAAAATTAAAACACCAACCAAACCCTCCACAGTATTTGCTTAGCCATATAGCCTTTTTCTTCACAGATTTTACCTCCTGGATTTCAGGATGAGAATCAATGCCCCGTGGGGACATTAAGTGGTCACAAAGAATGCCCTTGCTTGCCAGGCTGGGTGTAAATAGATAAATACTCACGTTCTTCCTTGCTGTATTGAGGATGCCTCCTACGAACACTGGCGAGTGAATCACCTTCAGCTTTTTCAGTTTTCTGGACTTGGTTGTGTTTAGACCACAAAACGCTGCTGCAGCAGAAGGTAGCACCGAGTCTGAAATCAGGGGATTCTCTTTGTTCCAGAAGAGTTTGTGAGCAGCTTGAGATGCCTCCAGATTTCCCATCTATCCATTTTGCAGAGTATCTAGGTACTGGGGAGTCAAACTGTGGCAGTAATTTTCTATCAGTCTGATGTCTGAAGCTAAAAAGCTGGTGTTGGGAGGTTTTTGAGCTTTCAGAATCAGAGTCTATATCCTTGTTTTGTGCATACTGTATGATCCAGTTAATCTTTTTGCTCAAGATATTTTTTACTTCTGCATATGGACTTTTAGAGAGCTTTGATCGTGGACAGTCCTGATTTGCTATTAAGTGGAATTTTTCAAAGCAGTCTCTGTGCCCCCTTAAAGATCTTGTATGCAGAAGATCTGACTTTGGTACTCCTGTAAAGACACAACAAAATACTGTGTACTCAGCTCACTTTTTAAAATCTTTACTCACAAGCAACCAAGAAAACAAAAACTTAAGTGATGCTTCCCTACTAACAGTCTTATCACCGAGGCAAACAAGGTTATCTCATAGTTTAAAATTTTTGAAGTTCCACTCAGTCTCGAGTCCCTGGCACACAAAGTGTTTTGCACACCATAATCTCCGGTGCAGGACTTCAGCATGTGCCTCTTGGGTGGTAACACAGATGAAGCAAACTGCTAACTCACATTGCATCACCCCTACCCACAAGTGTAGAAGCTGTAGAAGCAGAATAAACCCAACTGTGTATCAGCAAGTTCTACAGAATGATACTGAAGAGCATTTTGACAGCACTCATACATGCTCCCATCTTCTATGCATAACGTTATGAGCCATCTGCTCAAATAATACTGCAGGGTGCAGGCTTGTCTTCATCCAAGTGGCCAAACATAATTCAGATTTCAGTCATAGTTTATTATTTTGCACTGGTACAAGCCTGCAGCCTGGCTAGAGAAGCAAGTTCTACTACTGTTGACGCTTGCCAATGTTAAACTGTCCTGAAATTAATTTCATGTGTGCTGGTTTGGGTTGGGATAGAGTTAATTTTCATCACAGTCTAGTATGGGACTGTGCTTTGGATTTCTGCTGAAAACAATGTTTTCATTATTGCTGAGCAGGGCTTACACAGAGTCAAGGCCTTTTTTGCCTCTCACATCACCCTGAGTGGGATGGGGGTGCACAAGGAGTTGGGAAGGGACACAGCTGGGACAGCTGATCCCAACTGACCCAAGGGACAATCTACACCATGTGGTGTCATGCTCAGCATATAAAGCAGGGGGAAGGAGGAGGAAGGGAGGACTGTTTGGAGTGATGGCATTTGTCTTCCCAAGTCACCGTCACGCGTGATGGGGCCCTGCTCTCCTGGGGATGGCTGAACACCTGCCTGCCCATGGGAAGCAGTGAATGAATTTCTATTTCTGCTTTGCTTGTGTGAGCAGTTTTTGCTTTCCCTATGAAACTGCCTTTACCTCAACCCACGAGTTGAGATTCTCTCCCCCATCCCACGGTGGGGGGGGGGGGGGAGGAAGTGAATGAGCAGCTGTGTGAGGCCGATTGGCTGGCTGGGGTTAAACCACATCATCTAAGATGGATGTTTATTCTCCTCTTTGCTTGTCCTCCTTCAAGGACTATTCAAATAGCTACAGCAGGTAACTTAAACCTCAAAGTAACTGATAATGATTGACACTTTTAAAAAGGAACACAATCTGTGAAGATGTACAGTTGGTGAGTGAACACAGATGGTATGAGAAATAACTATTTCAGAAAGTTAATAGTATCCCAGTACAAAATTACTTTCTGCAACTTCAGTGGATATTTACTTTTCTTCAGATTCACCTACACAGTAGATTCAGAATCCATGCCCAGAGTATTGAGCAGTTTGACATTTATCCCAATACCCAGTATGCTACTTGGGAGGTTCCCAATATAATGAAAACCAATTCTGTCAAACAAGGACCTCATTGCAAATTACAATAATACACATGTGAACCACTGCTTGAAACTGTTCAATGCCAGAGTATTTAAACAAAAATATGATAAAGCAATTTGATCTTTGAAATTAGGCAACATCAACTAAGCTGCAGTCATTTTACTTTTTAGCACATAAAAACTATTAAATTAAAAACCATGAAATGCAACAGGTAACAAAAGCTGATAACCGAGACACTAATGAGCAATTAACAGAAAGCTGCTTGTTACAATTCTTAGTTATATCTGACTTACCCTCTGAAATTCTCGAACTAAACTTCAAGCCTCTGATCCTAAATGACTAATGATACACTGCCTTTTTAAGTTATCAAATGGCACAAAATCCCAAATTACTATCAAAACTAAGCTACCAAGGTAAAAATCTTAACACAAAACTAATGAAAACAAATCCAAGCACTTCATTTTGATCATTTCTCTGGTAACTGGTGCTTGAAGTTGGGGAGCTCAAACACTGGGATCAGCCATTATAAATTGCTGATTTTCCACTGCTTGGGCAGCTCTGAAACTCAAGTGCATTATTGTTCCAGTTGAGTTTCTAAGCGCATACACCAGTTTATGGGGCAAAATGTCTAAAAGAGTGGAAAACAAAAGAGAACAGCAGTGGAATTTATTTTGTTCTTGGTAGCAGGGGAAAAAAAGGTCATGAAAACAGATGTTCCTTCAGTTCATGAGATAACTATTAGAAGAAAAAAACCCCACATATTAACCAGAGGCATCTTTTAAGGAGGAAGTTCTGAAGCAAAGTACAGAGACAGAGGATGCCTTCACCAGGCACAGTCAAGATTCTCACTCTGTACCTCAAAATAGTCTTCAACCTCTTTCAGCAGACATTCATTAACTTTTCTCAAGCTCTGCATGATCTAGTGCCTACTTGCAATGCTATGTTCCCTCTCTATATTTACAGAGGCTTAAAAAACCCCAAATAAACATTTCTAGTGAAAACAAGGAAAGACAAGTAATTTGTTTTCATGACTTATCAGCACTATTTAAATAGAGTATGTCTGCTTAACCCAAGTAGCATGATGGAAACATTAAATCTTTAAGACATCAGGGGAGAGCAAACACTGCCAAGAGAAGTTATAAGGCAAATATATTCAGGACACTGCAAACCCTACAGATCCAGAGTGATTTGTTATTTGCTTTACCCAAGTGATTCTTCAACATTCTTCACTGCTGCTGCTGCTCAGTGTTTTCTTTTACTTACAGAAAAACATCGGATTGGCTGAAAAGCACATTTTGCACAAACTTTCTATTCAGTAATGCTCAGGAATCCACCCAAACATTTGACTGTAAGAAGGATGAATGAACCCAATGTCTTCTGATCACAGGACAGAGTAATCCTGCCTGAAGCAAGTATTTGAAGATTTGGGGAAGAAGAGGCAAGAGAACTGCAGACAGCACAGTTACTAAATCATGGCCAAAGGCAGTTCTGCACAACCTGTTTCTAGTTCACAGCTGCCAAGAGGTACCAACATCTGGTCTGCTCTCGGGAAACCACCTTTCTCCCAACTCAAAAGTCAAACGTACCCACCAAGTTTTTACTTCCTTATTTTCTCCTGCACCCCCTCCTTCCTCGAAACTAGGGAAAGGACCACTGCCCTGTTTCTATTTAAAAACAGGAAAAAAAAATTAATTAAAAGTTTAATGAAGTGCTTCTAGAGCTGGTTCCAGAGGCCTAGGCTCTCACAGTCAGGAGCTCAGCCTGGCACACCTGAGGAAGCAGGTCAGGCCACATATCCATATGCACACAGCATTACTTCTGGGGCAATCACGAAAGAAACACCTGCACAACAAATGACAAAATACTGCAGTATCACTTAAACCCCAGAAATTCCTTTGAGGCTGCTTCATTATTTCAATGAGAACAAATGCTACATGTTCAACAGGACCAGAGGGTGAAACAACACAAACCAGCCAACATACCATTTGTTACACAAAGAACAAGTGCAGAATGACTTTATGAAGCCCTATCTGAATTTTATGTCCAAGTCATAAGCTCGAGGTTACTCAAGTCTTTCCTTCTGACAAATTTATCTTTTAAGAGTTCTGAACATGGCTAACTTTCCCACTCTAGAGGCATGCTGCTCAAAGAAATCTATATTATCAGAACTTAGTAATACTGAGTGCCTGAGATTAGCAATTATTACAGAAGAAAAAGAACACGATACTTCAAGAGTCTAATCTTTGCATTTATATACCACATATTGGCCATAATGTCCCTATTTCTTAACACAGAGAAGGTTATTGCAAAACACTTCCAGTATACAAGAACACACACACAACCCTTCTGACCAGAATTTATGCCCTTCCCCTTCTCTTATTCCACTGAAAAAACCCCAGAAGGGTCTTATCTAAATACTCTTCAATACAGTAAGGAACTGAAAATGTGCAAAACCAAACCACTTTTGTAGAGAATTGTTAACAGATCTGTGTCATCTTTCACATAACTGGTTTGGATTTCTATTGTAACAAATACACAGAACCCCCCCAACCCCCAAACCAACAGTCAATCTCTCTTTTGTCCTAAGGTGACAGTTAGTGCTTTCCTACCCAGAGAACACAAATAACATCAGCCATAACGTTCTGGAAGAGCTGAGCATCAAGAGCAGCTGCTGTGCCAGCACAAACAGCAATCACGTACCAGTATTAAAGCAAGTAAGGGCAGGATCCTTCAAAACAAATCCTGCTGTTGTGGGCAATACCATCAGCTTTATGAGGCAGAAAAGATGTCCATTTCTTTATGGTAAGATTTCATACTCCACTCAGATTACTTCATATCTTTCCCTTCATCACAATTGCAGAAAAAGCCTCCAGCTGGTAAAGTGGTGTGGATCAAGCGATGTATAAAGACCATGCAGTTTTAGAACACTCATTATTTTATTCAACACTATACACAGAGAGATGAATAAAGCACGGTAAGACTGCTGGTACAATACAAGAAGCAATACTATAATTTTGATAAACAGCTACTGTCAGTTCCAGGCACTTTCAGAGGGTTTCAGTTCCATCTCAACATTCCTGTTTGCCAATATCCACCTCAAACTTTCTTATTTTTTGTCTGGTTCTTCAAGTCCACAATCATACAAACAATAGCATTTCCCCCCATATTTACAGGTATGTCTACATTTGCTCCTTGTCTTACTTTCCAAGAGCAGAATTGCAGACTATTATGTCCAAGTATGTCCTACCCTTCATACTCATTTTTTCAGAGAAGGAAAAAAAACCCCAACACTCAAAAAGCAACAAAAAGCCCACAACCATCCACAGTAGAAAACCTTAATCTACAGGGAAAAAAAAATCCAGCAAAATTCATTAACATCTAGAAGACCATATCTAACTAACCTAAGACAGCAAATGCTATTAGGAAACAAGCTCACACCAGATATCACTCCTCAAATGAATGAGATTCACAGGCTGATGCCAAACCTCCAGACAAACCATAAAACAATATAAGTGCTTACTATCCATTATTTGCTTCTGATTCTAGTAACCTGTTTGTCCTAGATGAAATAAGAATATATCACTTCTCTTATCAATATTTTTGTATCTTGACTTGTACAGAACAGCACTTCCTATTTAAGTACCTAATATTTAGAAAAAAAAATTATTTCAATTTCTAAGCTTTGAAAGGTAGAAAGTCAACATGTGTCCTAATCCACTCCTGTGAAGCAATTTTGTAAATGAATGACCAGCAATCAGGCAATTTAGTACACATTTTTGTAAGTTCTAGTTACTCATAACTGTAAAGTAGCAGAGAGCAGGGAGAATATTTACCATATAACCAGCTGTGCAAAGACGTCTCAATAACTTCTACCCTGCTTTGAAGCATTTGTACTTGAAAGTAAATGAGTTTCCATCATATTAAAATTTTTTTGGGTTTTGGATCTTCTTTTTTTTGAGGGGAAGAAACCTACAAAGGCTTTCTTTCTGCCCATGTAACTGATTCACTAACAACCCTCTATAACTGTTCTTCATGATAAAGATATAGAGCTAAACTGAAATGTTTGCTCACATTTATATAAAGCTGGCTAGAACAGTCATCTTATTTGGAGATTATAATAATAATCAAGTCCAATTCAAAAAGACTGTTCTTGAATACTAAGATTACTTCACATCCCTACACAAATGTTTTCATAGAAAAAATAAATCAGTGATCATTAGCGTGCTTGTTTATCTACAACACTGGGGTTTTTTTCATTTGTTTGCTATTCTCTTTTTAAAAAAAAAAACCTTCTTATTTGGTCTTTCAGTTCCATCAGTTGGAAATAACATTAAAGAAGGCCTGCATTCCCTTCTTAGCAATTTCTAATGTAATGCTGGAAACTAATTGTTTTTGCAATGGTGAATAACCTTAGCTTGAGCAGCTGAAGTGGAAAAAAAACCCCTGAATTTAAGATGGAGTGAACTAAAATTAAAAAGAACACTTCTAGACACATGAATAGTCAATTACAAGTTTACAACATTAATTAATTGCAGGCCCTTTAAAGAATTTACAAATACTTTATGGGTAAGATTTACACCTGAACATAGAGAAAGGAAAAGCAAAGCTGCCTTCTCAGTATAATGCTGGTGCCCACTATACACACAGCTCCATAAATGTGTAAAGTACATGTGGTTAATTAAGGACAGACAAAGGGGAGTGGCTGCACTTCATAACACAGCTTTGTACAGCACCAGCAACACGGGGGAAATTACCTGTTTAAGTCAGAACACTTAGAAAAGATACGCCTACAGTTTAGGCGTAACTCCTACTTGTGGAGACTTGCCCGTATAGCCAGTGAAGAAATGCTTCTCGGGCACAATTCTCCTCATCCTAAACAGTTAACTACAGAAAGATTTGTGACAGACACTGATGCTTTTTGCCTTTAATCCCATAAGTAGGGAAGAGCCCTTGTGAAGCGCTTGTCTGTGGCTGCCCGCTTTGAGCCCCAGCTTTCACTACATGTTGCGAAATGCTGCAGCTGCTGCTCCCCTCAGCTGTCCACCTCAGCACCCCTCTGTAAACAGGGATGTTCAGCCAGCTCGTGGAACAGCTCCTGAACATCTGCTAGTGTCCACTAGAAACACAAAAATCAGATGAGCTCAAGTTTGGTTTACCTTGTGTGCGGGGCCAAGACGTGAAGCATTTCCCTGTCTGCTGCAGAAGACATTAAATGTTCATGTTTGTCTGTCTTAAGCCACTGCTGCATATTAGTCTGCTCAGCAAGAGTGATGAAAGAGGGGGGTTCTTAGAAAAGCAGATTCCAAGACCTGTTCAAGATACATTAAACAAAAAGCAGCCCAAGATGACCTAAGACAGCAAGTCATCCACACATCTGAATGACAAGGAGTGGGGAAAACTGATACTCGTCAGTTGTACAATTCTGCCAACACTGAAAAACAGCATCATTAGACATATCTCCAGTACATCTGCTTGACAAGATTTAAAGCCAACTGCTATTTTTAAGTGTATATACACAATTTCATTTGAGAGTTAAATCTTATGACTTATTAGACTGGCTAGAAGGCAAATGCCAATGCCATTCATTAACTTCCAAAGCCAGACACCTTATAAAGACTAGATATTATCTCGTTCATAAATTAAAGTTCTCTCCTTGCTCTCATATGATAAAGCCAGTACATTTCATACATCAAGTGTGCACACAAATCTCCCACTTCATTTCTATCAGCTCATTTGTATTTTAGCACATAGCAAAGACATACTATATAAGACAGAACAGAGATCCAGTTGGCCCTCTAAACGTGTTTTCAAAAATCATGTTCCTTATAAACTACTTTGCTATCTGAGAGTTTTCTTCCATATTAGAAAAAACAATACATTCTGATTACAGAACATGTTAAAGCTGTCCCACACTTTGTAAGAAAAATCAATTAAACTGACCTAGAAGAGAGTGTAATCATGAGCCAGTATTTCTGTATTCTGGATGATGCCAGGTAACTAACATAACTGCTCAATTATCTCATTTGCATGGACAAACCTCCCAGATTTACACATAAAAAATGCAAAAATGTACTTTTAGAACTAGCCACACAGCTCCACATTACTCAGTGGTACTTGCACAGCACTTGAAAGACTAAGAATAGCATCTCTAACCATGTTTGGACTTGAATTTGTAGTTAAGAGCTTTACTGGAAACTGTAGCTAGCTTCACATGTCCACTCAAGTTTGTAGAAATGAGTCATATCCCTGGGCTGCAAACACTACCTTGAAACAAGTTCTCATCTGTCTAGTCTAAAGGACAACGCTGGAATTTTTCATGTTTTATTGCCAGGATAATCTACTTTACTGGTTATCATTTAATTAACACAAAAAATAAGGCTGTGTAATATTCTGGAACAGAAATGAAAATAGCATTTTCCAATTCTTTCAACTTCACCTTGCAATCCATGTTATTTCAGTGAGATATTCTTCTGTAGGGTGTAAAGAGGAAAAAAGTGAAATTTGAGTGTTTACAGCTCTTAACAATTAAGCTCCCTCCTCCTAACCTTTTCTTTTTTCTCAGATGAACACAGAGAACACAGAATGAGGATATTACACAAGATTTTATAGATCTCAAAAAAAAAAAAAAAGCTATGTGATAAGACAGATTTGTTTATAACATCTCTGGCTCAGCCTGGAGACTGGGATGCAACTGGGACGCAACCAGGCTGAATTTGCCTCAAATGCTGAGTCTATCAGAACTTTAAAGGACCATGGAAATGTGACTGTCTCAACATAAACCAGGGGAATAGACGCCCAGTACTAACACGACATGTTATATTACAAGACCTGTGAGAGGAACTGTCATTTGCTATTCAGCTGTTTAACTCTAAACAGAGATGGAAGCAAGCCAGTTTGCCTATCAGCCAGCATTCCCCAAGATGTTATTGTAGTTAGCAGCACCAGATAAGCAAAAGAGCGAAAAACAGCTCAAACAATCATGTTTTCCGCTTCTATTACAGTCTGTCTCTGTTACAGCCCTTGAATGTGAGGAAACTCGGATTTTTAAGTAATTCTGGATTAAGAAATACCAGTATAAACCCAGTTTAGACAGACACATTATGACAAAAACCTGAACACCTCTAAGCAGCACCACGGGCAGCACAACTGCTGCCTCTGTGTGCGCCGTGAGACACGGGACAGACAGTCACGTAGAATGGTTTGGGTTGGAAGGGACCTTAAAGACCAACCCCCTCAGAAAATTGGAGTTTCATAGCAGCTTGTAGGGACACCGTATTGAGGCAGAGGATTTTGCTTTGTTGGTATATCCATTTACAGACAGTTCTTATACATACACACGCATATATTTTTGAGTGTCCATGTATTCCCCCCCACTCTCCAGATACAACTGCAGACCTGTTGTAAGTATTCTGTCTCTACCAGAGTTCAGTTAATAATTTTCTCATATTCTAATGAAATTAAAATGAAGAACTTTGTCCCAACTAACACACAACACATGATTTCCTGGCTTATGCAAACTAGTTACAAATGAATTCAAAACATTTCCTGTTTCAATCCACTGATTACTACTGTATTACTACACCTACTTGTAAAAACAAGCAATACACAATCTCTGGTGTTCACTTCACCTGCACAAGGCAAGCAAAATCCAACCTCAAACTCCAGCAGATCCACACCACCAGGATATTCTAAGCCCCCTCTGAAAATTTAAAGACACCATACAGAATCAGCTCCACTTCTCAAAATGTTTAGAATTTCACATGTAAGTACTTTGCATATTTTAAACTTTAAGAAGCACATTCGTATTCTGCTGTGTTAAATCACCTGACGATGATCCTCCAGACACAAAAGCTACTTTGGCAATAGAAGTATTTATGTGTGGCTTAGTCCACTTGGCTTCCCTGAGCATGAATCCTCAAATTCACTGAGCTGGATGAGCCAGTGCAACAGGTTAAAAATACTGTCCTTTCCAGAGAAAACACTTCCTCCACCTCTTTTAGACTGAAAATCAGCACTCCTGAACTCTCCTGAGAATGTTGCTCTTTCCTTGTTCAAGGAAGGTTGATGACATATAAAAGAGAAAAGTTTAAATCTGCATCTTGGCTTTACTTATTCCTTATGCCCATGTTCCTTTTTCTTCTCCCTTTGCTACCACTCTTTGTGTCAGCTTTAGAGAAACAGATCCTATAATCCTTATACATCCCTCCTGAATAAATTCTGGGACAGACACCACAGCTTATCTCCAAATTGCTCTCAAACCAGCAGTTTCTGTGAATTACCTGAACTTAGTAGGAAGTATAATTACAGGTTAGGCTAAGCTATCATTTTAATTCAGTAAAAGACTAAAAATCTAATGCTAAAAAACTCATGATGAAGACCTGATATCTGATAAAAAATATAAAGGTTTTATTACACAGTAACTGACTTCCTCATTCAGAAACTCAGCAGTTACTGAATTAAGACAGACCACAGATCAGGCTTCCTGTACAGCAGTATTCTCTATAAAGGACTAGAAGAGCAACTTGATTTTTTTCCCCCCAATTATATATCATTACAAAGCTAATAAACATAATAAAGGTTACAAACGAACACCCCAATGTCAGGAAGGTAAAGGCTGAGCCATGTCACAACACTGACACAGGAAGAAGTCTGTTGAGTCATTATTAGAGATGGGGATGGTCTCCAAGTCGCTCACTTCTAATTACTCCCCTTACTGACCCAAGACAATCAACAACATCACCACTGAGACACAAGCAAACCTGCACACTGTTGAACCCATGGATGCCAGAAGACACAAAGACCCACCAGCACTAAACGACACTGTAATTAAGTGCAGCTAAGTAAACTACATTTCTGTAGTGTTTTTTGCATATAAATTTGTGAAAGACCGCTTCAGAGGGGGTTCAGCCCTGGGCTGGATCAGTTCTGAGCACATGGATTTGCTGTATCCAGCTTTAAGCAATCAGAAGGGAAACAGAACTGTTCTCATCACTTTTGCTAGAGCACTAGAATATGACGCCCTTCTAAAAAAGGAAATTGGGAAACCTTTATATGCAGACTCATGAATCAGAATTATTTAGGTTGGAAAAGACCTTTAGGATCATTGAGTCCAACTGGAAACCTAACACTGCCTAAGCCCACTGCTTGCCCTTGCATTACACACCTCTAGTGCTCCCTCCTATCCTGACCCATCTCCTAGTGCTGACTGCATGGTCAGGGAAGATGGAAGAGGTGCTATACATCCCCATTAAATCAGACAGCACTTAACACATGGAAGTTAACAGGGTGCTGCAAACAGTGGGAGTGCTCAAGCATCCTGCAAGATGCTGAGCTGTGACTAATAGCCTGCCTGCTCTGCTATTTCCTGCTTCTCCGAGGGAGCAGTTCCACATGGACATCCACACCAAAAATGAGCAAGCCTGTCCTAGCTGCTGCATGAATATCTTTTTTAGAATAGCCTATTTCGCTTCCTGAATTACTTAACTATATACGTACAGGTTTTAATTGCTTAGATTTTTAAATATGATGTTAAATAAAAAGGCAAGCTATTAGTGACAATGACATTTGTAAGTGTGGGATAACACATCTACAGAGCTGATGCAACATAGAGCTGATTCTGTTCAACGGGAGCTATGTTATAATGCATCTGAACTTCATTAAAACACAAGCAGGAGGTCACTATGAAAACATCCAGCACAGCATTCTGCATTAGTGAATTATCCATCTCATGCTTTACCCAGGGCTGTTAGTTTAAATGCCAAAAGACTGTTAGTTTAGATGTATCAAAATCAGCCTTTGTCACAAGAAAACACAGGAATGCAGAGATATGTCAAAAGTAGGAAAATGTGACCGTAGGTATGGTAAAGAGTGGGCTCATGCAGTAGTTCAGCTAAAAACTCTTATAATGATTCTTCATAAAGTCACTGACACAGTCTGTCACCTTTAAGCCTCCTGTTCCTATAAGCAGTGACAGTACATCTTTTTAAAGTGGCACACAGGAGACAGATTATCAGAAATTGAGGTATTTTGATGTTACAATGATCAAAAATATGTATACTTTTCTTTCACTAAGCAAAATAAAAGATTAGGAATATAGTGGTCCATGTAATTTCAGGGGAGCTTTCATCAACATTCTGTTCAAGTAGTGTCCTTTCAAAATTAACTGAAAATGTAGAAGATTATGTAAAGCAGTCTGCTGCACAGATTAATTCTTTCCTATTTCAAGGCTATTTAAAAGTGAAAAAAAAGAGCTGTTCCCCCTAAAACACATGATAATTTTCTAAAGTCACAGTCATAATAAGTAACTTCAACAAATCCACAGCTTATCTCAAACAACAGAGCACAGGAACCATCCAGCAATTTTTTTAATGTGTTCTGTTTTATCTCTTTCAGCACTTTTCAAAGCTTCAGAATGTAGTGGAAGTACCTAATTCTCATTGTGTCAATATGTTTTTAAAGCCTACAGAGAGAAACATCTTCACTCCATATTGAGCACTCTAAACCTAACATTTTAAAGCAGTAAGAAAACTCAGACTGACAGGTTGTGTTAGGTTAGGACAGCTGCTCTTTGAGTTTTCACAGAAAGTGCAAATACACAAGCATGTCTCTTCTAAACAAAAACAGAAAGCATTCCAATTATTACTGAAGTACCAAACTATTGTTCAGATTAAAATACACTGCCTCTTCTAGCAACAAAAATCTACTGTCATCAAGAAATGGGACTAATCACATGATACTGTTGAGATCTTCACATTCAATTGCCCCACACCCACATAAATCACTTTAGGTAGTCACATCCATATGCAATTGTCAAAGATCACTCTGTGTAACTGGAACCAATTACTTTGTTGTCCCAAAGTCAAGCAAAAAACCCATAAATCCTTATTTGATTTAAAAAAAGGGAAATAGGTAATCTACTGTTCATTCATGCATGAAGAGCAACAAAATGGGTAAATTCTTTAGCAAAACAAGGTTTCAAATTCTAAAAATACTAATCTAAAACCAAAATGGTTTTATATGATTAGTCTTTTAAAACACAGACAAAATTCCTACTTTACAATTTGCAGACTTGAAGAAGCTTTGACAATGAATGCAGTTCTATCATATTACACGTATTATTACACATCTTACGAAAGCGAAAGGAAATAATACTCTGAGTACTTCTAATGAAAGTGAAACACTGATCTGCTTCCAAACTATTATGCTTTAAAATTTACAGCTTAAGCTAGTTTTATAGGTAGACACCCTCTAACTCTTGAACAAGCCCCCTGAATAAAGGTCGGAAATTTAACATCTGAGATCTAATACCAGATGATGACACTAACACCAGGGCATTTCAGAGGCTCTGGGAAGGGGTGCTCATCTCCAAATCAGGAGGAGCAGGCGCCAGAGAGCAGGCAGGGCACCCACCTTTAGAGGAGACGAGCGAGAAAACAAACTAGTTTGGCCAGCAGGAAAACTTTCTACAGGTACGCGTTTTCAGAGCTAAGACTCGACGGGAGCCTTCAGCCGAGCTCCGCCGGCGCTCAGCCCCGCGCCCGGCGCGGTGGCCGGGAATGGCACAGGGGGACCCCCTTTAACTCCTCACCTTCGATGTTGAGCTCGAAGCAGACGTGGCAGAAGGAGAGTGTCTCCTTCTCGGTGCCCAGCTTGCACACACTGCACACGTTGTCATCGTCCAGGTCGATGCTCACGAACTGCTCCTCGTTCATAGTGCCCTGCGGAGGGGGCGGCAAGGGACGGCATCGTTATCCCGGGAGCTCCCCCCGGGGATCAGCCCCCGCCGGACCCCCCCGGGCGGAGCGAGGGCGGGAGCGTCCCGGGAAAGTTTTCCCTTCGGAGAAACTGAGGCCAGGCCGCACAGCACGGACCGAGATTTCTCCCTCCCTTCCCCCGGGGACTGCCCTGTCCCGTCCCGTCCCGTCCCGTCCCGTCCCGTCCCGCTCCCACGCAGTTCCACCATCAGTTCCACCATCGCTGCCCACTCCGTCCCTTCCTCCCGCGGTGCGGACGCCCCGTCACCGCCACCCCCGCGGCAGCCCTGGCTGTACCCTATCCCCTGTCCCAGGCCCTACCCCCAGTCCTACCCCTCTCCCGACCCCCCGCTCCGTGCCCGCTCACCGCCCCCACCCCGGCCGCGCTCCGCTTTGTCCGCCCGCGCCGCCGCCGCCGCCGCTCCGGGCGCCGGGCACCGCCCGCCGCTTCCGGCCGCCACCACGGCCCCGGCGGCGCGGGGGGGGCCTCGCAGGTCCCGCGGCCGCGCCCCGCTGCCCCTTGGCGGCCGAGATCGCCCCGGAGCGGGCGGAGCAGGGCGGCGAGGCGGGAGCAGCGAGGGGATCCGGCTTTACAGACCCTCCGGGCGGGCACAGCGACGTAAGGCGGCCGCGCTCCCCCCTCCCGCAGCACTTGGGCTCTCCCGCGTGGGCGGGGCGTGTGCGAGGGGAAGGTGGGCGGGCGGGCGCTGTCGCGGCGCTGCTCCTGTCGCGACAGTGGTTGTCTGCTGCGGGTTCCCCAGCGTATATATACACTTAATTAGCTGGTCGTGTATAAGGCAGACGATCCCTGAGATCCCGAGTGGTTAGGTTTTGTTAGAAGTGCCAAAAAACCCCAAAACAAAACAGCGCAGAGTGACGGAATATCGATTCCATTCGCGAATGGAAAGCCAAACCCAGGCAGGTCTCTGCTTGCGCCTCGCAGATAAAGCCACAGCTGGTCACAGAATCACAGAGTGGGTCTTGCTGGAACGAACCACCGTGGGTCACCTGTCCATCCTCCCTGCTCCAGCAGGGTCATCCCAGAGCACACAGCTCAGAGTTGTGTCCAGAGGGTTCTGGAAAATCTCCAGTGAGGGAGACTCCACACCCTATCTGGGCAATCGGTTCCAGTGCATAGTGACTGCACAGTAAAGTTCTTCCTCGTGTTTAGGTGGAACTTCCTGTGTATCAGTTTCTGCCCGTTGCCTTTTGTCCTGTTGGTTGGCACCACTGGGAAGAGACTGATTGTATCATCTGGAGAATTTCCACAACTGACGGAAATTACGTGCAGCACATTCCTACATGTCAAAGAGGCGTTATTTATGGGAGACCTAAGTAATCTTCCAGAACCTCCCTGGTCAAAACGTGCCTCTACTGTTTTGATTGTTTCTTTCGTTGTGTTTTCTTGGGGCGTTTTCTTGAATTTTGTCAAAAAGAAAAGGATGGAATGCCATCCAGAGGGACCTGGACAAGCTTGAGGAGTGGGACCATGGGAATCTCATGAGGTTTAAAAAGATCAAGTGCAAGGTGCTGCATCTGGGTCAGAGCAACCTTGTTACCAATCCAGGTTGGGAGGTGAACAGATCCAGAGCAGCCCTGCTGAGAAGGACTTGGTGGTGCTGGTGGGTGAGAGGCTGGACACGACCCAGCCATGTGCACTGGGAGCCCAGAAACCCCCCATGTCCTGGGCTGCATCCAAAGCAGTGTGGGCAGCAGGGGAGGGAGGGGATTCTGCCCCTCTGCTCTGCTCTGGTGAGACCCCACCTGCAGTGCTGCCTCCAGCTCTGGGGTCCCCAGCACAGGAGGGACATGGACCTGTTGAAGCAAGTCCAGAGGAGGCACCAAGATGATGAGGGGGCTGGAGCATCTCTGCTATGAGGAAAGGCTGAGAGAATTGGGATTGTTCAGCCTGGAAAAGAGAAGGCTTTGGGGTGACCTAATTGTGGTCTTTTAGTACCTGAAGGGAGCCTACAGGAAAGGTGGAGAGAGACTATTTACAAGAGCATGTAGTGACAGGACAGGGGAAAATGGCTTCAAACTGACAGAGAGTAGATTTAGATTAGATATTAGGAGGAAATTCTTTACTGTGAGAGTAGTGAGGCAGTGGAACAGGTTTCCCAGAGAAGCTGTGGATACCCCGTCCCTGGCAGTGTTCAAGGTCAGGTTGGATGGAGCTCTGAGCAACCAGGTCTAGTGGAAGGTATCCCTGTCCATGGCAGGGGGGTTGGAATGAGATGATCTTTGAGATCCCCTCCAACCCAAACCATTCAACAATTCTATGAAAAAAGAAATCCCAGACTGTGCTAGAGAGCCATCCTTCACAGCTCTTCGGTAGTGAGTCGACTTTAGATTTGCTTCTGCTGGGGATGATGGAGTGTATTTAATCCCAGAGCTCCTTGAAATCTTCCTCAAACTGTTTCTACCACAGGGTGAGAATGGGATTTGTCAGAGGGGTTGCATGTCCTTGTCCCCTCATCATCTGCTCTTTTGATATATATGTAGGGTAGCAAAAGAGCAGCACTTTGACTTCATTGCAGATGCAGTATTAAAACAGAAAAAGAGATGTCAGCCTGGGCTGGAAGATTTAAAAACAGAAAGGAGAGACTGGACAAATGATGGTAGGGATTTATAAAATCTATAATTATTGAAGTATTTTCCCCTCCAGAATCTGATTTCTATTGAGTCTCAAGAGCCTATTGCCAAAGTGCAGCAGCAGATGCTGTGAAATCCAAGGGCAAAAAAGTCATGAATCTTGTTAATAAATTACATGTGGGAGAGACAGTATGGCTCTCTGTAACTGAGCTTCTTTTCTTGTCAAATATTGCTCTAAAATATAGAAGTCATTGCAGTGAAAATAGTGAAAGAGAACTAATATTTCAGGCTCAAATTTATGAAAAATCCTGGCAAATACTGAGATAAAGATTTTAGAATCTTAACTGCTGCCTATGGTGTAGTTTATATTTAGACATACATAGACATTTCCTCCCAAGGCCCTTGGTTCATCAGTGCATGTTATTCTAGCTAACAGTTTACTTACACTGGAAAATTATTTTAGTAGCAAACAAATCTGTGTTTCTTTTTCCCTACTGAGTTTGCATTTTTTTTTTATAGGGAGGCTTTGGCAGTGGTCGTGTTTCAGTAATTCGCACTGCTTCACCTTCCCCCAGCTGCTTGATCGTGTTCCCACGCTGGTTTTTATGTGTTTCAGTGTTTGTTAGGTGACACAAGGGACTGGATCACTGGTTTAAAGAAAGGGTGTTAATTCTACCTCAGATCAATTCACACTACTTCACACTGCAGCCCTGTAGGCACTGGTGGGAAGGCAAGTGAAGGGGTAATGCATAGAGGAAAATGAGTACTCTGGACCCTGTATCATAAAATCATGGCTGGAGCTTCATCAGGATCTTCACTCCAAATAACTAAATGTTAGAAATGAAAGCTTGTGGGAGTGTTTTATGGGCATACTTAATTCCAGTTTCCTGAGGAAAACATTTAGGGGTTCTAAAGCTAAAAGGCATTTTTTACTGACAAATACATTGTTAAACAGGATCGCAGGGAGAGGTGGGGTTTCTTGGGCATTTTCAAAAATACTGCAGTGGAGATCCCCAGTGGAGATCACAAATAGTATTGACGCTGCTGAAATCTGTGTAGGTTTTCATGCATGTGTTAAAGGAAACCCAGGAAATGAGAGAAGTTTGTAAAAATTTTGAATTTGAAACTCAGTCTAGGTGAAGTAGGTCTGCCGCCATGAAAACTTTTAAAAGGTAACATATTGAAGCCTGGCTTCTTTCTCTTCCCTCTCTACTCTCTTCCTCTTGCTCTCTCCTGGGCTTGGGGATATTTTTCCCCTCGGTAGGTCAGATGTTGCTGTCTTTCTTTTTTAAACTGATTTTTTGCTCCTGCATTCTCTAACCTTTCCTGGTTTATTTTGTCTTTCACCCCTGAAAGACAGGTATAAACAGGAATAATTTGCTGTATCCCCTATCCTATACCCCCTCCTCTATTTTGTGACCTGTTATCTCTTCTTACTCTCCCAGTTGTCTTTCAGCTTCACTCAGTAGGCAGCATTTGCTATAATGTACTGTTTGAAATCTTTATTGAGTAGTCTTAGTGCCCTTAGCATGTGGTATAAAACCTAATTGAAAAGAAGTAGTTCCACTTCCTCTCTCCCTGCCATTTCCTTTCTGTTGGATATGCTGATCCTATGGCTGCTGCAAGGTGAAATGAGTCACTGAGGTGATACACAAGAAAAGAAAACAAAATTAAAAAGAAAAATTGAAACTTTTCTTAATCAGCTTGTTGAAATGTCTGTATGTTCAGCTGCATCATTGTTAGATTTGGTGCAAGGGTTTTTGGGGTGGGAGTGACCTTCCAGTAGTCTGAAATTGCATCAAAGTTCATGTACCCACCAGTTTTATCTCTTGCTCCTAGTCCTGTTCCTTTATCCAGTCTCTTTGCTGTATCGTCCCTCCAGGCTCTGATCCAATGATTCTCTTTTTGGCAGCAGTGCCAACTGGAGTATTCCCTGCTTCTATCTATTTTCCACCTTGCTTTTTTAATTTATTTTTGTTGGACTATGTGCTGAAAAGTAACCAGCATCGGTCAGATTTCTGTCCAGTTCACTGCATGATTGCCCACAACTTCAAGAGAGCAGTGTCAAGAACCAATTTAAGCCAACTGCATGAATACATGGGTAAAGACAGCCCCAGTCTTTCCTCTCCTGCCTCCTTCTGTTTTTCTCTTCTTCCTCTTGTGACTGTTTTTCTCCTGTCCCTGTCCTGTATGTCCCTCCTGTTATTCCATATGAAACCACACAGTTTCTCCACTGCACCTTTCTGAGCAGTCCTGTCTGTGCTGTGGCACACCACCAGACTTTAGCTCTTCTACCTTCTTTTTCTTCTCACACTCACTGAATTGTATGCCTTCATTAAACTGAGATCTCCTCCTGTGGAAGTTTAGTTTTGTTCATTTATCAGTGACAGGAGGTGTAGGGCTGTTCCTCACACTCAGTAAACTCAGCACCAGAGTTGAACAGACACTGCTAAGGAAAATTCTAAAAGCTAACCACTGGTCTAATTCACAGATGTAATTTCAGTAAAGCAGCTAGAAAAGGATGGGTTACTCATTGTTTTTTGGCTTCACGATTGGCCCCTGAAATTAAATACTGAGCTAGTGTGAAAAAATATTCTTTGCAAAGTCATGTCGTGTATTTTTTCAGGTTAGAAAAACAAATCTAATAGGCCACAAAATGAAGGAAGCTGAGCCAACCTAAAATTACTCCTGAATCACAGCACACAAGGGTGGAGCATCAACGATTTGTGTCTTATAAACAAAGGCTTATAGCAGGTTGCTGGCTACAGTGGATCAGAGACATGATAGATCAGAATGTGGGTGTTCAAACAAGTCATGAATGGGAGACAGAGGAAGGCAGTGACTTCTCTGCCTTCATATTCTGGTGAAAGACTTTCTAGTAAGTGGTTTATCCTGATTTTCTATTCAGAAGAACGCACACAAGATTTCCTAATCCAAAACACACATAAGATTTCTTAATCCTACCAAGATCTCATTGATTAATTGTAATGATGAAATAACACTTAATTTCTAAGCAGTGTTTATGCATTCCTTTTTCATCCATAGATTTAAATATTCTTTGCAATGCGTCTTGCTCCTTTAATGATCAACAATGCTCTTTAAAGCTCTTTACACTTCTTCTTTCAAGGCTAACAGAATGTGTTGTCTGCTGCCACAGCCTTGTTTCTGGCACAGCCTCATTTTCTTTCTTGATCATCACAGCAAACTACAAAGTTGTGGATGTCTACGTGTCACACAAAGTGCTGTCCCAAGCTGAGCATGCCTTCCTCCTGCCCAAATTTTAGCCCTCCTAGTCCACCTTAATCTCCCTTGACTTCTTCGTGTCGTCTGACAGTGCAAGTCATTCCATCATTTCCAAAATCAGGATTTCACACTGGCTTTTGTGTTTTGTCCAACATGCCATCTAATTCTTGGCTATATTTCTTAAAGCAGCTGATTCTTGTTAATCAGCTTTTAATCAAGATCTGTAATAAGTCCCCCAAAGTCTTCATAGCTGTGAACTCTGTCTCTAGTTCTCTTATCCATGTGCTTGGCGTTGACTCATATCTTATTCTGGTGATTCACAACTCTCCATCTCTATTGCTGGCCTGTCTTTTAACACCCAGTTAAAATCAGTACCTTTTCCCCACCTCCCTGAGGGCAGCTACCACAGCTTATACTTGGCACAGCCCATTCAGGTCCTGTTTTTTTCTGTCACAATCCTCTCTTTCTCCCTTTTTTCCCTGTAAATGCCGCACTGCCCCTCCAGTCACTTAGGTCTTTAAATTGAATACTTCTTGCAGTCTCTCTGGAGTTATATATGAAGAATGTGCCTATAGTATCTTGTTTCTTCCTACATGTCAATTGAGAAATCCAGCCTCGTTGCCTGTGTCAGCACCCCTGTCACTTCACACCTCAGCTACTACCAACTTCTCTCTGCGTCTCCTGCGACTTCCATGGTGTTCTCCGAAAGCTCATTTAGAACTGCACTGTGAGGATTATCTTCCTTGCTGACACAATGTCTATGCCTCCCTTCTGGCTTTCCGGTTCATCAGCATGAAAGGCAAACTCATTGTCCTCTTCAAAGGTTCTGATCAATTGGCTCTGCACTGACTCAGCTTTATTGTCGCTTTGGGCACCAGCCCCCACGTACTCTGTCGGTAATGCTGGTCTTCACTGTCTCATTAGTGTGTTTCTCACACAATCACCTTTGGCCTTTTTACAAAGTGCCTCCTCCTTTGCTGGAAGTTCCTCACAAACTTTAAAAGAATTAGTTTGTGCTGTTAACCTGCTGCGCTGTTTAAGACTTATTTCTGCATTGTTGCCTGGAGCTGTTGCTCAGAGCTGAACATGTAAAGTGCAGTCATTGTGCTCTGTACCCTCCATTCTCTTCACCAACACTGTTTATCCAGTTGTCCTACTCCTTGTATTTTTGTAGCTTAAAAACTCCAGTCTTCCTTTTATTATACAAATACTTATGGAGTTGTTAACAACCCTTATGGCTGCCAAACTGTATTCTTCTGTAAACCATCTCAAGGAGTTTGCAGTCTCATGTTGCTTGAGTAAAAGTTTTGTAAAAATTTTGGCCAATTGGTATATAATATTACGTGAGAAATTTTGGGAAGAGCTGCAGTGCTGCTGGCTCCTCAAATGTGAGGGCCATTGAGTGCCACAGAAAGTCCTGATTTTTGATAAGGAGAATCTTCGTGATAATATGTTGTAACAACATCAACACAGCATTATGAAACCTGCAGCATTATGAAAGTTCTATGATCTTTATTGGCTTCCTACATGTTGAAATATCAACCTGAATAGTACACAATGAGGTAGTTACCTGTCTGAGAGAGCAGAGAGATACACATCACTATCTACTTTATAGATTAAGGTGTACTTCTGAAGTATGTTGGTGTTTCAATATCTTAGCAAATGCTCTATACTTACCTAGAGAACCAATAGCATCAGTTGTGCTATCAGAATACAGAGTACACTGTTCTAGTACTACAGTCTTCTGTAGCAGCAAATGCAAGGACAGCAGTATCCTCATACTACTGTCTTTCCAATTTTTTTAATTCTAAACTGTTCTTTAACACAGAAGGGGACTGATCCATTAAGTGGTCCCTTTCCCCTTTTATTACCTAGAGTAAAAATTCAATAGATTAAAAAAAAAAAAGTAAAAATCAATTGCCTGTGTAAAATTACACAAGCTAAAATCCTTTAGTGAAGTTTGTCAAAAATGAGTATCACCTTCTCCTTTGAACGACATTGTTTGAATTATGTCTTCTCTACCCTACTCTGTATTTGAATGACAATAATTCTCCAAGTGGTAGGATTCCTCTGTGATGGTAATGCTTGCCTCAAGAAACACATACCTGCTTGAAGTGCCTGAATAGTGCACTGCAACACTAATTCCAATTATTGCTGCAGCAGAATCATCCCCTTTGGAAACTCATCTATCCAGTAACACTGCTGCTACTTATGCCTTTTGTTGCTGTCACTGTTTATGTGTTTATACACACACACATATTTAAAAGTGCTTCAATGAAAAAAATAGAGCATCAGAGGGGATGCCCTTGCAAAAACAATCAGCACTGTGCAGCAGTATGAAGGCTTTTTGTCTATGTATATAAGAGACAGTTTTACTGCAGCATGGCTGTCAGGATCCCTTTGTCCAGGTTGTTGGCTTAGCCCTGCTTTCTAGCTCTGATGGGTATGTTTTAGTGTATTTGCACTAACTGCATCCAGAAACTGCCTACATCAGCAGGGAGAAGAGTTAGTGCCATACCTCGGTGTTGGAAAAGACCATTACTAATTCAGCCTGGATGCCTGAACATTGGAGCAAATGGAAAATGAGGGACCAAAACCCCATTGTAGGATGTGGGCTGTCAATTTTAGAATCATCTGGGCATGGCACACTCTGCAACAGTTGTAATCACACACAGAGTCAGGGACTAGCCAAGTCAGGAAGTTACCTCAGGAGATTGCCTGGTCTAAAACCTGCCCAGAGCAGGTCAGCCAGTTGGTTCCTTTATGGTACTGGTGCATGGGGTGATTCCTCCTGGGGTGCAGGACTTTGCACTTCTCAGTTGAACTTTGTGAGGTTCCCATCAGCTGGTTTCTCCAGCCTGTCAAGGGCCATCTGAAGGGCAGTACACCCCTCCCAGTTTTGTGCCAACAGCAAACTGGCTGAAGATACACTGTCCCATCATCCAGCTGGCTACTGAAGATGTTAAATGGTCTTGGCTCTGCATCAGCCCCCCCTAGGGTGCACCATTAGGGATTGTTTTCCAGATGAACGGCTGCTGATCACAATTTTTTGAGCTCAGTTCCACAGTTTTCAGTCCACCTCACATACTTTTATCTGGTCCATATTTCATTAGTTTCCCTATGGGGATGTTTTCAGAGACAGTGTTGAAAACCTTGTTGAAGTCAACATAAAGAACATCTCTGCATGTCCCTCATCCACTGAACTACTTATTTTATTGAAGAAGGCTTGATTTTTCCTTCATAAATCCTTGCTGGACCCAGTCACCTTCTTGTCCTTCATGTGTTTGGAAATGATTTCCAGGATCATTTACGCCATCATCTTCCCAGGGATCAAGGTGAGATTGACAGCCTTTAGTTCTCTTCATGCTCCTTGTGGCTCTTCTTGAAGAAAGGAGTGACATTTGCTGTCTTCCAGTTCTCAGAAGAGCCTCCTGATTGTCACAGTCTTTCAAAGATGATTGAGAGTGGCCTCACAGTGACATTATCCAGCTCCTTCAGCAGTCATGGATGGATCCCATCAGGTTATAGGGCTTTGGGTATGTCCAGGTTGTTTATATGCTCCCTAACTTGACGCTCTCCTCCATGGAGGGTTAAGCCCTCCTTGCTCCAAACTTTCCCACTAGTCTCCTGGGCCTGGGCTTCCTGTAGACTGTTTTTTCTGGTGATCAAAGGCATTGCATACCACGGCCTTTTCCATGTCCTGGGTCACCAGATCCCTTTCCTTGTTAAGTAATGGACCCACATTTTCCCTGGTCTTCTTTTTGCTGATGATGTACCTGTAGGAGCTCTGCTTGTTGCCTTTCACATCCCTCACCATACTCAATTCCAGATGGTTGTTGGGTTTCCAAAATCCATCCCTGAACATGCTAGACTTCTGACTGTCTTACAGATTCAATTTATCAGCCTCTGAAAAATGCAGGTGGTGCCCCATGCAGCTGCCCAAAATACGTGTTGTCTCTAGTAAACTTTAAGGAAAGCAAAGGCTGTTTTTAGTTGTGTCTTTTTACTTAATTAAAATTAAAATGACACATTACTGTATGTGCAGGCTGACCCTTAATCTACAAAGAGTGTCAGTTAGTATTAGGCTCATTATTGGCAGTGGCCTAGTTTCCATTGATGGAGTCATTAAAAGTTTTAGTCCACAAAGTCAGGAAAAAGTAGTGGCTGATAGTCCTGAACTGAAATGAGGGGAAAAGAAAAAAAGCTCAAACCCAACCTGTTTTGTTAATCCATCCATGTACATGAAAACAGCACAGCAGGATTGGGGAACTAATCCCATTTCAAATCAGATGCCTGCTGGTTCCATTTAATGAGCATTATGTCTGTTTCTTTTTTAACCCTAAAATATCTTCATACATGTAACAGCATTTTTTTTTAATTATTATAGTTTTTATCTATTCTGATAAGGTACTTGCTTCTATAACAGTACCAAAAATGGATTGCTAACTACCATTTTTGCTGCCAAACCACATGCTGAACTTCATTAATACGGAAATATCCAGGAAATGGAATTAGCAGAGTTTTTGAGCATTGCTACTAATGAAATTTCCTACAGATTTGTACCTTGTGAGTAAACTCTGGTGTGTAGGAAGTAATAAAGTAATGGAAGATTGTCTTAGGGCTGAGACATTAAAAATGTCTCTCTTCTTACAAATTTCTAGTACTTAATAAATATTTTATACTTTCACATTGCACTTTTTTCCTCTGTAGAGGCACTGTCAAGGTCTCTTCACCCTAAATGCCCACTTTCATTAAATTTGCAAAAAAAAATGTTGGGACTTCTGTCTCCTGCCAAATAAGGCTGAAATTGGAGAAAGGACTAAAAACTATTGACAGTGGTTGAGGAGGGGCATTTTTCATTACTCTCTGCCAAAGGCCATGTCAGCAGAATGAGTGTGTCATGTACCATTTTAATTTAGTAATGTTTACATCCCTTGATACCAATACTCTCACAGAGTCCAGGATAATGAAGAATTTGTTATCCAATTGTATTGATTATCGATATAGCTTGACACTGGTCTAGTAGCTATATAATAATATTAGGGGAAATAAAAATATATTTATGTAAATTGTATTATTCTATGTGGACACCAGCTATCATCCTAGTATTGCTTATTCTCTCAGCATCTACTATATTGTTATTAGTTTTCTGTCTGCTTCATAATTCCTGGGAAAAAAAATATCCTCATTCCCCAAAATGTCTTTATCTTAGATGATGTCTAGAAATATGTTAAAATAAAATAGAATATGTTAAAATGGGTAGAGAATTAATTAAAAAGTTGTTACCTACTTATACAGTTGTCTATGTAAGGCAGTAATAATTTGTTCAACTTCCTCTTCAGCCCTAGACATCCTCATCATCCTCGCTTGGTTTATTTGTTTAGATTTCAAGCCAGGGCAGCCTGTTCATTCTTACAAGCAGCCAAAAGTGTCCCCTCAATAGCAAAATATTTGCAGTAGCGTGTTTGCAAAATACATGATGTCCTAATAAGACCTGATGTCATGAATAGGAAACTTGTGACAGTAAATATCAGTTAAATAAGGCTGGTGCATTCAGCTGCTTCACCACATAATTGTCAGCAGACCCGTTCTTACATTTTTTATGCATTTAAGACTTTGCATCTCGGGATCAGTGGCTTGCATAAAGATATTTATCATCATCCCAAATCCTTACTAGTTTTCATGTAGTTTGATTCTTCCTTCTTCCATGCAACAGCTTAAAAGGCAAAGTGTTTCAGATGGAGGGATCAGAAACATAACAATCCTCTATGTCACTATGATATACATTATAGCATTGAGAAAAGACTAAAAGTTTGCAAATGCTGTGTTGTGATTATCAGAAGACTTAAAGGTGGCTGGAACTGTGGGAGATTTCTACCTGTAAATATATGTCACACATAAAGTTGTATTTCAGTAAACAAAAGCTCTGCTCCACGGAGCAGAGCAGCGCAGTAGTGCTGACCTACTTGAGCAAGCTGTGCAGTGACTGGCATGCAGCTCTGGCTCTATTTCAGTAAAACAGTATGTGACCTCCCAGATCAGAATGCAATTTAAAACATTAAATGACCAGGCATATCTTTTGGCAACGCAGTTATTAACTTCTGACTTTATCTGCAGCCCACAAGGCCACCTCTTACATCACAGTGATGCAATGCCTACTAATTGAAAGTCAATTTTGTGCCAGCCAAGGGCACTGGCTGCAAAAATCAGACACAAATGTGTGCAGAGGGGAAGATATTTTCATTATTTTTTCCTCTGACTCCCTGACTCTACCTGCCATTTCTCTTTGCTACTCTTTATCTCTCCCACCAGCCCACACAGAAAAAACCCTTAAGGCATAGCTTTATTGGGAAGTTAAAAAAAAAAAGTGGAATGATATATTCTGGCCAAAAGGAATGGTCTTACTTTTAGAAACTATTTGAAGTTTATTCCTTAGGATGTTTCTTGGCAAAGTAAACTAGTGGTGTGTCAAATAGCACTGCTATTCGTTTTTTGAAGGGAGAGGTAATAACTGTCTTGATGGAATCTTGAGGACCGTGAAAAAAGTCTGAATGAAACTTCCCTTTCAGTGCAGGTTTACTTAGATCCTGTTTATATTCACAAGATATATAGGATTCAGATCTAACATTTCAGAAGTCTGCCAGATGCTCTGTCAGCTTTTAATATTTCTGGTTAGTGCTTTTTAAAAAAAATCTATTTCACTCCTTCAATGATATATTTATCTAGGGCACATTTTTGTACCGGCTATAAAAATCCTAGCAGAAAAAGATTGTTGACCTTGAGATTTTCTGGATCTTAAGCATTTAGAAATCTATTTCATAAGTAGAATTAAATTATTGCTGAGCGTAGGAGAGGCCAAGGTAGCATGTTTTGCACGTAACAGGATCCTGAACGCAGCTATTCATCACTGCTCACACTGGGAAAAGCACCCAAGAGAAAATAATGCCAAAATTTAGGGGGAACTACCTGACTGAATGGAGGTAGGAGGAACCAAAATTATTGGAAATTAGTTGGAAGGACTAGTAAGATATAGCTGGAAGAAAGTGAAAATCACAGTCCACTACTGGGAATTGACTTCTATCATGAATATCCCAAATTTTGGTGCTACCATATAGTCATACATCCCGCTCACATAAAACTTCATTAATTCAGTGGGAAGATTCCCATTAATTTCAGTGGGTTTTGACCCAAAGGATAGCAGTCCATTTGATTGTTACCTTTCTCAGTTTTCTGTAATGCTGTCTCACATGCATGTGTGGAAACTTCCTGTTTCCTGCTGCAAATCATCTGGCTGCTCAACCAGTGTGTTAATGCTCACCTGGCTGCTCAACCAGAAAATTGGAACAAATCCAGAAAACTGAGATGGTTTATCGTACAAAATGCAATGAATAGTGGTATCCAAAGCTGCTTTATAGCTGTAGCAGACACATCATTGATTCATATGTCATTTAAGCTATGGAGAGCTCCAGATCTTCCACATCTCAGTAGTGTGACTTTGGCTTATCTTTACGTTTCAGAGCATGAGTGAGGCTTGTGAGTATTTTATTTTTTGTCACTTTCTCATCTCATAACTATGCTTTACCTCTTTACTTTCTTTAGGCTTGTTAGAGAACTTGTCACCTGAGGATGAAGTTCAGCAAGGGAAGTGTTAACATCAAGGGTATCCTGCCTGACTAGCATGCTGATGTTAATGAAGCTGTGAATCGTGTCATATTAGCCTCATTTGCTTCCCATATGCTTACTCTCATTTCCCCCTCAGAAGCTGCAACTCCACTTTTCATCTTCATTTGTATGCCCAAAATGCAGCCAGCTTAATTACCAATTATAACCATACTCATTTAAAAGCTAAATCAACTGGAAACAATGCTAGAAAGTGTCTCCCTTGAGGAGAACTAAAGACTGTGTGTTAATTTTCTTCACATATTTTGATTAGTATAAAGCACTGTGTAACTTACAAGTTAATCTCCCCAAATGATGTCAATTTTAAATCGAGATGACACATGGGTACTCATGGGATGACAGTCAGAGCAACCTGTCTTCTCTTCCTCCTTCAACTCTGACCTGCTGTGCAAAATTATCTCTCCCTGGGAAACTGTCAATGAAGCACTGTAGCACCCAGCTCTGCCAGCAGCATTTTATTTATGGCCACCTTTTCCTGCTTTATTTCTTAACTGTCTGACTTGTGCTATTTCCTCGAGTTTGTAAGTCCCTTGTGGTTTTCTTCATAATGCATTTTCTTCCATTCTAGGAAATGAGAACTCTATAAACTTCCAGGTAGGTTTCATGGGGCTCATGGAAGGCATAATAGCTGTTTGGCTTGATATACTAGTGATTGCCACAGAACATGCCTCCAATCAATACTGCAAAACTCTCAGACACTCTTTAGCTCCTGAGTGAATTTACAGTTCCCAGTGACAATCTCCATTACTGCAATAAAGGCCAGAGGAACTGTAAGAAGTGAAAACTAGATTTGGAAAGCTGTCATTGTTATTTATGGAATATTTGCATGCCATAATCTTCTATTTGGAATGTACCAACCTCTGCATATGGGAGACTCAAGACATGTTTTCCAGCTGTTCTTTTTTTGCAAATCAAAAAGTACAAGGTGCTGAAAATTCTGTGCTTTTAAAGTAAAAATAACAGAAAATACAGCAAATTTGCTCATACAGTGATGAATTTGGTGCATTTTACATTGTGTGAGCAGAACTTAAGACTGAAGTGGTTGTTGTGTGCCCCACACATGCACAGAATTCTCCATACAGTGCCACCTGTACCCATCCTTCATCTTCTTTTGAGAATGAAAGGTCCCAATCTTGCTTCCATCATGGGAAAAAACTAACAGAAAGCATTCACAGCTCCCTCATCTCGTATGGTTCATAAAAGTTTTAGCCTCTAACTTAGCAGAGAAGTCCTGGTTCCACTTCCCATTTCATACACCGAGAAATGACTAAACACAACTTCACAATAAGGTTAACATGTTACTCTGCATTTAACAATCCTTCTGGTTTGTCCCTCTTTGATTATTTGACCTGTAAGTGTTTTATGGACCTCCTTTCTGTCTGTGATGGATAAATAAACAATAGTTTTGCAATTATTCCCGGCAGAACTAGGATTTTTCCCTTTATGTCTCTCTTCCTATTAATTATGCCGTCCTTTCTCTGAAAGTATGAAGGCAAGTTTTTGTTCTGTTCAGGTTGCAGTAGCAAGGCCTGAGGGGATATGATTGCCCATTTTTAGTACACTGAACAGATGAATGCAAGGGAAAAACCTCAAACACTGAAGAATGGTGGCAATGTAAAAACAAACGTCTATAAACTAGTACAGTATATTTCAGGTTGAAACCTGGTATAAAGTTCTAATAATCAGAAAAAAAAAAGTTACTTAAAGCAGTGTGATGAGAAACCTAGACAGCTTTCAGATGAGAGTTTCTCAAGTTTATGGAAGACATGATGTAAATACCTGTTAGAGGAGAGTGTTGGATTCAGTGACTGAAGTTTTCCATTCTTGTCTTATTTCTGAGGTTGTTTGTCCTTAACGTCACCATGGAAGGATATAAATCTATTGCAGTGAGTTCAAAGGAGGGCCACCAAGTTGATTCGAGGGATGGAGCACCTCTCCTGTGAGGAAAGGCTGAGAGAATTGGGATTGTTCAGCCTGGAAAAGAGAAGGCTTTGGGGTGACCTAATAGTGGCCTTTCCATACCTGAAAGGAACCTACAGGAAAGAGGGAGAGAGACTTTTTACAAGAGCATGTGGTGACAGGACGAGGGGGAATGGCTTCAAACTGAAAGAGGGCAGGTTTAGATTTGATATTAGGAAAAAATTCTTCCCTATGAGGGTGGTGAGGCCCTGGCACAGGTTGCCCAGAGAAGTTGTGGATGTCCCACCCCTGGAAGTGTTCAAGGCCAGGTTGGATGGGACTTTGAGCAACCTGGTCTAGTGGAAGGTGTCCCTGCCCATGGCAGGGGGGTTGGAACGAGATGATCTCTCAGGTCCCTTCCCAACCCAGGCCGTTCTGTGATTCTATGATCGTGTCATACATACATAAAACACACAAATGGAGATGAAGCTACAGTGCAGGCAATACATGTTTCCCTTTCACCAATTTTGCATTTTCACATTTCAGCCTCACTTTTCTCACACCACCTGACATTTTTATTTAATTATCAGTTCCTGGGATGTATGTGACATTTTTTTTTTCTTTTAGCCAAAGGGCAGACTCACAAAATCCTAATGAAGGGCATGAGTGCACTTCACTAGTTGGAAAACTGACAGGCAATTAAAAAAAAAAAAGAACTTTTGACCGTACCTAGATGGGGATTTTTCTCTGAAGATCTACATAGTGGCTTAAAATATTGGTTTTGGGGGAATTTCCGCTCTGGCAGTTACCAAAAGGAGCTTACTCTGGGGAAGGGCTGGTGCTTTTGGAAACACTATGTGAGAAATTCACATTTATGCACCTCTCACATTGCACTGGAGGTGGTGGTGTGGTTCACTAGTCATCTTCTGGTCTTCTATTTTTTAGCATGGAGAAGGAAGCACTGTAATCTGTGCATGGAGTTCGACACACAATGTTTCAGTATGATTTGAAATAAAAAAATTTTCAGCGGTTTTGCAGCAACACTGCCATTACCCTCACCCATTCCTCACCCTGCAATGGGGTTTGGATCATCTTACTGCTTAGTGATTTCTATAAGCTTTCTGCTTCACGGTACTCAGCACCTTGTATGAGGATTAAATTCTGAGAGCACAGCAGGTGTGTCCCTAAGTTTAGCTGCTCTATTTATAGTGTTTTCCTGTGAGCATAACACTGCAATTGTCACTCACACTGTCTTCCTCCAATTCTGCATGACACCAGGATGGGGGCATAATAAACATCCTTTTATGAGTATGGCCTTCTGGGTGAAATGAAAATTAATTGCCTAAACAGCATCACATGGAATTAAACAAACAAACAAAAAAAAGCTTATTGTGAAGGAAAGTTAAAGTTAATGATTATGGCATCAGGAAACTCTGAGACGAATTTTAATATAACATTACATTTTATTTATTAATTTATTTATTATTCTATTTTAAAGTGATAAATTTACATCAAATTGCATGAGAAAGTGATGTAAAAATTCAGCAAGGCAGATTTTCTACATGATGCAGTGAATGAAATTAAGAACACAGAAGTGATTGTTGCATTTCAAAATTGGTCATTAACTTCCAGTTAACTGGCCAGTTAATTGGTACTGTAAGTTACAAGAGTAGATAGACCAACACAACTGTATTTTTTTCTGAAGCTGGTGAAGTGCAGACTGTGGTAAATGATTTTGGGGCAAAGAACTGCAGCAAGAGACAAGAACCTGCAAATCTTTTTTCAGTTAACGTTTTGTGTCCAGGAAACGTTAACACTGATGTGGTTGGTGATACCTATTTGCAAAAGAAATTCTTGTGGACCCCTTGGAAGCAGTTTTGTCGTTGTGCAACGTACTTTAGTTCTGCATCAGGCACAGGTGATGGAGGGAAAGGCAGCAGAAAACGGTTAGCAGAGCTCAAAACAGGAAATCTTCTGTGCATGGGCCACGTCCTTGCCCTCTGAGGAACCTTTTACACCACCTCAGCAGTGTGAAAAAAAATCAGTAAAACTGAAAATCGGGTCTGCTTTTTCAAATTGTATTTGCTGCTTAAGAGGAGTGATATTCTATTGGTTTAGACCAAGGTGACATTTTGACAACTTTCTTCACAGCAGAGATGCAGAAACATAATCTGTTTTAGATAAAAGCTTAGATTTTTGAGCACCCCTTTGTAAGAGGGAATTAAGTCTGTAGCTAATTTTACTGCAGCTAAATTAAAGAAAATGAGAGGCTCTGTCTTTTAAAACAGAGGTTCACTCAATTTTTTTTCCCTGTAGTGGTGACATAACATTTACATTTCCACAGATAATGAAGTAGATCTTGCCATCAGACCAGCCCCACAGGGGGCTCATTCCCAAAGCTGAAGTATTATTTTTCTTTCCATCTGCTCCACACCGAGCTTGAGGTGAGCTATTCTTAATGTCTTACAGGGATCACCATTTCTTGAAATCAAATGTGCTTTTAATTTCCTTTTTTAAACAGGAAAGATCTTATTACTACCTGTCATGGCTTCTTTGCTGCAGCTGCCATTACTGCTTTTAATTGGTAATTCACTAGTTTTGGAGATGAAGTTTTAGAGCCCATAAAACCGCAGGGAGCTCATTCTTAGTCTAAATGGACCTTCTGAGGATATGGGAAGACTCAACATGTTACTCACATCTCACAAAAGGCCATGAAAAGAAGTGTCTATTACTTTTAAACAGTTTCACAGTCAACTGCTCCTTCCCATAATTATGTTTATTTCCTCTTAGTCCTTAAGTACATTCCAGGTAGAAAATTAAATTCCAAGGAAACGCTCAGCTTTTTTTCTGCCAGGGATCTCTCCCAGACCAGTTCCTTTGCCCTCGTCTTCCTAAAGTGTTTGTACAGCTGCCTTAGTCTCTGCAAAGGATTAGCATAAAAATCCGTATTAAGGGACAACAGATCTGTCTTTCAATTATGGAAATGGGATCAGTAGGATGCAGTTGCAATGCCCTCCTGATTCAGAGGTCTCTTGAAGGGCGGAGCCTTTGGTGAGCTTTTTGCTCATGGCTCTTCCCCAGGAGGCTGATGCTTGGTGGTGCCTCCCTTTGGAATACCCACCTGGCAGTACCCGAGGTGCTGTGCCATGACATGGAAAAAGACTTTTTACAAGGTCATGTAGAGACAGGACAAGGGGGAATGGCTTCAAACTGAAAGAGAGCGTTAGATTAGATACTAGGGAAAAATTCTTTACTGTGGGAATGGTGAGGCACTGGAATAGCTTGCCCAGAGAAGTTGTGGATGTCCCATCCCCAGAAATATTCAAGGCCAGGTTGGATGGAGTCCTGAGCAACCTGGTCTAGTGGAGGATGTTCCTTTTACGTGGCAGTGGGGTTGTAACTAGTTGAGCTTTAATGTGCCTTCCAACCCAGGCCATTCTATGATTCTGTGTGTCAAAGGGAAGATCCCACTGCCTGATACGGAGCAGCAAACAGCCAGTGAGTGCAGTGGGTCAGCCATAGAACTGCTAAAAGCAGCTCAGGCAATGGGAGGTTGAGCTTATGGGAGGTGTGCCTTAGGTGTCTGGGTGTGAAAAAAAGACAGGCTTGCTGGCTGGGCTGATGGCAGAGGAGGTTACTGGTACAGGAGCACTGGGAGAGGAAGATCAGTTGCTTTTTATATTGACTCCTTAGAGTGTGATCATATTGGATACACAAGCTCTTATATACTGGAATACTTCCCTGTGCTTCAAAACACCTCTGGCCACACCTGAGCCTCCAGAGCCTTTTCTGGGCTGCAGTAGTCTGCCCACAGTCCTAAAGCAGTCCAGGGACAGCTCAAGGCTTTTCTTGCTGTTTCTTGCCTTTGTACTTTAGGCTCTTAGTCAGGCTCAGACCTGACCTGTGTGGTCTGGGATATAACCAAACATGTGAAAAAACAGAACCATGGAATCACAGAATATCCTGAGTTGGAAGGGACCCACGAGGGTCACTGAGTCCCACTCAGCCCTGCACAGGACTATCCCCAAGAGTCACCAGTGCCTGAGAGCGTTGTCCAAAGGCTTCTTGAACTCTGTCAGGCTTGGTGCTGTGATCACTTCCCTGAGAAGCCTATTCCAGCAGCCAACTACCCTCTAGGTGAAGGACATCTTTCCAATATCTGACCTGAACCTCCCCTGACACAGCTTCAGGCCATTCCCTTGGGTTCTGTCACTGGTCACCAGAGAAAGAGTTCGGTACCTGTCCCTCCACTTCCCTTCACGAGAAAGTTATAACTGTGATGAGGTCTCCCCTCAATCTCCTCCAGACTGAAGAGACCAAGTGCCCTCAGCTGCTCCTCCTGTGGATCTAGGAAGTCAGTCTGAGTGAAGTGAGTGCAGGTGGTCCAGTAAGTTCTGCAGTTCCCAGGGGAAATCTCTGATGTTGTGTGGCACCTCTGTGAAACCAGGGAGCAGCACCTGCAGGTGAAACAGAAGAGTGTGGCTGACTGGGAACCTGCAAACACTAAATGTCAGGAAATGTGAGGAGAAGGGCTGCAGTGACTTTTCTTGCTGTTGTATGTCTCATTTCCATGCCTCTGAAACCTCTGTTAGACTTTGCTTTCTGTTTGAAACTCAGACTGGCTTCCTAATTGTGCCAGCCTTTTAAATGCCTTTTTTTTTTCCCCCCACAGAAATTCACTTACAGGCAACTCACAAAGGAAATGAAATTCTCTTTCTCCATATTACCTTGTGTTCTAAAGACAAAAGATTTCAGTGACTGTAACCCAGTGCAGTAGCTTTGTAAAAACACTGTTACTAGTAACTGGCTGCAGCAACAAGATTTGTACTGATTTTGCAAGACTCAGGACGAAATTTTCTCAGATTTTGATTAAACTTGTCTTGGCCTGCCTGGAACTTTGTCTTTACATGTTTTAAATGTAGCAGCAATCTTTCTCATGACCAGGCAGCTATGCCCATGTTTTTTGTCCTTGGTTATCTTTGTATGGTTTGACTGTAATTTTACTTAGATAGTAGTCAAAAGAAGTTGTTCTGCACAAAACAAGGTATTTAAGACTAACAGAAAGAAATGGTAGAACAGCAGAGGCCTTGAGAAGTGGAGAAGAGGACACTGCTTGAAGCTGCACAAGCGTGGGATGGTCAGAGTTGTGGCACAGGGTGGCCATGGAGACCCCAAGACTATGCACATCTCACCCAGCAGACCTGCAGCTAAACTAAACTGGTTTTAAGATAGTGATAAGCACAAAGGAAAAACTATGTAAAGCACAGCATATACAGTAAATTGAAATGTGTCATGAGCTGCAGATCAATGAAGAAAAATCAAGTTTGAAAGTGTTAGCAAACATATAAAAATGACCCTCAGCTGATCCTAAGGGGAAGAAAAAGACACCATCAACATCAAACTCTTCCTGAGAAAGGAGTCAGAATACTGATGGCTCACTATACCCCTCCACTCAGACTGAAACCACTGACTTTGTGAATCAGAGGAGCAGTGACAGGAGAATAACACTGGGGAAAAAAAAAAGGTAGATTTTAAAAGTGTGTTTATAGCATTTTGAACTGTATTACATTATTATTATCATCATCAAGTAACTACTAACTGAGACTAAAATGAAGAACAGTGTTGAAGTATCAAATACATGATGCTTGGTGAAAACCAGTGCTCAAGCAGAAGGGAGACCTTAATTTTCCCACTGAGGAAAATATAAGAGAACAGAGGTGTTATCTGTTTCTTTTGACAGCAATCAGTGCACTGCTGCAGCACACGTGGACTGGCACAGGGAACTGGAAAGAAATGGGAGAGGCATCGGGACTGTAATAGTAAGGAGGGATTACCTAAAGAAAAAAGACATATTTCTGTAGGAAACTTGGCTTGGAAGTTCTCTTGGTCATGGAAGCACTATTCTCATTAAACTTTTGGGTATTACCTTACACTGCATTAAGTTATTTAACTTTAGAAAAATTTCCTGTAATTTCAGTGAAATTTCAGTTCAGGCCCTGGATTTGAAGGAAGCTCAAAGATACTTTAGTTACATCAACTATATGGAATTTATTTTATGTAACCCCTTGCTGTTTTTTTCTTAAGATGAAGAACTTCTGAATATAACAGAGTCATTGACTTGTATCCTTTGATTTCAGTGACTTCATACTCATGCCACAATATTGTTTAGGATTCATTTTTTAAGAAGACTAATAATGGGAGGAGGGCATTTCCTTAGGAAACCTGAAAGTATATTTCAGCAAGGATGCTAAAAAAAAGGATATCCTTTGAAGTGTAGCTGAATGCCCCAATTACTGTAATTTTTGTAATTACTTTTTTTCCTCTTTTGAAATTGAAGTAGAATAATTGCAATTTCTCCTCACTGAAACAGTGGGAAGAGAAAAAAATTTCATTTTGAGGATCAACTCTCTTCACACAGCCGCAGCAGGATCCCATAACCCGAAAGTCTGAGGGCAGGATTTTGCTCTGGCATTGAAAATACCATTAGAAGTGTTTGCAATATTATGCCTGTGCAGAAATGAAAGTCACTTATCAGGAATTTAGGTCTTAGTGCCAATGAGAAGCCTTCTGCAGGACTGTAGGAGTAGTCCTTAATCTCCTACAAGGACAGGATAATGAGCCCTATCTATCCGATGAGTTCAACAGCAGCAGGCCTAGGCCCAGAGTCCCTTGGCAGAGAGAGATACTAAATTGATTTCTGTGCCTATGTCAAATAGCCTCATTTGATTCCAGTGGGGATAATTTTTCATTCAAGCGAAGATCTTGGCTTGAATGCAAATGTTCCTTCGTAGGCATTCGATGAATGAAGGCACAGTGATGCACACACGGCCTTCGTTAGTTTATTACTAATCATCTAGCAGAAGATACGTGAATCTGTTCTGACTTGTTCTCATGCAAGGTTGTCACCATAGCAAAAATGATGCAAATGCAAGCAGAGCTTGATCCAAACTATCCATAGAATTGTTTTGGACTGTGCAGTACATTTGGAGCATTACCGCTCTTGGGGTTGAACATTGCTCACTTGCTGTTGACATAACTAAATTACATTTTGGCCATTCAGGTACATTATTTCTGCACTGTGAGTTACCTTCCAGTATATTGCAGCTGTGATTAGTCTGGAGAGAAATGCAAGACCTCTGTAAAAAGGATTAACTGTGGTATACCTGACAGCAAAAGCAAAGTGCTCTTTCCCCAGTATCATACCTCATAAGAGGGAATATGTTACAGCATCCAGGAATGGCCAAGAGCTGTGATAAAGCTACATGCTAAGGGAGAACCTGTCTGTGCCCAATTTGCTTAAAAAAGAATGATAAATCTCTTTTTTAGATCCATTTGAAATATCCTGGTGAGAATGCACTATTCCAAGAGTATATTGGGCAAGATTTATAAGGAGAAGGAATACATTAGACTTGGAGAGCTTATAGGTGTGGGATTTAGGCCTTTTTTTTTCCCTAGCCATATCAGTACATCTAATAAAACATGGCTTCTTCTTTGTGTCATTATTATTATTATTATTATTATTATTATTATTATTATTACTTCAAAGAAGTTAAAAAGTAGAAACATAAAAGGGTATCTGATTGTACAACATGTAGTAGCACAACATGTAACCTTGAGAGCACCTGGTGTCTCCCAGAAAAATCACAGTCCAGAGCTGGGATCTTAGGCTTCCTCTGTGATGCATGAGAAGAATTAGATACACAGGATGGTACCATTGTGTGCAGAGCAGGAAATGGACACAGAAAACACTGGAAAATAAGCGGGTCTGCTCTTGTCGTGGCCTTAAACAATTTATTCTGTGTTTCATGGATCTGATTCTTCCTCTTTAAGCTCTCTCTAAGGTCTCTATGAAGAAGAGACTATTATATAAAGTGCATGTAAGGAGATCGATACAGTTAAGTTTCTTTTATTTAGTAGCTCAATATTTAAAGTTTTCATCAAGTTAACAAAAGAAATAGAATAATTTTCTTCCTCTGCCTGAGAGGATGTAGATTTGTAACTTTCACCTCTTGCAAACCATTTAACAATCAGACCAGTTCAGAACAGAGGACCCTACCTCCCCTTGAAAAGGCTTCACTTTGCAGGAAATTAGAACAAATGTAGGAAATTATAACAAATGTATTTATCCCAATAGAAGGGGACAGTTTCAGAACACTTTTCTGCATGGAAGAAAATACCTGAATTTCTGTCCTTCGATATTCTGTGTGATACCTCTTTGATATAAACCATATAAATTGTAAATGAACTGTGCCTGAAGCTGATGTGATCTGTATGCTGTGAGATCGTCACTTTGCATTTGGCAGCTGAGGGGAGGAGTGGAAAACCACATCACAGTATCATAGAATTGTTAGGGTTGGAAGGGACCTCTGGAGATCATCCAGTCCAACCCCCTTGCCAAGGCAGGGTCACCTGGAGCAGGTGTCACAGGAATTGTCCAGGTGGGTTTGGAATGTCTCCAAAGAGGGAGACTCCACGCCCTCCCTGGGCAGATCCAGGGCTCTGCCACCCTCAGTGTAAAGAATTTATGTGCATTACTGAGATTCCCTCTCAATTTTCTCTTCTTGAGACTAAACAGGCCCAGCTCCTGCAGTGTCTGCTCATAAGAGAAATGCTCCAGACCCCTCATCATCTTTGTGGCCCTCAGCTGGTATGGTTTAGGCACCTTTGGAATTGAGTACCCTGGTGCTTCAAAAGGCTATTAAGCAGAGAATGTAAATTTTATTTATATGTAATATTTCTCTTAGGTGTCAACATACCTGCTTGAGTCACAATTGATGTTCGACTTTCTTCAGCATCCTCAGCTGAAGTGTCAAATACCGGCTCTGCTGAATTGCAAAATTCCCTTGGTTTTAATAGGGCTGAGAATTTATCTCTAAAGCAGAAAGAATGAGGACTAGAGAGTAAGAAAGAATGGCAATCAATTTGAGGAACAAGAATAAGAGCAGCAGTGAAGACAGACTAGGCCTTTTCTTCTTTCAGAACAACTAAATTATAAAATTTATCTCCATCTGCAGGTTAGCTCTATGTATAGATCCATGGGCTTTATAATTTCTGCTAAAGCCATCCCAAGTAGTCTTCTGACTTCTAATTGCATTTTCAAAATCCAAAGAAAAAGAGCAAATGAAATATTCAAAATAAAAAATATAGAGAATTACAGCAAACTTGATCAAGACGCTTCATTACTTTTTTTCAGGGAGAGAATGATTAGGTCAGATGTTTTACACTGTACACCAAATGTGAGGAGGCTGGACAAAGGCATAATGTATAGTAAAGAATGGCATATAGGATATACAAAGGATATAGAAGCTTCCTGTCCCCTAAAATAAAACATAATAGTTTAAAATTAGCAGGCTGATTACACTCACACGGTATTTTTTATATGGAACTTTTTGCCAAAAGGTATAGTAGTGTGCAGGCATTTATACAACTTATTTAAAAATAAGAGAGAGATAGCAAAACATAGAGATCCATGAGTTGCATTAAAGGACATTAGAAGAACAAGCAACGCTCAAACTCCTTCTGTGCCTGGGACATATGGACTCATACACAAATAGTCACTCATGCACAAGTGGTCACTGCCTGCCTGATGGTCAGAACAAGCCCTTACTGGACAGGTTACTGATGACTGAGGTTACAGAGACTCCTCTGAGGCCTCCAGTGCCAGGTAGTGCCAGGGACAGGCTGTTGGACCAGATGGACCCCATGTTTGATGTGTTATGGCAGCTCCTGCACACTTGGGGCTAAGCGCTGACACTATGATATGAAAGGCCCATGGGGACATTAGTTGGCTGTTTTGACAAAAGTCCCAGTTTTTGGATGTGTCAGAGTGTGCGCTTGGGAACTGGACAAACAATGTTTGACATCCTTGAGGGCTCATTAAAAGGGCTCAGTGCTTTTCAAGTTAAGCTTTTTGTATTTCCCACTGACAGTGCAGCTCCAAGTGCTGCTGTCTAAACTGAGAAATATCAATCCAAGCATGGCAAATATGTGCTCTCGTTTCTTGGCAGTGATTTGGGGATCCAGGCTAAATCACTACCAATCAGAAAAAAAATTACAGTTTAACATGTGTATTGCTGCTTTTCTTCTAGTTTACAGGCAAACTTCTTAAAGGTCATCTTATGTATTTGTTTGGTTTAGGAGTAGAGAAAAGATTAATCTAACACTACAGGGTGATGGAACCCAGAGGTGAGTAATGTAGTTGTTCAGATGTAAAACATCTAGTAGTGCTTGTCAGAGTGATATTTCTGTGCCAGCATCTGCAAAATTAATTCGAGCAATGTTCATGTTCCTAAGAAATAAACTGTGCCCCTTCAGTGCCTCTATGTCAATTTGGTAAAAATAACAAGGGAGGTGATCACAGAATCACAGAGTGAGTTTTGTTGGAAAAGACCTCTGAGATCATTGAGTCCAATCTTTGACTGATTGCCACCCTGTCAACTAGACCACAGCACTCAGTGCCATGTCCAGTCATTTCTTGAACACCTCCAGGGATGGGGACTCCACCACCTCCCTGTGCAGCCCGTTCTAATGCTTAACCACTGTTTCCATGAAGAAATTCTTCCTGATGTCCAGCCTGAACCTCCCCTGGCACAGCTTTAGGCCAAATCTTCTCGTCCTGTAACTTGTTACCTGGAAGAAGAGGCCAACCCCCACCTGGCTACAAACTCCTTTCAGGTAGTTGTAGAAAGCGAAAAGGTCTCCCCTGAGCCTCCTTTTGTCCAGGCCAAGCACTCCCAGCTCCCTCAGCTGCTCCTCATGACATGCTCTCCAGACCCTTCACCAGCTCTGTTGCCCCTCTCTGGACACGCTCCAGCACCTCAATGTCCTTCTTGAAGTGATGCTGCTGCACACCACAGCTTTTATTCTGAGGGGTTCCCAAAGCCAAATCTTATAATTGAGTTTTTTAACTTTGATCCCAAATGCTAGAAGATGTTTTTCCTTCAAAGGGAGACGTGCAATGAAGCAGATGAGCGTATTACTTCAGTGAAAACAAAACACACGGCCACTGTACTGTCCTGTAGGATGGCCTCGGACACCACATGTTAAGCAATTCACAGTGACAAACTAATTCCTAAACAGTGTCATTTTATTTCAGAACCCTTCTACCAAGTCTGTGCTGTCAGCCCAAGCTGAAGGCCAAATCACAGCTTTCTACTGTGAACAGAGAAGCTCACGAATAGATGGAAATGTTTTCCATATATCTTAGTAGAGCTGATGGGAGGCAGTTCAAAGTGTAGCTGAAATATTAAGAGACTAGACTCATATGAACACACTTGGACATGTAATATTTTGGAATACATGCTCAGGTCTCTGCTATGTTGATCACACTCCAGAAGAGAACTGGTGAGGGCTTTAAGATATGTTATATGAAAGAAAGACCCATAAGAAACAAAAAAAGTCCTTCCTGTTCAAGCAGATGAATCAATAGAGTTTGTGATTTTTCTGAAGCTCGGCAACCAAACAGAAAAGCAGATTTTTAAAGAGGTATAGCAAATGCAGCTCAGTTTCTATCACCCTTCTTTGAGAAGTGATCTCATTTCCATTGCAATTCACAGAGTATTTGTTTGCATAATATAGAAGACTATATAAGCCATAGCCCTTTCTAACTCCTGTACTTATTGACTGAATAAGTGATCTGATAGCACTCTGAAATATTTATGATGTGTATTTCAGTTCTGAAATCAGTGTTGCTTTAAGTTTAAGTTACTTTGCCTCAACTTACTGACAAAAATGAGAAACACCAATTGTAAGAAGCTGAGCTAGACTGAGCAATGTCTTGACTGAACTATAGCAAGATCTATAATTTCTGATTTACCAGAAGCAGTAAAGCAAATATTCTTTCATTAAAATACCACATAAACCCGAAGTAATTAGATGCAAATAAAAATTGTAGTCTAAGCTATTTGCAGAATCCCCTGTCAGTTTAATTTTCCTTAAAAAGCATGTATGTATAACTGAGGATGTTTTATAATCCTGAGTGGATTAAACCTTTTATCTCAGTGTGCCATAATGTCTCAATTTCTTACTTTACATTAGTACAACAGTATGAATAGGAATTTTTAGTGCACATGTATTAAAATAAACCTGTACATTGGTGGCCGTGGTATCTCACAGCCTTTGCAAAGTGGAGTTAACTGAATTCTGGTGAAAATCATCTGTATTGAATATTTTTAGGAATTTAATATAATTGTATTTTTCAATGGACAGGGAACTTTCACTGATTGAAGCCTTCTTTAAGGAACATTTTAATCTTTCTTCCATTTTTAAATTGGCTCTCCAGAAAGTATTTAATGATGGATTGGAACAGATTGAGCTAAGGTATTTTTAATTCTCGGAGAGTTTTAAATGATCCATTCTGATGAAATGCCACGTGAGAGGTAGGCCTGGGCTCCTGTGCTTCTGTTGGCCTTTTTGGTCTAGGTGTGGGATGGTCTTAATTGCAATCTGTTTACATCTCTTTTCTTCTTAAAACACCATGGAAGAAAAACTCAGAATATCTATTCTATATGGAAGGCTGACTCCAAGCATTTACACTGTGATGTGCTTGAGGAGAAGCTGTTGGACCGAGGTGGAATGAAACATTTCAACATTTTAAAATTCAGTTTTCTCAAAAACATTATCATTTCAGGAAAAAGAAGAGTGATGCTTTGATTCCTTGTGATGTTTTGGGATGAAAAGAAGACTTTTTAGTGGAATTTTCCTTGTAATGTATAATGAAAATTTGACTAGCTCCCTGCAATAGCACAAGTATATAAAATATGGGATTTTAAATTTCTTGCTGCCCTCCTGTGGGTGAAATGAACAATTACTTCAGCAACAACATGTGGAAAAAACAAATCAGGGAAATAACTGACTTAGTGGAAGGTAAATTCGACATAAATTAATAAGATTGTTGTCTTGGGACCCAAATGTGGATTCCCCTCCTCAAGAAAACTATTGAAATCGGGCAAATCATGTTTAATCCCTGCCACACTTTTCTGTTTAATGTCAGCAACTGTTGGCTCTGAAGATAAAACTGATAAAGTGTATTAAAATCCTTAGAAGAAAGCCAGAGAGAAGTGCAAAACACTTTTATGGAGCACATCGATGCTTGTGGTCAACCAACATGTTCCAGGATGACAGAAAACATGGGGCTTAAACTAAACAGCCCCTAAAACTGCTGCCATACAGAGTAGGGCTGCCATACAGGATGCTGAATAATTTCCTGTTCTCCTTTTCTGTCACCATAAAGGAGGATGGATGGGTCGATTAGAAAGCCATCTTGAACCTTAGTTCCAGGGAATTCCTGGGTTTAGAGCTCCTGACAGATTGCTTTGTCACAAGTAGATGAAGAGAAATTACTTAAGAAGTTGTATGTCGAATTAACTACAGAGAAAAAAAAAAAAAGAAAGAAGCAAAACCAAACCAGAAAGATGAGTTTTACCACAGGCAACTAACCTGTCTGTGAAAAATACCAGCTATTTCTCTTTCTATCTGTTAACCACTTAAATCCCGTTTCCTAAGACAGCTTTAGTTCTACATTTGTTTTTTCCAGTCCAAAAAATCTTGAGAGGCAGCATTGCTCATAACGCCAGTGAGTAAAAAGACAGGACTTTGCACGATGGTAGGAGCTGCCAGAGCATCTCACATTGTAATTCTAAACAGCACCTATGAAACAGAGTAAAGTTCTTAAAAACAGACTTGACTCAGGGAAATGAGTTTAATTTATTGCCAAATCCAAGGTCAAAGTAGGATACTGAGAAACAATTAAAAAAACCCAACAACCCAAACTTAAAAAAACCCTTCCTTTCACCCCTCCCTTCTTTCCAGGCTTAACTTCACTCCAGATTTCCCTACCTCCTCTGCTTGAGTGGTGCAGGGGGGTGGGGAGTGGGGGTTGCAGTCACCTCATTCCAGTCTCTGCCACTCCTTCCTCCTCAAGTTCTTCCCCTGCTCCAGTGTGGGCTCCCTCCCATGGGATACAGTTCTCCACAAGCTTCTCCAGCATTTGTCCTTCCCATGGGCTGCAGTTCTTCATGAACTGCTCCAGCATGGGTCCCTTCCATGGGGTGCAGTCCTTTGGAAACAGACTGCTCCAGCTGGGTCCCCTGTGGGGTCACAAGTCCTGCCAGAAAAAAATCCCTAATCAAAATTAACTCAGCAATTAAATAGTCAGTTGAGCTTAATTAATCCACTGTATGGCATCTAATCTGATCAATGCTTCTTCAACCAATCAATATTGTTTCCTCCTTCATTTAATGAATTTTGATCCCTTTAAAACATATGAAGGGTATGTTCATTGAGTCCTGAATTATAATAAGATTGTGATTTTATTAAAAATGACAATGTTGAAAGCAAAAGAAAAAACCAAGTATAACTTTAATCCACAATAATAACTCCTGAATCCTGCAATATTCAAGTAATTTTGTTGATTCTTAGTCCTCTTTTGTGCTTTGCAAGATGTGCTCTGCCCTCTGCTGATTATAGGGATAAGAAGACTAGTTACTTATTTCATTCCAGTAAGAGAATAGATTGCATTTAAGTAGTTCTTTGGCACTATAGCAACCCACTTCTGCTAATTTAAATTAATGTAAAGGGTTCACTCAGTTTACTCAGTGAACAGAATAATTTAAGAAATACTTATCATTATATATTAATGACCAATGAAATTTAATACTACTCATTATTTCTTCCTTAGTAGTACTCAGGAGCACTGTGTTCCAAGCAGGACATATTCCTGCTCCCAGCTTGAGCAGTTTACACAGAAGGAATGCATTTCTTGCAAATTCACACTGTTGGTACCTATGTAAGTGACCTTAATTATGCTGAAAATTTCATGCTCTCTAATATCCTTTATAGTGCAATATCCCTGTGAACTGAGGAAACCTTATTGTTTCACACCCAGTGGAATGGATCAATTTTGTCAGACATGTGCCTCCTAAGAGCGAGGCTGTAGGCTAATCCTCCAATCATTGCACAGCTTTCTTTTTAGTCCAATTTGGACTGACTAAATCTGCTGTTTGCAGATTCTTTGGTCCTTCTGCTTTTCTCAAGTGGCTCACTTCCTCAAGGCATCCCAGCTGTAAAATGCCAGGTGGGTTCTCAAATATATGAATATATGTGGAGCTCCTGTATCTGGTTCATCAAGAGTCTGGTGGTGGTTTATTTGCATGAAATTAAAAATCAAGGTGGGCTTGGAACAAACTGGTTGCTTATCCAGACAACTTTGGCCTAGAAACAACTCAAATCCAAGATTTTCTTACTTTGTTTCCAGTGAAACTGTATGTTGGTCAGACCAGGGAAAGCTTCCCATACTATTCCACATCCAGTATTTCTCCAGAACAAGAAATGCAAGCATGTAAGAAAACTGAAAGAAAACAAAACTTTTTTGAGTTTCCCAAATGTTGTGATATGATTCTTAGCTTAGCTGAAGTAGTTCAAATATCAGAAGTATAAAAATGTAGAAGTTCCCAGACTTAAAATCAGATTAAATATTTTGGGATGAGATGTCTGCACCACAATCTGTTTCTGGCATCCTTACAGGTCAGGTGCCTATGGAAAATCTGGGCATTTCTGCTCCTTTGAACAAAATTTGCATAAAGATGCAACAGTGGGCTGGATCAATGGGCCAAGGCTGTTGAATGAGTTTCAACAAGGCCAAGTGCTGGGTCCTGCACTTGGGTCAAAACAACCCCCTGCAGCACTACAGGCTGAGGGCAGAGTGGCTGGAAAGCTGCCCAGGGGAAAAGGACGGTGCTGGTCAACAGCAGCTGAACATGAACCTTCCAACCCTAACAGTGACTGTCCCCCTGCAATGGGCACTGGTGAGGCCACATGTCGAGTGCTGTGTCCAGGCCTGGGTCCCTCACTCCAAAGAAAGACACTGAGGAGCTGGAGTGTGTCCAGAGAAGGGCAATAGAGCTGGGGAAGGGTCTGGAGCACAAGTCTGATGAGGAGCAACTGGCAGAGCTGGGGGTGTTTAGCCTGGAGAAAAGGAGGATTGGGGGGACTTTCTCACTCTCTACAGCTGTCTGACATGAGGGTGTAACCAGGTAGGGATTGGCCCCTTTTTCCAGACAACAAGTGACAGGACAAGAGGAAATGGCCTCAAGTTGCACCAAGGAATGTTCAGATTGGGTATCAAGAATGTTTTCTTCAACCAAAGGGTTGTCAAGCACTGGAACAGGCTGCCCAGGGCAGTGGTGGAGTCATCATTCCTGGAGGTACTTAAAAGACATGTAGACCTCCCTCCTCCCCCCTTGCCTCTCTTGTCTTTCTTATAAAAAGTGAGAGACTGAAGTTCATTGTAGTTTGAAGAAGTTCATACTCAGGTAGATGTGGCACTCAGGGACACAGTTTAGTGGTGAACTTGCCAGTGTTAATGTTAATGACTGAACCTGATGATCTTCAGTGTCTTTTCCAACCAAAATAATTTTACCTTACTAGGATTTTATAATTTAAAAGGTGCTGTTCAGCTACTAAGAGGTGTGAAAGCAAAATGCGTAGCTTTTTGTTATCAATAAAAGAAGCGATCTTGAACGTTTCTGAGATAGGGAAACAGTTGAAACACGTTTGTTTGTTTGTTTGTTGTTTGTTTGTCATAACGAAGTCACTTCTTGTACACAGATGTTGCCGTGCACAGCGCAGCCACAACAGAGCAGAGAGCGCTTCCCAATATTGGATATATACTGCATAGAAAGCTTCCATACGAAAATCTGCCTTCCTGCACGGTTTTTCCGGGGCGCTAAATCAGGGACCCGTCCCTTTCCATCCCGTCCCTTCCCGTCCCGCCGCCGGCAGTAGGAGGCTCGTCCCGCAGGAGGGCAGCAGGACACCGCGTTTGGCTGCGGCTCCGGCACCCGCCTCCCGGGAGGAAAAGGCTCCCTGCTCCCATGTATTTGGAAAATCTTGCGGCTTGGGGGGGTTTTCCCAGGTCCTTTTATAAGTTCTGCTGGGTCCAACAGCTTTTGTGTGTGGATCGGAAGCACAGCGTGTGCGTGTAATAGCCCTGGCTGGTGATGGAATCAATGGACGTGGGTTGATTTAGCTCGATTTGCATCCACGATTTGGGGATGTTTGGATATGGGGTTTCTTACACATAAAGCCAACACATTTCTGCAAAATCTGCTGTTTGAGTGGCTTTAAAGGAACTTCGAGGGAAACTCTTCCCGTGTTGCAATACATTGTAATTGCAACTGTAATATTGAATAACAAATTCAAAAGCCTGCTAAACCTCGTGCTTCAGCAATCAAACTAATATTGAATCAGCAGAAACTGTGATGATATACATATGAGGTGATGATATGCATATCAGGTCATGAGAACTGACCTACATGTGATTCTTGCTTTCCTCCAAAATGACTGATGCTGATGACTGTCAGGAATTGGATTCTTGATCAGACAGATGTGTGATCTGATTCACTGGGGCAAATTCAGCACTCCTGTTCCCACAGCCATTTTATAAACTGATTTAAGATGTTCCTGTAGCTTATGGAAGTGAGACAGTCCTAGGAATCAGGCTGAGTCAGCCTGGAGTTTCTAGATGGTGTTATACCTGTGCCAGTTAAAGGAAGGACATCCCTAGAGTATGGGTCATATTCCAGGGTGCTGAGATTGTCTCTGCCTGGACAGGAGTGACCACATGGAGAGTGGCTGTGGGGCTTTTCTTCTTCTGTTCACATTCACTTCCTCCATTTTGAACTCCCAGGTCATCCTTGCAGGAATTATAGTAATTTCCAGCAGTAAAATACTGAGCTTTGAAACAAAAATCATATTAGAAAAATGATCCACAATTCCTCCCTCCACCTCTTTTTTTTTTTTTTTTAAGTGCACATACACTGGACTATATTTCATGTTATTGCCACATTTAATGTGTTTACCAGGAAAAAAATCCTGAGCTTTTCCAGCAAGTACATTGCACATAGTGTTCCCGGCTGCTCCCGCTTCAGTCTCTGATGCTGGAAATCAGCTACAGATCCTGACTTTAGCCCTTCAGATGAACTTCTCAATAGTATTAACATATCTTCCAAAAAAAAACCCCCAAAACAACAAAACTTTATTTCCACAATGTTACCAAATAGGAATTAAGTCCCTAAATGCCTTTCAGGATCTAGCTTCTAAGGTATATCTGCACAGAATTTAAGAGCTGTGCACAGATCATCAAACTGGTAATGATCAAGCTAATCTTGAAACAGGAAACAATCTAGCTGAGTTCATTAGACTTAATACTTGCCCTAATGGTTGCAATTAAATAGCTTGTAAGCCAGCCTGATGCATCTATCCGGCTTTGTGTGGGGCACACCCTGTGGAAGTACTGCTGCAGGTAAATGGCACCTCTCTAGAGGTCAAGGACACCTTTCTGTGCTCCATTATGTATATCCATTTTATTATGTAGATGGATCCTTGATTCCAAGTTTGAGGATCCTGATTTTAGCCTTATTGCTTTACAGTTCAACTCCCACTTGTGATAAAAACTTCTGTCATTACAGCATTGTTCTCTTTCTTTCATTATGAACCAGCCTTTCTAGGTAGGTAATTGGAAATCATCTAATGGAATCAATCAGTCAGGTGAGGTGCAGCTGAAAGGGAGAAGAGCTGCTTTCTCATCCCATGTCCCTGCCCTCCTTCAGGCTCCATGCTCCTTTCTTTTGTCAGACACTTTCCTTCAGTGTGCAGAGGGTGGGTTACATCTTCCCAGTGTCCATCCTGAACCACCCCTGGTGCAGCTTGAGGCTGTGTCCTCTTGTCCTGTCACTTGTGACCTGGGAGAAGAGGCTGACCCCCACCTGGCTACACCCTCCTTCCAGGTAGCTGCAGCACTACTATAGGTAGTTGTGAAGCCTCATGGCATACCAAACTTACACAAATATTTTGAATAAACTTGCATCATCAGAATGAGTTTATATGGGATCAGAGTTTCATATCATGTTATTGAGGTGTTTTTGATGCAGAATAAAGGATTTTTAAGTGGGAGATATTGTATTCTTGCTGCTGCTTTATTGACTGCAAACCCACGCAGGGGCAGCTTATCATGATGGAAGAATCTGCAAAAGCCTTGGTTAGAGAACTGACAGCACATTGTAACAGATACCTTTGAGATCAGTGTTCTTAGTTAAAGTAGGAATGGCCAAAGTTTTGTTCCTCTATCCAGAACTTACGTTTTACTATGTTTTCACATAGGCACTGTATGTATTGTTTGATTATTAAGTGAACAGACACCTGGCTCCCAGCTCTCCAAACCAGATTTGTTTATGCTTATCCATATTATTAGTTCATCCTTAAAACTGATCTATTAAAATTAGTATTTTTTTGAGCTTTGTTGACCAGGCAACATGAAAAAGAAGGAAAATGGGAGGAAACACGTAAGGAAGAGACATTTCATACATGGCACTGAGGCAAAGTTGATACTACAATGAGTTATGATTAGGAGTTTTGTTACATGAAATAGTATTTGAGAATGACAACCCTGAAAAATAAATGGTTTTGAACTGCCATTTATTAGTTTTATTCATCCTTTCTCTATTTTGGTTTTAATAGCAAAGGCCAGTTTTCTGCACTTGTTGCCAAATTCTTATTCCCTTATGATCAGAAAAGTAATATCTTAAAAGCCAATTCGTGTCCGGGTTAATGCAAGTTTAAGAAACTGCATATAAAGCTCTATAACCCTGTTTGTGCTTTTACATAAATGGATGGCACTCCTAAAATAAATAGTAGGGGGGTCCTTGAAAATCATGGTCACACATTGCAAAGGATTCCCGGGAAGGAAATGCCAGAAAATGTTCTGCTAGGCCTGAGCAAGTCGAGTTCTGAAGAGTAACTGAGCAGTCAGACAAAAGGAACTGCAAATGAAGCACGAAACCCCTCCCAACCCGCCCACCTGCCAGGGGCTGGGTGCTGTGCTGAGGTGCTAATTGACTGTGAGCCTCCTGCCTGACATGCCGGCACCAGAAAGGGGGAGATGTACTACACAGATGTGTTTTGGGTTTCATTCAGCCATCTTATTATTTTATGAGTTACGAGGGAGCATCGTCATTTTTAATCTAAGGGAAAAATCCTCTCACATCTGCTAGGCATTTGTCATACGAATGAGAAAAGACAAATCTTTTCTTAGCAATAGCATGAAATCGCTTCCCCAGATTCCCTCTAGCTTTAAAAATAGCTTTGTGCTACGAACACCATCACATCAGACTTGGCATCAGAAAAATTCTATGAGAAACGAAGGAAGATTTGGTCAAAAAAGGGTCACTTTTACCCCAAAGCATAATTTTCTTCGTATTCTTTCTACTTTTAGCAGAAAATAGGGAAAGGATAATCTTTTTCTGTGAGATAAAGATAAATAAAGACACCTCAGTCTACTCAGAACTGTAAAAAGAACAGTAGGATATTTAAAAAATGAAAATCCTTTTAATATTCAATATTCATCAAGTGAACACTGTGATACCTTTAAATATGTTCATATTGCTCATGCTAGATTATAGAAACACTTGTCCTTCAGAACAGTGCACAGATGTTTCAAAAGATTCAGTTGTCAGCTATTTAAATAATTCTACAAAAATGTAAACCCCAGGAAAAAAAATTGCCACTGTGAGGCATGATGAGTAACATTCTACATGTTATTTTTTGTCTGGGACCAGTGTATCTCTACGCAATTCATGTTTTCACCTCAAATTTGATAATTTTTTGACAAAAATTGGTAAGTACTATGCTCTTATTGCAGCAGGATTATTTTTATCATTGCTTTGCAGCATGACTTTCACAGTGTAATTAAGATACATGACTTATCTGAAAACATTTTTGAGATTTTGGGTTAGACTTTCAAATAACAGAATCATAGAACTGCCCAGGTTGGAAGGGACCCTAAAAATTCCTCTGGTACAACCTTTCATGGGAAAAGGAGCCTACATGAGATTATTGTCACATCTTTAAAACCTGCAGTAATGGGGACTCCACCATGTCCCCGGGGAGGTTGTTCCAGTGACTGACTGTTCTCAATGTATAAAAAATTCTTGTATCAAAATGAAACCTCTCCCTGTTGTCCTTTGTCCCCTCCCTGTGGGTCCTCGTGAGGAGGAAGCCTCTATCCTCTGTGTAGCCACCCTTTAAGTACTGGAATTCTGTGATGAGCTCCTCTAATGCCTTCAGTCCTTCCTCACGGGGCAGCCTTTTGATCATCTTCACTCCTTTGAACCCACTCCAGTCTGTTCTTGTCTTTTTTGAATTATGGGGATTGGAACTGGACACAGAGCTCCAGGTGTGACCCGACAAGTGCTGAGTAGAGCGGGATGAGCACATCTCTGTCAGTAACGCCCCCATGGATGCAGCCCAGGATGATTCCCCTGTATTGCTGCAGTGGTGCACTGCTGACTGACCTTCAGCTTGTCAGCTTGCTGTGTACCAGGACCCCCAGGGCCCTTTCAGCAAAGCTGCTCCCAGGCCACAGAGATCCTGACATAATGTGGAGCCCATTCACAAACACTGACTCTCAAAGACAGACCACCAGGCCCACAAAGACTCATTTTTCTGTCACTGTGGTTTTTACAGTAGAGGCACATTGATAAATAGTAATCATTCAGTCAGCCCTTGCCAAGTGATGTTAATTACATTTAAGATTAAGTATCATGAACCATTCCCTTATTTTAATTATAACTTTAATGGAAAAATCGTGCTGGTGATTTTATTGCCTTTATTATTTACTTTAAGTCACTCACTTTGATATACATTACAGCCATCTGTTTCATTTATTAATTTCCCCATGCTCCTTTTTATTATGCCTTTTTTTTTTTAGTTTTGATTATCAGTTTTACTCGCTCACTGTTACTATAATCAAAGAGAGTAAGTACCACAAGAAGATTTTAGGGTTGTGATGCTTGGTGTTACAACATCTTGCTGTTCTGATGCCCTCAAAAAAATCCATGGCCGTGAGACAAAATTTGATTAATCTTTAGAAGGCCTGGGAAGATTAACCTGCCCTGGTTGGGGATGTTCAGATAAGTGAGCCTTTCTCTTTGTCTTAACCTACCTGTCTAACTCTGGATGAACAGGCATGCCTCCAGTTGCAATCTACAGTCCTGAACTCTTGCCTTTGGCAGGTCTTTTTTTCCATCCCCTCAAAATACACTGTGAAAAATTTTTTTAAAGTATGCCTGGGTAGTTGGAATCCTGTTTTGTACAGCACCTTCCTGTGTACAGCACTGACACAACTTGATTTAATTTCCAACATCATTCCACCTCCCAAGGTCCCTATCCACCTGATATCTACTGCACCTGGGGGATCACATAAATGCCCGAGGTTTTGGTGTCCTCATTACCTCCAAAAGGCTCGACGAGAATTCAGTTCAGGTGTGGATCCTGATTGGCAAAGTGGGGGAAATCTCAGCTGACCAGTTAGAAAAGCTGAGGGCTGGTATGTCACCAGCATTGGTGCACAAAAATGAAACTGTAAACTTGGGATTTGGCAGGATGCCTGCTTAGAGGACAGGTGTCTGAACTTCCACAAAGACCACAAGTCTCTTCTGCACAGAACTGGCCTCATAATTTCCTGCACTGCTATTGCTCATTTTCATCCTTTGGAAGAAATTTTTATTTTATTACATTTTAAATATTTTTTAATTTGTTGGCGGACTTCCTTTGAAAGGATCAGAATTTTGGAGCTATGTCATATTTACTTTAAAATTTTGACCTCTTTTTGAGATCTGAGTTTGCTTTGTGTTTTTTTTTTTTCTAACTAAAGAGTAGAAAAGGCATAATTGAGATAATTAATCCAAATATTTGTCAATATTTACTAACTATATATAGAATTAATTTTAAATTGTAGGTAACTTGACTGCAGCAGGTTTGCAAGTCATAAATTATCTGACTCTTATGAGTACGTGACTATAATTATGGACTGTATGGAAGCATAATGCTGATCTTTTATTTATGATTACAATATAAAAGGCAATTTTTTAGCTCACTTTAATTTTTAGTTCAGCAATTTTACGTATGTATGTATATATATATATTTATATACACTTTTGCCTAAAAATACTTCTGTTGGAATGGATATTAGAAAAGGAGGCAGTTCCTTGCTGAGAAGCAAGAGTTATCTAACAGTTTCATTTCATCACATGTGTCTGGAGAAATATACATTATCTTCATACTCTTTTCAATTATATTGAATAGATAAAAATTATAACCAGGTGGGAATTTCTGTCCTGCTTCCATCTGGAAAGCATAAGATATGATTTAATTTAAGAAACTTACTGTTATTACTTTTATTCTTTGCTTCCTTCCTGCCAGTCTAGATATACTGTCTTTTACAATGCAACATTTTATTGAGCTTGGATTTAAAATTATAGTTGTAGCTTACAAATTCCCTACAATAAAAATTAAGATCTGAGATAATACTTAGGAACCTATTAAAAGCGTGCCGTTTGTATGGCACAAAACGAGCAGCAGTGTTCTTGGTGTCCAGGCTTTCCATTAATAATTTCATGTAAGAACAGAGATAGGCAACGTGATGTCTTCTGTTTTTCAGCTAAAGCATGTGCTGAATAAAGCCATTTACTTGCCTTTATAGCTTTGCCTGACCAGTGAAAGATATCTGAAAAATATTTCCATGTAAGAGAAATGGTGTGGTGGGCTGGAACATTGACCACTGCTGAGATGCAGGGAGAACCTCACTAGGACCCTGTTCCAGAGATGGTAGAGAGACAGAGTCTTCACTTTCAGACATATGAGGTTAAAAAATGTCAGAGGCTGCTGGATCCTTTCCTGTAGGAAGACTCTTACATTGCTTGTGTAAATATGTAAGTGAGCACTGCAATCTTTTTTGGACCTCACACTCTTCAATTAGGTTAACAACGAGAGAGCAAATGATTGTATAAATATTAAAGTTGGGAACGTCAGCTTGGTATTAATATAAATTAAAGATGAAACTAAGGGGATTGAACTCAGATGTATTATATTGAAGTCATTGTATAACTGCTAAATGAATGGGTTTGAGGAAGTAAGATTTCTGTTAAAGCAGACCCCTTGACTACAGAATAATGTAATACAGAATACAGTTTTTTTCAGTCTGAAGCGTCTGGAATAACAAGAGGGCTGTGTTGTCGCACGATGCTAATAAAATTTGTTTGCCCTGGGATAAAACATAAGGGCAAGCAAAGGGTGCAAAGCCTAATGGGGTCATCTTGGAGGATTTTAGTGGAAGGAGGGACCCAAATCAGGTAGACCTGATGCTTTGTGTTGGAAATAGCCCTTGGGGTGTGTGTTTCCCCACATATCCCCCCGCACTGTCTGGAAGTGTGTTGGCTGATGCAGGCAAAGGCTGGGCTGGGGAGCACACAGACAGTGAGCAGTCTGGATAATCACAGGCCAGAGCTTCAACCTGGGCCTGTGTCTTTATTTACTAGTACAGACGTAGCCTAAGGGCATGATTAGCTCAAAATAAGTCTCCCTGGTGTGTCCAATTTTCTAGGTGAAGGAGACCAGATGACTTTAAGAAATGCTGTGCTATCACAGAAATGGAAGTGAGATCTCGTGTCTTCTGATCTCCTCCTGTGTATTCAGTTGTTCATAAATTTTGCTGACTTGTTTTGTTATGTTTTAGTTTAGATCCTCAAGGATGCTGCAAAATATGATATGAGGTATGTGTGAAGGAGACGCTCTTGTGGCCTGACTATGTGTTGTGTTGTGTTGTGATGGAAGGGGGATTTGATACTGCAAATGGCTTTTCCAGTCTCCTGTCTCTAAAGCCTCACACTGTCTGATCCAGAGCAGGTCCTTCAACCCCCATCCTAATTTACTTTTCTTGCTATTTGGCACATGCATATGTGCATGGCAGAAAATCATCACTTTTGTATTGAGTCTGATTCATGACAATTTCTTACAAACTCGGAAACTGATGCTGCTTCTTTTCTTGGGAGATGGTGTGAGGGAGCAATTTGAGAAAGCATCAGGCAAGAGATATGTTTGAAACAAACTAATTCTGGGGGAAAAAAAGATTAGAGGGAACGATCTGAATGATTTTCAGGCTGATGATTACATGAAACTGCCCTTCTCTGTCTCAGCCATTTCGCTTCAATTTTATGGGAATAGAAGTGACAATAGAAAGAGTGCAAATTGCAAGAACCAATTTTTTTGAATACTCTTAAAAGTGAACAGAAATGTCTGCAGTAATTCTTATTGCAGTGAGGAAGAGAAAAGAAAACTAAAAAGCGTGTCCATAAAAGTGTGTAAAAATTGTCTACTTTATGGGTGAATGTATCAAATTAGCATCACAGTCTAATTTTCATTCCCTTGAAAGTAATTAACCTGTTAATTACCCTCTTATTGTGGTTATAGAGACAAAAGGAGCTAAGACTTTTAAACACATCTCATTCTTAATGCCTTTTATTTTATTTTTATCCCCGCCTTTTGATTTTCTCTGCAAAGCACTTCAAAGCTTATCTGCAAAGCATTTAAGTGCTTCTGTTTCAAAGGCTTAAGTAGCCTTTCACTGGCTCTGTGCTGAGACTGAATTCATTTGCTGTTGGTACCAGACCCAGAGATGTGTTGAACTCCTTGATGCTGAGGAAACTCACTGCCTGCAAGAAAAATCAAAAAGGAAAACCCTTCCACTCCCAGCATTCATGGTAAGAGAAGACCTTGCCTGTGAAAAACCACAGTACTTTGCTATCTAAACACCATTCATTATTTTTAGTGAGTCTGCCTCTGATGATTTGAGGCAATCTGCCTACAGAGCTTATGAACTTCTTGTGAGAATATGAACTATGTATAACATGACCAAACTGCCAGCTGCATTTTGGATACACAGCCTTTTACCTTCTCTGTTGTCTTATCATCTCACATCAACTGAAATCCCAGAGGGGCATTAAATAAACTTGGTAATTCAAATGCAAGGATCCTAAACAATAAGAAAGATGATCTGGAAAAGGAGCAGTCACTGAGATACACCTGCCACTGACAGGGACCTGTGACCTCCCTGGGAGGGACCGAAAACTGTGATGGGAGAGCGCTCAGCCCCTTCTCAGCTTTACCAAAGGCCCCAAAAAGGAGGATATACTGGGGGAGCCTAAATTTTCTGAGCATGGTCTTTCACTTGCATGTCCTTTAGCACAATTCATGACAAAAAAAAGTGTTTGGAACTTGCAGACAACGGACCTGGAAGGCACTGCCTGGTGCCCAGGCCTCTGTGAGCACTGAGCAGATGGGAGGAATGTTTGATCACTGAGTGCTTTTGCTCTGGCAGTAATGCTGAAAAGGACAAATCCTATTTGCTTTAACTTATCATTACAGTCAGTGTCTCTGACTCTGACTGACTCTAATCTATTAATTTTAATGGAAAAGTAAAAATTGATTTAGTAGGACAATAGTATTGATTATAGACAAGAAAGTCTTGTTCTTCATCATTTCATGAAAAAAATAATCTCTCCAAGCAACATTCCCAACTCCTGCATCACTAGGATTCAATTTTATGTCCTAACAGTATTTCTCTGTTGTAATGAAGGTATATTGTTTCTGGTAGTTGTCTTGCTCTAAGAGACAGGCAGCTGCAGCTCTCAAACAGGACAAACTGGGCTGGGTCTCGGAAAGTTTCTGACTTTGCAGGAATTTAGTCACTGACCCTGAGTGAACGTTAAGACCACTAAATCTAAATGTGGTATGAAATAGAATTCAGGCACCCTAGAAACACACTGAAAACATACTCTTTTACCTTTCAAATAATAGGAATTTTCTACTTGGTTAGGTAAGAATTTTGCCATGAACCATCTATAAAGGTTACGTTTTTTACATTTATTTTGTATTACATTATAAATGAAAAAAGGTCTGTATTTGTGTTTGTATGTTTTATAAATTAAATGTGAAGTCTTGAGTCTCGTGTTCCTTTTTCACAATCCTTTCTTAACAGGTCCTTTCAATGAGGCCCTTGTTTTTCTATGTTCTTCAAGTGCTCATTTGCTCTGTGTTTTATTTTACCTCCATCCATATTAAGACTAAGGAAAAATGGGAATTACTGCTAAACAGCATACTCAAAGTTTGATTGTCTGTAACTTTTGCTCCTTGTCTTCTGGGTATAATAGAATTATATGTACCTTTTTGCTGATGCCTGCTGTTACCACGCACATCTAATATATCTGCCAAAAATTATGCATTTATGCATAAGAAAATTCTTTGTTCTGGTGTTATAGGGCAGTGGAACTGACATCAAAGCCATGATATATGGCAAAAGAAAACAAACCAGTTCTCAGCTAATTTGACTATCATAAAAAAATCCAGCTACATTTAGGGGATCTTGTGGCATACAATATTCAGCTGAATGGGATTACCATCAGAGGCAGCTGGAGGCCCTGTCTCAGATCCCTTTCAGCATAAAGGTACAATACATATGTCCTTTGGGCCTCTGTGTTGTCTTCCTCGTACCAGTACCATTAATCTAAGTGGGTAAATACATAACATGCACATCAAATGAAGTCACCAGGGACAGTGGCCAGACTGGGTCTTACTGAATAAATTCTCATCCTCCTCTGACTTGAAATACAGCAAAATAAACTGCAAAGGCTACTTAGGGCTTTCAGATGGGATTCATCAAACTTACTTTAGCTTGTCCAAAAGTTAAACACCTGGTTGTAGATAGTTTTTCAGCCTGTTCAGGGCTAAAATGAATCACTGTCAAGAGGTACATGTACCTCCAGCAGGTGATTCATCCCTTGCCAAGGTAACTATGTGATACAGATGTGATGAAGTGCTGCTGAGAGGTTCCTGACTTTCCACAGGCTCTCAAGGGAACCCAGAAAACTAATGATCTCTCATTTTCAGTGCACCTTTAGATGTCTAAAGTTAGTGAGATGAATCTCTGCCAAATTGACTTAAGAAAAGCACAGTAATGATATTAAATTACACAGGCTAACTCTTTGCTTATGAAACCCAGAGGTAACAAGAAAATGTGTTGTTCATGAAGGTTTGTCTTTTGCAAGGACACTGGGCCCTGCAGGAAGCTGTTAAGCACCTCCAGTCTCAGGGTTTCCAGGATCAAACCCTGATGAGCCAGAAATAAGCACAGCCTCAAACCTGAAATGAATCATCTGTGCAATGTTCACAATGCAAAGTGGGGCTAATGTTGTGAAATTTTTCTGATCACTGAAATGAGAAGAGAAATCTATGTCTGTGTATTCCAGCCCCATTTATTCATCATTCACAATCCTTTAAAGCACTGTTGTTCTACTATTCCATGCTCAACTGCCAAACAGAATGTAAAGGCATGTTCATATGCACAAAATTTACTGAAATTAGGTTAAGGGTATGATTTGCTACAGTTCATCAGAACCAGGAAATGTGGAGTTCAGATTGAAACCACACACTTGATGCACTGTGTTCTGTTCAGGTACTGAGACTCTCTGGAGGATGGTTTCCTGATTGACCACAATGGCTGTACAGAGAGAGAAACAGTGAAAATGAACAACCAGTTACACATATGTGGTCCTCATTTGACTTTCAGATACCTATTTTCTGTCCCAAGCCCTTACAATTATTTTAGCATGCTGTAAGTTTCGGTACATATCCTTTAAAAAAATCTTCCTACCTTGTCAGAGAATTCCCAAGCCCAGTCTACATGGAAGTCCAGATAATTTTAAACAAATATCGTTTATGCAACCAACCAAGATTTATTGTACTTAGGAAGTTGAAAAGACCTGCTGTGTTCTCCTGTGCTCTGTGGTGTCAAGCGTGATTTGGGAGAGGTCAGACTTGTACAGCATTCTGCTGTCAAACATGTAGTCCAGCAGTATGATACAGAAGGTGATGCTTTTGTCACTGGAACAAAACCAAAATCTCTGTTTCTTTACCTGTGCAGAGAGGACTGTAGTTGAATTTCTGTGAAAGACAGTAGTTGCTTCTTGTGGTATTTGGGTGAAACAGCCAGCTGACATTTTTTGAAATAACATTTTAATTTTGGAAAATGATGTTTTATCAAGATTTGTTAACCATCCTTTGTTAAAATGTATCTTTTGAGAGGGAAAACTCCTCGTTGTTTGACTCAGCATATTTTCTCTAAGTATTTTGGTTTAGTTTTGAATTTTGTTTTTTACAAAACTGAAAAGATGGGTTGTCATTATAATCTGTATCAGTGCTGTCATACCAGTTTGAGTGACTGCTAACACATATCTCCTCCTTTTTCTTTCTTTTCATCCTTTTCACTCTAGCCTTTGGATTTCATGGCATTAATTCTTAAAGGGAAAGGTTCTCTCACCTCTACACTTGTTGGACAAAGGGACCCAGTCTTCTGGTGAGTGAATCTTCTCCTGGGCAGTGGGAGAGAAGCATCCAGATAGTTTCCCTGCTGAGTGGTGCTCAGCTTCATTCTTCTTTACATCAGTTTGCTGCACCCCGGTGTACCTTGCTAACAGAACTACTTACAAGTCAAACCATAAAATAATTCAAACCATAAAACCACCTTGTCTGAGTGCTTGTTTTTCAAGTGTAAAATCTCCTCATTCTTCTGTATGTTTTTAAAACAAAGTTGATGGGGAGAAATGTACTTTACAACAATGTTTTCCCATCTTTCAGTTCCCTGTAGAGATTTCTTACCATTACAATCTATTTACAATCTCTTCATGCTGGTTCTTGCCAACTGACAGTTGCTTGAAACTCTTTTCTGTGCTCTTACTTGAAATGAAAGCGACACATCCGTGACACATCCATGATCTGACCAACTGGCTGCTACAGGACTCAGGCTGACAGCTCTTGTTTCCATTGCACCTCACTGCAACACCGAGCTGATCACACTTGGTGAGGACAGAAAATCCTGTTGCCCAAGTGCTTTGGGAGGGAGGACTGCAGCCTACAGCTTCCCATCCTTCTTCACTCCCTGGATGCACACATGGCCTTGGCTGGGGACACAAACACTGCAGCTGCACGCTGTGGATCTCACTACAGTGGATTTTCTCTTAAACACCTCAACTTTTCTAAAAAGGAAAAAAAAAAGGGGTAATGTTGGCCGTCTCATTTCTTTTTTAACTGTTGCTCGTCTAATTGTACCTAAAGTGAGGTGAAATGGTGCCTTTTGATGTATACTATTGCTTACAGGCTATCAGTGTGTATTAATTTTCTCATTCTTTGTTGAACCCACACAGAATTTTTTTAGACAGTGAGAGTGGGAAATGCTAAGGAAAAAAAGCACTCAAGCAGACACAGCCACTGTTTTTGTGAAAAAAAGAAGTAATGTTCTTTAGTTTTTTCATAGCTAAAAGAATCATACTTGTGTTTCACTAGAGAGTTTCAGTTCCAGAAGGGTTATCCATTTATTCAAACATTCACCATCACCCTTTAATGTTTTTTTGTATTTTATTTCCAGTCCGATCTTAAGATTTGAGTCATAAAGATTGTGTAAAAGGTAGAAATGACAAAGTTGATTAATGTCAAAGTACATTTATAAAAGGATGTACTTCCATGAGAGGAACAAGACACCCATTATTTTGTGGATTTGTCCAGTTTATTTGATTTGGATATCTGATAGCAATAAATTAATTTTTGTTACTTTTTTTTTCCCATACAAGCAGACCAGAAATGCTACAATAACCTTTCCTCAAGTATATCCAGGCTTCTGTTCACAAGCAATTCTGAAAGCAGGATTTCAGAAGCTACAGCAATATGGATTCATTGTGTGACACCAATGCTGAAGGATTTTTCCTCGGTCTAATTGCAGTCAACATCCTTCATACAGAAGAGATTCTGAAATCATGTGACTAGATGAGTTTTCTGTTTCCTTTTTTTTTTTTTTTAATACATCTTCTAACCTTAATGACTATCAAGGACAGCTTGACTGAAGTGAACCTCAAAAATATGAGTAGCAGTAGACAAACAAAGACACTCCACGATAAATCTTTTAAAAATCATGTGTTTTTGTTTTTAAAAGCCAATTTTATGTTCTGTGGCCTGATTTCTGATATTTGGTTGCTAACGATGAGCAAGAAGGGAAGGTAACCGAAGGCCAACTATAACATCATCTAATCAAAACTAATCTCCCAGACCTGGCACAGTCTGGATTTGGGCCAGGACACAAAAAGAAAAATGCTTTACTGGCAGTGATAGATGACCTCAGCTGTCAGTGGGTAGAGGGTAGACATTTCCTCTCATCATTCTTGATTTCTTGAAACATTTCTTTCTGATGGCCATTAGATAATGCTGTTTCACCTGAAAGGAGTAGCAGGGCCCCTGACTACAGCACAAAATGGATGAAAACCTACTGACAGCGTAACATTTAAGAAGTAACGAAGGGAAACCAAGTCCACACCACTGAGCTTTTGCTATCTGAGTCTCAGAAAGAGATTGTTTTTCATTGTTTGGATGAGAACTGCCCATGGATGAAGGGAAGTCCATCACCATGATTGAGATGATGCTGACTGGGGGAAGGGGAGTGCTCAGAATGGTTTCAAACAGTGTTGAAATCTGTTTTTTTAGGAAAGCCACTCCATTTTCACAGTTGGTACTAGGGTCCCCATAGTATTACCTTTGAGTAATGCCTTCTTTAGTCTTTAATAATTTCAGAAATTCAGTACGATTCTGAAAGAGTTAATCTAGACTAAATCTATTCATTTACTATTTATATATTTGGTTAGTGTGGCCTAGAGCTATGAAAAATACATACACAAGAAGTCTCCAATACTTCATGAAACTGTGACCAGTGTGGTTTGTTTTGTTGTTTCTTTTCAACACCTTGTGTGGCATCCAACAAATACAACATGCAAACCTGCCAAAATTCGAGGATCTGTTTGTGACGTGACAGGTTCCTCCCAGAAGAGCATGTCCTACAGAGTAAGAATCCACCTTTTCTGGGTGCAAAAGTCTTCTGGAGGGCCAGATCAGGTCTGTGGACTGAACTTCTTCAGGGCCATAAGCATCCTCATAATCTGCAGCAAAGGGCAATTCCTTGACTTATGCATTTTGTAGCCTCCTTCCCTTGGAGAATAAGAGAGACTGACAAAGATGTCACAAGAAAGGATTCCATAAATAAATGCTGTACTGAAAATACATACAGACATAATGTTGTGGGTTTGCTGGTTCGCCAGTTTTTAACTTCCCAATGGATATTTAACCAAGCTCCTAGATGGCTATTCACTTCTATCACAGTGTCCTATTCCTTCCTTTTAAAATAAGTGCTAGGAAGACGAGAAAGAGATTTTTTTTTTTTTTTCAACCCACAGTTAAAATCACTGCAGAGTATTTGAACTGAAGTACAAAATGTTGGCTGAGCTAGAAAACCCATTAATTTATTTGGCACACTGACTGAAGAAGCTGTTGATGAAGGCTGTGAACTGACATCTGAGGTGAATTTGGACATTTCTTTTTAGGAAAGCACTTTTTTGTGCAAAGTAATTGGTGCTTTCAAATCTGGCGAGGACTTAATAGCAGATACTTAAGGTCTTGGCAGTGAATTGGTATTGTTTTCATACTAAGAGATTTTGTGAAATGATTGAACTCATTCAGGAGGGCATTTCCCAGCCCTGAGCAACAATTGCAATCATGAACCCACAAAGAATAAAAATATTATTACTATATTAAGGATGTGTTAAAGTACAGGGCCAATTAAAAATGTTTGAATAGGGGCAACTGCATCTTGAAGTGGAAGTTTGGTATTTTAGAGTTTAGAAGGTTAAGATTTATACATTTAAGTTGGATTGTTTTTAATATTGAATTTTATAACTGTAGCCTCAAAGCTTTGCCTTTTAGGTTAATGAATGTAAAGAAAAGACTGTTTTATATTTTTATGATGTAACTATTTAAATGAGCCTGGAGAAGAGAAGGCTCTGGGGAGACCTAATTGCAGCCTTCCAGTACTTAATGGGAGCCTACAGGACAAATGAAGAGAGATTGTTTACAAGGGCTTATGGTGACAGGACAAGGAGGAATGGCTTCAAATGGAAAGAGACTAGATTTAGATATAGATATTACGAAGAATTTCTTTACTGTGAGGGTGCTGAGGCTCTGGCACGGGTTACCCAGAGAAGTTGTGGTTGCCCCATCCCTGGAAGTGTTCAAGGCCAGGCTGGATGGGGCTTTGAGCAACCTGGTCTGTGGAAGTTGTCCTTTTCCACAGCAGAGGGGTTAGAACGAGATGATCTTTATGGTCCCTTCCAACTCAAACTGTTCGATGATTCTGTGAGTCTCATTAAGAGGAGACATGTGATTCATGAAGTCAGAATTCCATATTCCATAACTATTGAATCACAGTAGGAGACATATATGTATGTGTACACATATATATATATATATGAAAAGAGCCTGAACTTGGTTGCATATAAGCAACTTTTAATTAGACCTCATGGACAGGGTATGTTGTCCGAAGATATTTGCCTTGGCTATGCCCTCATTGTCGGTGAAATCCAGTTTAGTATGAACTCTGTGCTGTACCCTGGTGATTGACGGCTGGAACTATGGGAAACAGTCTTCAAATAATTCTTAAAATCACTGCAAATTTTCAGTTCAGGAAAAAATCCTATTTGGGTGAAAACATATGTTGGTGTTTCTTACAATATTGAAATTTCCTTATTTTTTTTTTCTTTTCTATTTTTTCTTAGCTGTACTGTGTCAATGCAGCCTGAGAAGTTATCCTATTAATTTTCCGGAGATGTTTTAATGAAAATATAAAGTCGAATTTAGGATGGTATGAAAAAAAATATTAGTTATTTCAGTAGAATATTCTGAATGCAAGAAGAATATCATATGTGGAAAAGCGTGTTTTGATAAGAAGACCATGTTCTTAGGTAATTACAATTATTGACTTCGAATTTTTGCAAAAAATTAATTTTTATTTCCCCATACTCTTTTGATCAGTCCTAGGACGTATTTTTAGTTTTTGCAACATGTATTTAAAGGAAGTATTGCATGGGAAACATTAGAATATAACAGATTTTTGAAAATTGAAATGACAAGCATTAAAATTTTATGAGAGCTGTAACAAAAGTTAGGGGTAACCCCTAGCCAGTGGTCAGGCAAGAAGTGTAATCAAAACTGAAGTGTATTTAATCTCTGTTGCTGATCACTGCACAGCTTCAGCCTGCTTTCATCAAACTAATTGATGGCAAATGGAGCAGATGCATGATGAGATTATATCCCCAATTTATGGCACGGTTATAAGAAAATATGTCTTTTTTTTTTTCCATTACAAGTATTGGAAATTTAGAAAATGCACTGGATTGGAATTGAAGCAATCTCTCCTGCTTGTCTAATGCACTGCAGGTTTTTATTATTACTATTCTAAGCACTTAATTTATCACAATCCATTTTAAAAAAATTAAAATAGTTTAATATTTGACGTATTTTATAATTAAATCCTTGGCATTGACACTTATGTTTGTTTTTAGGCTATGATTTAGCATATTTGAGGCACTATAAGTGGAAAAAACAGCAGATCCAGAATATTGCACACACTGGAAAAGGGAAATTATGCAAAGAAGAACTATCCAGCATTGTTATAGCATCCAATGTATTTAATCTTTCATTATAATATTAATTTTTGCATCTGAAATAATGACAATACCTCTTTCATATTTTAATTTCTCATGAAAAGGAGTTATTTTCAGGCAACACGCCTTCAGCTTTCTGAGGCTTGTGAAGGAAATGTGTTTGTAGCGTGTCTACGGCAACCAGCTCCAAACAAAACGCTGAAAGGGGGCAAAATTTTACTCCTGTAACAGCAGGGGATGGATTTGTGAACAATTGTAGCCTGAAGCACGTTTTCCCTGTGTGGCAGCCCAGCGGAGGTGGTGAGTGTTACATCAGGAGTGCCTGGGATGGAAACTTGTGAAGGATCAGGGCTGCCTGCAGAGGGAAGTACCTGAGCAGGAACAGACAACACAATTCCAGCAAAAGGAGCTCCTGTCAAGAATGGTCTAGCCTGGGGAAGAAGGAGACATGACCAGGCACAAGAAGCTGTCCAGAGAGAGAGTTTTTGGTAGGGATGAGAGAGAAAGGGGAATAGGAGCAGTTCTGCTGGGTGCTTGGATATAGGAGAAGGATCCAGGAGGGATGCTGCATAAGGAGCTAAGTGGATAAGCAAGAATGTGCAGTGACACATTTGGGAAAGGAGCATAGGCTGAACTGGCTGAGCTGAACGTGCCTGAAATTAGGATTTGGGCCATGACCTGGGCAGAGAGACTGAGGCTACAGTGAAAAAAATTAGTATTAGGGACTAGAAAGGGGAAGCCAAATAGCTTTGAAACACACAGTTGGGTGAGGAACAGAATTAAGAGAGTGATGCTCTGGAACGAAAAATAAAGAAGTGATAAAGCCCAGGAAGGCAGAAACATGGAAAAGCAGGTCTGTTTACTGTAAAAACAGATTTATCAGAAAATTAAATATGGGTCTTCATTCATATGACAAAATCAGGGCTATATATATATATCTCCTTCCCTTTCTAAGTCTTGTAACCCAACTTCATTTTAGCACATTCCACAATTGACAATGGGCAGAAATAGATAATTGTCATATCTCAGCATCTTTCAGATCCCAGGGAATATTAGTGAAAGCCACTGCTGATGTGAATGTTTACTCCCAGGATAACCAGCCTACTGCTACTGTCTCTTACTCTACTGTGTAAGTGGCATAAATCTGTGCACTAAAATGTTCTAGTGCTGCTTAATACTCAGGTATTAAAGTGCTGCTCAACAGTGGAATTTGTTTTTAATTTGCCATTAATAACAAGCTGTCACTCTCACACACAGGCACCTACTGTACACCATAGAGAAGCTCTAACCTTGCAAATTCATCTCTAAAAATGTAAGTCAGCTTCAGCACTGGGATTGCCCATGGCACATGAAAAGCCCCTAGAAGGTGACTATACTGAGGCAAAAGTATTTGGCATATCTCTATTCAGTACCACTGAAATGGCTAAAACTATTCATCACAAAAAAATCCTTCATAGCTTATTGATTGAGGTTCATTAATAGGCACTTGCCTGAAAGACAGACCTAGTTCAGACTGAAAATATAGGATATTACAGTTTTAATAAGGTTACATTCTCTAGTGATTTCACATTTTTTCCCTTCTTCATGGAACCTGTCAGCTTCTGCACTCAAAGCCCTTATCCTTTCACACATTGTTATCTTTATAAAGGGGATAAGACAATATATAAAATCCACTTAAGTAAAGGTCTCCCTTCATCCAGCATTACTGCTGAGATCCTTACACTGGCAGCAGTTTACCAAAGCACAGGCAAAAATCAATTTTAATTAGTATTTTTGGCTTTAATGAAAAGTGATTACAGAACTGGCATTTTAGTTAATACTGTTGAGATTTATGGTGGGGTGATGCTAATTAATTTTCTGTTGAATTGCTGTGGGCAATGAATAACTGCAATAAAATGGCAGATTTGCTGATAGCAGGACTATATCAGCACTTCAGAGCTTCTTAACAAAAGGGAGCTTAATGGGTTGCAGGTATAATTTACATTACTTCTCATAAACTGCACATTATTGCTTCTTTGTAAAAGTATTATGAGGAGCCAACTTTTTGTATTTTATAATGAGAGCAATGTCTTATGCCACAATCTGGTGTCAGCGTACACAAGCCTCCTGCAGAATGTGATAGTATTTTTAGAACCTCTAGATCGGAAAGATTTTATCGAGTCAGAAAATTAATCTTCACTTAAATCCCTTCCTGTTATATATCGTTATTCTGTCATTAGTTTTACTGTTTTTCTTGGTAGAAAGATACAACTGAATAAAGCACTTGCCTTTAGACTTCAAGCAGTGCATGTCAGAAGAGCCATAATTTATTGAGTGCTTGAACAATGCTTAGTTCTATAGGGATCTGATTCCACTTCAAGCCTCCTGGTGCTATCCTAGAGCCTACTGGCTTTGGGAGTGTTGGACTTCATCTGATTTTCTCTAAAACATAGTAGAACCAGCGCATGAAACATGTACCAACCCCACTTGAGTCAGAGCAGAGCTCTTCATACACCCTGCATCAAATTACACCCACCCAGTGCTGTAACTTGTGGAGCTCATGTGAAAGCACAGAAATCCTGTTTTTCCCCCTAGAGCTGCAGGAGGCAATGAACATTTACTGAGCATTTGTGTTACTGAGCTCCAGAAGAGATTCACCTGCCATGGGTGGGTTGGCATTGTGAGCAACGGGGGATGTGCCTCCTAAGAAGTGTGGGACAACATCCTTTCTCACAGGGAATGGCATCTACTCCAGACTTCATGGAAATATTATGATATTATGACAGCAGCATCTGCTCCTGGTGAAGGAAGTACTGCCAAAACTATTAAGAAAACGATGAGTAAAAGTTCCTCAAATAGTGAAAATTCCAGTTGGCTTGCTTTTCCTGGTCAAAAGCAGAGGCAATTCTTCTTTTAGGTTTATATTAGCTTTAAGCTTTCTTTGGTAGGTATGAGTAAAGATAATTTCAAACAAAAGGTAAAATTCTGCTTTGAGCTTTTTTGGCTTCAGTGTCTGAGACCTTATAAAATGCACTGAAAAATAAAAATTTCAAAGGGAAATCATCTGCATTGGCATCACTTAGAAGGAATTAATGTCCTACCTGCAAAGGTAGGTCCAGCTCCAGATGCCTATCCCAGTCATTTCCCAACCCTTCTAATACATTTGAAGAAATATAAAGAAATTGCATCATAAACTGATTACCACATATTATGTCAGACAGGAACACTGGACACTTTTCATGTCTAATAGAACTAGCAAACATGGTTGTACCTTGTCCAAAGAAGGCAGTTATTTGATAATAGTAGCAGTTAAAGTTTTAATTGAAACAAAATAATATGTGATATAATTATAAGGACATCTTAAACATATTGTCTTCTAAAGCTATAAGGTGTTGATTTAGGTATTGCAATATGTGTGATGGTAAATTCTTGGAGAGAATAAGACAATAAATAATGACATCAAATAGAATTAAGAAGGTACCTAAACATATTGGAAAATCTTTCTGCAAGTCCTAGGTTTGAAGCAGAAGCAGATGAGATATATCTTACATGCACAGTTTTTTACAGTGATGACTGGTTTTATTCTGGTTTAATAAGGAAATTACATTTATGTGATTACTCTATGTATGCAGGCATATGTGTGTCTATTGCTACTCTCCTTTTAAATATCTTTAGAATCTCCTGTCCAATTTTGATCAAATCTGACAGAGGAGAACATATTAAGTTATTAAGTTCCTACAAGTGGCTGAATAGAGGCAAAAGATGCTACTTGTCTACAATCAGTGACCCTGCTGAGGAAAAGGCTCAAGCATGAGCTCACCCTTCAACAGGCATCACAGAATCACAGCAGAGAGACTTTGAGATAAAAACCCATCAGGCATCATTACTTTTAATGCTCACAGACTGACTTGGTTCTCCCCTCCTCCCTCCCTGCCCAAATAAGTGAAAATTGACTGTAGGCTGTTTTCTGCTTTGTTTAAATAATACCCATTTGCAGGGCAGATGACACATTAGGCGCTACATTAGTCTCCATGACTGCCACTATAATCTTGAGGGCCAGATTGTTGCTAGCTCAGGAAGGATGCACAAATGGAGAAAGGTTTTGTGTGCCATCCTTCCAGTATGTCCTTTGCTACAGAGAAGTAGCAAAACAGCTCTTATTTGGTCATGCAAAGCTGCTTATTGCTAGCCTATCCATGGTAAAAAAAAAGGGACAGGCTACTTCCCAGCTTCCCATCCATACTGGCTTGCATTCAGGAGAGCACATTATTAAGCTGGTCTGAAATGAAACAATTTTATCTTTCATCTAAAGAATACCATCAATGCATTTGCATTTAGGAGTAGAGAATACTTCAGCAGCACAAATTACCAAGGAACTAAAGGTTGTGATGGTACTTGTGACATAGGGATGCTCAGTCATCTTTTTCACAGGAAAAAAAAATTCCCTATCACATTAGTGGGCTTTAGTAAGAGGTACAGACTCTAAGGAAGGTGTAAAAACCAGAGTCTTCCTTAGCGACTGACTAATAAGCAACCCAAAGTATTCAAATTGTCAAAGAAACCTGAAAATAAAAGACAGCCCACAGTAACATTGTCACCTAAAGCTGAATGTTAAATTTGATTACACTAACATCACTAACAAGCTTCCTAAGTACTTAAGCCACCTTTAGATGGTAGGAGATAATACAAAGCTGGTGTACTTAATGATTTAGATTGACATCCATTACCTCATCTAGAGTTCCAGACGTGGCACCCAGGAAACTATTTAGTTTGCCTCAAAATATTTTTAATCTCTGGTGGGTCTTGGACTTTTAACAAACACACTGTGCTGGTTTTGGATGAGATAATTTTCTTCATAGTAGCTGGTGTGGGCTGTTTTTTTGATTTGTGCTGAAAACAGTGTTGATATCACAGGGATGTTGTCATTATCACTGAGCAGGGCTTACACAGAGCCAATTCCTTTTCTGCCTCTCACATCATCTCACCAGTGAGGAGGCTTGGGGAGCACAAAGGTTTGGGGCAGGCACAGCAGAGACAGCTGACCCTAGCTGACCAGAGGAATATTCCATACTGTGTGGTGTCATGCTCACCATATAAAGCTGGGGAAAGAAGAAGGAAGGGGGTTACATGTGATGGAGTCCTGCTTTCCTGGACATGGCTGAACACCTGCCTGTCCATGGGAAGTGGTGAATGAATACTTTGCTTTGTTTTGCTTGTGTGCATGGCTTTTGCTTTCCCTATTAAACTGTCTTTATCTCAACCCACTAGTTTTCCAGCCTTTACTCTTCTAATTCTCCCAACACCAGGCAAGGGAGCAAGTGGCTGTTTGGTCCTCGGTTGCTGGCTGGGGTTAAACCATGATATACAGAGAAATTCTCAGCATGTATTGTGGTCATCAGGCTTACACAAGCATATAATCCAAAAATGACAAGTGTTTGACTTCTTTTGGGCTACTTTTCTATTTTGTCAGCAAACAGTTTAGTGTGCCTAACATCCCCAAAAATCAGACTGCATGGAGCAGCTCTCCATCCGACCCTAAGTAGTCTGACCACTGGGATGGTATTCACAGCAGGCCCAAGACCATTCCCTCCACATCCCTGTGAAAAAGGCTGGAGAAGAAAATAAATGCTGGGTGCTCATCTCGCACAAAGTTGTTGAGGTTTCCAGCTGTTTTACTGCAAACCTCACCTGAAGAGACTTAAAGGTTGACTCCCAGTAGATGTTTTTAAGCACAGCTTTGTGTTTGGCCCCATACAGGAGGTTGTTCCCACTGCAATGAATTTTTAATTTAAAAGGACATCTCTGACCACCCATACCTCACCGTGCTTTTTTAGTTGCTCTTTAGCCATCCTCCTCTTGTGGTGGCATTTTCCTGGCTCTGAAAAACAACATTATGTTCCAATATATTTTCTGCATGAGAAAATGCCACCCCACTTGCCAGTTTTGCTCCCCTCCAGCTGGTCATGTTTCTCCACGCCTGTCACAGTCTACTGTTGTACAGGAACGGCCAGATTTGAAGAGGAGGGAAAATCATTTGGCATTAGCTCCCACCTCAACTCCCCATTTTTTTGATGAGTGAGTCTGTGAGAGCACCTTTTGCTCCCCTCTAATGTGCAGCACATAAAGGACCACGAGACTCACAAGAATGAGAGATGGAAAAAAGCCTTAGCACTGGAACTTCATTAAGTATATGCTCAAAGTGAAGCCAATGAGAGCTGGTGGATTTAGGCACCTTATTCTGGGCTTTTGTGAGTTAGAGCATTGGCCTGGTGAGTTCCTTCTTGCTGCCTTTATGGTGCCACAGCCCTTAGTATAATACTTTTCCTGAAGTCCATGAATGAGTGGTTTTCTAGAAATTTAATAATGGCTCTGGAGTTGAACCATGGAGTTCTACAAGGAGGAAGACCTGTTCACTCTGTACTTTGCATTCAGCAAAATGATTTCTCATACACACTCCTTTGTTTAGAACCCTTCAACTAATTTTTGACCTATATGATTCTGTTCCTATCTAAGCCAATTAAAATAATTCTTAGAACAGGATATCATGACACACTGATTAAATGCTTCTCTTCAGATGGAAAAGCCACAGTCTTTGTCTTCCCTACTAATTTCATAACTCTGGCGAAGAAAGCAATCCAGATTTCCTGGCAAAATTGATGCTTTACAGATTGGCCTGAATGTTTCCAGAAGTCCTGTTACCCTGTTATATATAGGGCCAACCTGAAGAAACATAAATGTTTTTCATGGATAGTGTGTAGCTGTGCAAAACATACTGGAGTGCCTTAGGAGAAGAACCAATCCTTGAGTGGAAATGTTCACTTTTCAGTGGTAGCAGATGGTTGGTTTCACCATGTGCCATCTGCACTGTTTTGATGAGCACACTGGAGGATAAGGAAGTTGAAACTAATCCTCCATCCATATTTTCTCTCTGGTCCCCTGTCTCAGAAAGAGGATCAGCAGTGCCCATGGCTCTTGCAGGTATCGGAAACTGCTGTTCAGAGAGTGTCAACATCACCCCTGGCAAAGGGTAAAAAGTGACAACCAGTTTACTATACACAGGGAAAAGAAAATGTACTCTGTCTTCAGAAACTGAACAGGGATCACAGATCATTAATGAAGCACATAAAAATATCATTGCACTCCAGAAATTTCATTTGCACCTCTCCTTGGCCCCCAGCAGGTGGCCAGGTACTGTCTGAGGAACTGCATGCTTGAAGGAGTGGCCTGGCTGCTACCAGTCCCAAATGTGGACAGGCTCTTCCTCCCCAGGCTGACACCATGAAACCTTGATCTTGGGTGCCTGCAGCATTTAGAAACAAAGCTTGGTGCAGTCCCATCGGACTATTTTTCCTCCATCCTGGATTTATGCAACGTGCACTGAGCTCCATGTTGCTGCTGAATCTACATGCTGCTGTCAAAGCTACAACACTATCTATTTCTGAGGCTAGACTTATAAAAATATTTTATGTATTTCCTACAATCCTTCCTCATGTACCTCAGTTCTGCCCCCCAAATTTCAGTTCACTGACACCTAATTTTACCAATTCGATTTTTTATTGATCTATTGACCATGTCAGGTCATGGATGTGAATTTCACAGAAAATCAAAACACAAACAGCATGTCAGAACATGCTAGGTAAAGTAATTAATAGTGCAGAAACCTTGTAAGTCTGTATATTCCCTGGTCTTCAGTCTTCGGGTCTTTATGTGACTCTATAGGATCTGAAAGCAAATGTTATGTACATTAATGACTTAATTTAGTTTTAAATCTATTACTAATTTATAGTAAGAGAACAGTAGATCATGAACAGGTGTCAAATAACTTGAAAATGATAAACAAAAAAGAAAGTAAATTAAGCGTGTAGGTGATCTAAGGAAAAAAAACCCCAGTTTTTAATTTTGAGCTTTTTCCTTGACATTTTGGCAAGTCTGGCCCAGATAGCACATGAATATATGTGCATAATATTTAGTGAGGGACTTAATGACATGAGTTCTGATTTTACCTGTGATAATTGCACACCTGCTATCTGTAATTTTTGGAAGCAACAGGGACAATTAAGGAGCAATGGATACATCTACATGGCAGCACGATGGGACCTGAATTAATGCTGAATTAGTTATCTCAGGTGCAGAAAGAAGCTCAGAAGTTCTGCTCTGGCTACCCTTGCTGAGAGTACAACACTGCTTCAGGGTCCCCAGTGCCTTCAGAGGGCACTCTGCAATATTCTGTGCTTAGAGCCAGAAAAGAAATCTTTATGTAGTGATTCTCTGACTACTATGTTGAATGATGCCTTATCCATTAGGCATCAACTATTTCTCAACTGAAGGCCATAAGTACTACCCTGCATTTACTGTAGATTAGGTCATGAAGGAAGAAATGTTAGACAGATTTTTATTATTACTGTAATACGGATATTTTGTGTGTTGAATAAGAAAATAAGAGTGGACTGCATAGGTCCTATGCACTTACCTTTGGTCTGAAATTGCTCATGCTCCTCTCAGCTAAAAATATTTTGGGGAATATGTTTGTAAGGCATCCAGAATGAAGTGGTTGTTTATAACTCTTCCAAATTTTGTGTTTGCACTATAATACTGTAGCAAATATGGCCCAGATTTGACCTATGCAAAATACCTGATGAGATCTCCCTTAAATTTTATAAATAAACTTAAAAGGAGTGAATTCTTAGCTTTGAAAATCCTCAAGCTCTTCTGTATTTCCAATGGAGATTTAAGTTTTGCAGCAGCACAACAAATGAAATGAGAAAGTAATCTGTTAGTGACCTGCTCTGTTTCATCTATTTAACTTTCTATGTACCTCAGAAAGAAAGTTTAATTAGTTTATATATATATATATATATTTTCATAGTAGTGAAGATGGTAAAATCCCTTGTATTTTCATGACATGTAAAGTAAGTTATTTAAAAATTAATGTAATTTTTAAAGTGCATTTTTACCCCCAG